>NW_026652278.1:86620131-86789517 GCF_009828535.3 Hylobates moloch
TGCCCAGGTTGGAGTGCAATGGTGCAATCTCGGCTCACTGCAACCTCCGCCTCCTGGATTCAAGCGATTCTCCTGCCTCAGCCTCCAGAGTAGCTGGGACTACAGGCACGCCCCACCACGCCCGGCTAATTTTTTTTTGTATTTTTAGTAGAGACAGGGTTTCGCCATGTTGCCCAGGCTGGTCTCAAACGCCTGACTTCAGGTGATCCACCCACCTTGGCCTCCCAAAGTCTTGGGATTACAGGCGTGAGCCACCGTGCCCAGCCGGCCACAACTTATTAAGAATACCTACCTATCTGATTTTCACCCCTTTCCTATGATGCTGAATACCTATCTGATTTTTGCAGGAACTATTTTCTGTAATTTTGCTTCAAATTACGCAGTTTTCTCTTTGGACATTTTTACCTATTCTGACAGCTCCTGCTTTACTCTTTCCATTCTTTCTTGGAACTAGCTTTTTTTTTTTGACAAACTCCTTCCTTCATCACAGTCATCCCACTCATCATCTGACACTATTCTGAGCACTCCTTTACTTTCTCTGGTGATTTAAAAAATAACGTTCAGCCAGGTGCGTGGCTCAGTCCAGTAATCCCAACACTCTGGGAGGCGTAGGTGGGCGGATGGCTTGAGTCCATGAGTTCCCGACAAGCCTGGGCAACATAGCGAAACCCCGCCTCTACAAAAAATACAAAATTTAGCCCAGAGTGGTGGTGCTACTCAGGAGGTTGAGGCAGGATAGCTTGAGCCCAGGAGGTCGAGGCTGCAGTGAGCCGTGATTGTACCACTGCACTCCAGCCTGAATGACAGGGCGATACCCAGTCTGGAAATAATAATAACAATAGTAACAATGTTCAGCTTAACCTGTGATGAGTGCCTTGACATCATCTCTTCATGAAGAAGGTCCACCAAAATAAAATGGTTACAATTATTAGCCCTACAAAGCATCAAAAAAAAAAAAAAAATCTGTCCCTGGCTTAGCCATTAGCCACCAAATCTGTGTGTTCAGGTGCTCTGTGACTGAAAATCTTGCCCTCGACCTGGGCCTGAGTTACACTCTGAGGTTTGGGGGCTTCTCACACCACGGAATTATCACCTGAGCAACTTCAACCTGACAAATCCCTCCTAACGCCCCGCTCTGAGACGCCTTTAGGCGGTCTCTGGAGTACTCAGTGTACGTTTTTTTTTTTTTCTTTGAGACGAAGTCTCGCTCTGTCGCTAGGCTGGAGTGCAGTGGCGCGATCTCAGCTCACGCAAGCTCTGCCTCCTAGGTTCAAGCGATTCCCCTGCCTCAGCCACCCGAGTGGCTGGGACTACAAGCGCGCGCCAGCACGCCCGCCTAATTTTTTTGTATTTTAGTAGGGGTTTCACCATGTTGGCCAGGATGGTCTCGATCTCCTGACCGCCTGATCCGTCCGCCTCGGCCTCCCAAAGTGGTGGGATTACAAGCGTCAGCCACCGCGCCCGGCCCTCAGTGTACTACTTTCCTTATTTTATTTTTTGAGACAGCGTCTCGCTCTGTCGCCCAGGCTGGACGCAATGGAGCAGTCACGGATCACTACAGCCTCGACCTCGCGGGCTCAAGCGATTCTCCCGTCTTAGCCTCCCAAATTAGTGGGACCACAGGCTTGCGCCGCCACGCCCTGCATCGGTTCTCATTTCCTTTTCCCATCCTAGTCTTCAATCAGGCGTCCTTTCGGCGCACATTTCGGTGTCCTGCGGGGCTCACCAGTGTCCTTCCTCCAGGGTCTCAGGGTCAGTCAGAGAGATCTTTCCCGCCGCTCCACTCCCTCCTCCTCCTCCTCCCATCTCCTCCCCACCCCTCCCTTCTCCTCTCCAGAAACGTCCTCGCTAGTCCGCCTCCGCCGCCTCCCCCGCCCGCCGTGTTGGCTCTCTGCTCCGCGCCCTGTCGGCCAACCGGCGGCTCAGCTCTGGGCGCGTCACAATAGCGCCGTCGGCCCCGCCCCCGGACGCCGGACGCAGAAGCCCCGCCCTGCCGCGGTCCTTGCGTCCTTCCGGCTCCGTCGTGGAAGCAGGACTGCGCCGCGTCTTCCTTAAGGTGGGGTTCGGGGGGCCACCGAATCGCTGTCACGCCAGCAGGTAGCAGCAGGATGGGGATGCGGGCTCCTTGGGCTTCTGTTTCCTGGTGCCCAGGGCAAAGGGCCGAGCCGGGGAGTATGACCTAGTCGGGGCCTGGCACGCCGCTAGCAGGAAGGCTTCCGGCAAAGCCGCGTGCGTTCGACGGGCAGGCGCTAAGGATTGGGGCCGGCAGCGCGCCTGACCCCGCCCCTCGTAGGTCCCGCCCCGTGCTCGCAGCCGGGGGTTTCCATGGTGATGGTCAACAAGCCTCAACTGCCTCTGCTATAACTGCCAAGTTCCCCGCGTCCCACCCTCCTCTAGGTGTTCCGAGGGACCACCGGGGTGCCTGATGTGAGAGCGGGAGTGTAGAGACTCGGAGGCCGAGGTGAGGGGCGGCCGAAGTCTCCGAGGTCGAAGGCCGCACACCCGGGACCGAGCGGGGACCGGGTCCCCTGGGGGTGGGGACCGTGGGGCTGAGATTTAAGATTAGGAAGACCATCCGAAGTCCAGGGCCCCGTACCCGGACTACCTGGGCATTGGGCCTATTGGGGTGGGGATCTTTGGGCTGGAGCTGGGATTTGGGATCAGGGAAGAGAGATCTGAGTTTAAGCGCCGCACACCTGGGACCGAGCGAGGACTGCACATAATGAGGGGCCGTGGCGCTGGGAAATTTGGGTGACGGGATTCGAGGTCGAGGGGCCCGTACGTGGGACGGGTGAGACCCACTGGGATCGGGAGACGCAGCGTCGGAGGTCGAGAGCTGCATGCCCAGACAGTGTTCCCATGCGGTGAGCACCGCGGGCTGAGATTTTGGAGTTAGGGAAGCGCGGGGAAGGCACGGACGGCCGGGTGCGTTAGTCCGGCCTCCTGGCGGGGCGCTGGCGACTGCCCTGCCACAGGGCTCTGAAAGTGAGAACAGGCCTGGCGCAGTGGGAGGCCCAGCCGGGAGGATCTCTTGAGCCCAGGAGTTCCCGACAAGCCTGGGCAACATAGTGAGACTGTCTCTACTAAAAAGTAAAAAAAAAAAAAAAAAATTAGCCACGTGTGGTGGCGCGCGCCTGTTGTCCCAGCTACTCGGGAGGCTGAGGCGGGAGGGTCGCTTGCTCTGAGGTCGAGGCTGCAGTGACAGTGATTGTGCCACTGCATTCCAGCCTGGGCGACGGAAGTGAGACCTTGTCTCAAAAGAAGCAATAATAATAGTAATAATACCTGAGTAAAATGAAAGCCGCGCGCTCACGTGGCTGCAGGCGCCTGAGAGTTGCACAAGACTTCCTTGTGGGGAGTTGGCTCCGCCCTCCTCCCACGCCCGGTTCCCGGAGCCTTCGCTCTCGGCCTTGGGCCCTTTTTCTTCCTCCGCGGCGCCGCGTGTCCTCGGAGTGCGGTCCCTGTATTGGTCTCCTGCTCCTAGAGGTATCGTGTTTGTATTTGGGGTGAAAATCTGACTCGTGCGCGCTCTTCAGCTTAGTCTTCCTTTTTTGTTTTTTCCTGTTGCTTGTTTGTATGAAGTATTTTCGTCGATTCCGCCCTGCTCGTAGGAAACTTGTGGACGGGGCCCGGCTTCTGCTGCGCCGGCTGCCCAGCTCCCCCAACCGCAGAGTCGTGGACCAGGGTTTTGAGGCGCAGGGCACCCGACTCGTCCTCCCCGCCAGGCCGCCCTGGGCGCGGGAACCCCTCCCACTAGGCGCCTGGGACCCCCGCTCGGCTCCGCGTGTGTCCCGGCGGGAGGGTGGAAGGAGAGCCGAGCTCGGCCATTGCCCGCGGGGTGCCTTTCGTTGCGGCTTTTCGGTCTCCAAGCGTCCCGGGGACGAGCTAACGCTCGCGGGCTCTGGGGGCTCGAAACTGCTCGCGGGCGTTGGGGGCTCGGGCCGGCCATCTGCGTGGCGGGACACGAGGCGCGCGCTGGCGGCTGCGCGCGAAGGGCAACGGGCGGCGGCGGCTTCCCGGAACCGCGCGGGGCTGGCGCTGCGCCGGGGTCAGGGCCACAGCCTCAGGCGACAGGGAGTTTTGAAAGCGTAGTCTTCAGTTGTTCCGTTCAAAAAGTCATCTTAATTCTTCCAAAAATATACACATATAATTCTAAGTTGTATTTTTAAAGGTTAAATACGTGGTTGTCTCTGAATTCCTAGTAAGATGAAAATTTCTTGGGTTCTCCAGGTAGGTGAAAGATACCTTAAGTGCTATTCCTGCAAAGTGACTCGTTGCTCTTACAGAATTTATAAACTATAAAATAAGACATTACTACTTTAATGAATATTAAGAGAGAGATTGCTTTATTCCTAAGCAAGAAGATCTTTTGCCTTGTAGGTATTACATTCCGGTGTGCATTCTGTAAATTAGAGTCATTATCGGCCTGGCGAGGTGGCTCACGCCTGTAATCCCAGCATTTATGGAGGCCGAGGTGTGGGAGGATCGCTTGGGCCCCAGAGACCGACCCCGTCTCTATAAAAAAATATATATATCATTTTTTGAGACAGGGTCTCACTTTGTTGCCCAGGCTGGAATGCAATGGTGTGATCTTGGCTCGGTGCCGGGATCCTCCCACCTCAGTCGCCGAGTATCTGGGACCACGGGCACTCTCCAGCAAGCCCGGCAAATTTTTGTATTTTTTTGTAGAGATGGGGTCTCCTTATGTTGCCCAGATTGATTTTCAAACTTTTGTGCTCAAGCGAGTCTCACGCCTCTGCCTCCCAAAGTGCTGCGATTACAGGCGTGAGCCATTGTGCCCGGCCACTTTTTTGTAAACTGGCAAGTTTTCTGTTAAGGGTAGCGTTACAAAGCTTTATTCAGGTAAAACTTGGAATTTATTTTAGGGAAAAGACCGAGTAAATAGAAAGTTATTTCTCCCACGTGGCCAGAACCTTGGAAAGCCTGGAGGCAAATGAGAGCCTGGTGGGGGTAGATGCCTGCAGGAGCTGCAGAAATGTGACAGGCCCTTTCCGTGGAGGTGACTTCTCTAATTCCCTCTCCCCCACTGAGCTCTGGTTCTCTGCTCTTGGGGAGAACCACATTAGTTGACTCTTACTAGGTCCTAGAAGTTTTACTCCATTTTATAATTACATGCTCAGAACTACTCCAAAAGGGGTTGCTATTAGCCCCATATTTCAGTTGAGAAAATGGAGGTTGGGAGAAGTCATGTGTCCAGGGACACAATTGGGACTGGGTCCCAAGTTGGACCGGGACACCCCTCCCCTGCCAGGGCCCTTGCCCTGTCTTAGTTGCCCTGAGCTACGGTTCTTGTGGAGGGCAACAGGGTGGGCAGAGGGAGAACTGAGCTCAGCCAAAACCACCCTGGCTTATTTTACAGCAAATCCCAGACCAATAAGGTCTTTATTAATAAATAAATCCGCAGTATTTCTAAGAACTTTTAAAACCTAACCATGATACTGCTCTCATACCTTCCAAAATACATTCCAAAATACCAAGTATCCAGGGTTTAAATGTTTCTGTATTAAATATTTTAAACAGCTGGTTGGTTTGAGTCAGGATCCAAAGTCACACCTTATATTTTGTAGATAACGTTTTAAATTCAGAGCAGCACTGTCCAATAGAAATATAATGTATGCTATAAATGTAATCTTATATTCGCTAGTGGTGAGAGGAAACATGATTCATTGTATTAATAATTTAATATATATCCACTACTATTTTGCATGTAAGTAATTTTAAAACACTTTTTCGTTTCTCCATGATCTTGACTAAAATAATTAAAAACAAAATCCTGTTAACTTGTCAAAATCCAGTGTGAGTTTTACACATTTCAAGTGTGGTGAATGGATGCTGTATAAGTGATCATGTAGAGGTTCCCCTTTCTTAAAAGGCTCCATTCTCCGTTATATTTGTCAGGTTGTGTTGCGGCATTCCTTCCCCACACTTCGCATTTTTCTGATTGTTTTTCCATGGTGGTCTTTGAGTGTCTGTTCTTTATATTTCCTGTAAAGTGATAGTTACCTCTAGAGGTAGTTTTGGGTTTGGTTTTATTTTTGTTTTTGAGACGGAGTTTTGGTTTTGTTGCCCAGGTTGGAGTGCAATGGTGTGATCTTGACTCACTGCCTCTCGGGTTCAAGCAGTTCTCTTGCCTCAGCCTCCTGAGTAACTGGTATTACAGGCGTATTTTTAGTAGAGACGGAGTATCAACTTGTTGGTCAGGCTGGTCTCAACCTCCTGACCTCAGGTGATCCACCCGCTTCAGCCTCCCAAAGTGCTGGGATTACAGGTGTGAGCCACCACTCCCAGCCTGGAGGTAGTTTTGATTCAGATGAGAGTTTTTGGAAAGAAAACTTACTTGAGGTGCTGTGCTCCAGCCGGAGGCACATGTTGGTTGGTATTTTCTCTTTTGTCATGTTACAGCAGCCATTAATGATCATTACCTAGATCCATTATTTTCTTAAATGGTTTCTAAATTAGTGATATTTTAATAATCGATTCCTTTTCATTTATTAGCAGGAATACTTTTAATAAGAGGATAACGCTTTCAATAATCATGTGATCGCTCTAAGATGTACTTTTGTTTTCCTTTTTTTTTTTTTTTTTAAGAGACAGATTCTCACTCTGTCACCCAGGCTGGAGTGCAGTGGCAGGATCCTGGCTCACTGCAGCCTCAGCCTCCTGGGTTCAGTCGATTCTCAGGCTCATAAGCAGCTGGGATTACAGGCGTGCAGCACCACCACGCCCATCTAAGAGATGGTGGGGTGGCAGGGGGTGGGGGGTTTCACCATGTTGGCCAGGCTGGTCTCAAACTCCTGACCTCAAGTGATCCGCCTGCCTTGGCCTCCCAAAGTGCTGGGATTACAGGCGTGAGTCACCCACCACGCCCAGCCCTCCACATTTTTTTTTTTTTTTTCGAGAAAGGGTTTCACTTTGATGCCCATGCTGGAGTGCCGTGGTGGGGACGGAGCTCACTGCAGCCTTGACCTCCTGGGCTCAGGCAATCCTCCTGCCTCAGCCCCCCAAGTAGCTGGGATTACAGGTGTGTGCCACGTGCCCAGCTATTTTTTTTTTGTATTTTTTGTAGAGAAGGGGTTCTGCCATGTTGCCCAGGGTGGTCTCCTGAACTCAAGTGATCTGCCCACCTCGGCCTCCCAAAGTGCTGGGATTACAGGTGTGAGCCACTGTATATGGCCTCAGTTCTTCCTTGACATAAATTCGGCTTAGCATTTCTCATAAAACATTAAAAAAGTACCTCTATACTTTGTCTCCATTAATAGATCAGTATGAGAAATTGCAGTGATTGAGTTTGAAATGATCAACCACACTTGCATTCCTGAAATCCAACTTGGTCATAATATCGCTTTATATATTGCTGGATTAGGTTGACTGATACTTGGTTTGGACTTTTGCATCTGAGTTCTTGAGTGAAATTAGCCTGTGATACTTGATTAACTAATTGTAAAACTCTTTTGGAAATGAAAAAATCAATTCCAAGTTCATTGTAGATCTAAGTGTAAAAATTTAGAGAAGAACATCAGCGCTTTGTAAGTTCAGATAACCAAGAGATCTAGGAAAAAGATCTCTTGAAAATGACACAGGCTGGGCGGGGTGGCTCACACCTTTAGTCCCAGCAGGGCCAAGGAGGCGGATTGCTTGAGGCCAGGAGTCCAAGACCAGCCTGGCCAATGTGGCGAAACCACATCTCTACTAAAAATACAAAAATTCGCCAGGTGTGGTGGTGTGCGTCTGTAATCCCAGGCTGAGGCAGGAGAATGGCTTGAACTCAGGAGGTGGAGGTTGCAGTGAACCGAGAGTGGAACAATGGTTTGAGCTCAGGAGTTCAAGACCAGCCTGGGCAAGATGGCAAGACCCTATCTTTTCAAAAACAGAATTTTTAATTAGCCACGTGTGATAGCGAACACTTGTAATACCAGCTACTTGGCAGGCTAAGTGGGGAGGATCCCTTGAGCCCAGGAGGTAGAGGATGCAGTGAGTTGTCATTGCACTACTGCATACCACCCTGAGCAAGAAAGCAAGACCCCGTTTAAAAAAAAAAAACAAAAAACAAAGCCATCATAATTAAGGAAAGGCATGACAGATTAAGACTCCTATTAGATGTATCCTAACGGTATGCCTCCTGTTAGACAAAACTCTTCACCTAATACAAATACAGATACTCTTACTATGTTATATCCCGATAAACCCATCATAAATTATTTGATTAGAATAGTGCCATCTAATAGAATTATGATGTTTATGACAAATACATATCTTTTCTAATTTAAGTTGGTGTTAGATACCATATATGACCCTCTTAAAGTACATAGAATTCAGAAGTTAGTTTTCTTGTGATGTTTTTGTCTGGTTTGGTAACACGTTGTATTAGTGTGCTAGGGCTGCCATGCAAAGTAATACAGACTAGTAATAAATTTTCTCACAGTTATGGAGGCTAGAAGTCTTAAGATAAGGGTGTTGATAGGGTTGGTTTCTTAGGAGAAATAATGTGAATAGTAGCGATTCCAGAAGGAGAAAAAGACACAGATGGAGGCAGCAAGAGAAGCGATAAAGGATAGAAGTGAATTTTCCTGGCTTAAGATCCCTGTAGTTCCCATTAGGATATTTTGAAAAGACACAGCAGGCCGGGCACGGTGGCTCACGCTTGTAATCCCAGCACTTTGGGAGGCCGAGGTGGGCGGATCACGAGGTCAGGAGATCGAGACCACAGTGAAACCCCGTCTCTACTAAAAATACAAAAAAAAAAAAAAAAATTAGCCGGGCGTGGTGGTGGGCACCTGTAGTCCCAGCTACTCGGAGAGGCTGAGGCAGGAGAATGGCGTGAACCCGGGAGGTGGAGCTTGCAGTGAGCCGAGACTGCGCCACAGCGCTCTATCCTGGGTGACAGAGCGAGACTCCGTCTCAAAAAAAAAAAAAAAAAAGAAAAAGAAAAGACACAGCACAGGCGTGTGTTGGTAAAACTCCTAAAGTATAGAGGAAACTGCTTGGAAAAAGTATGTCCTCCACATCTCTTCTCCTCCAGTTTCTGTTTTGATGTTTATTCTACTTGGTTTTCCTTTCTTTGAATTCATTACTAACTTTTAAGTTTAAAACTCAGTTTTAGTTCCAGAAAGTTTTTTTTTTTTAAGTTTTGTAATGGAGTGGTATCTGAAGTTGCTCTTTTTTTTCCTGTTAAAATCATTATGGTTTTTGTCTAGCACTTCTTGTTCCCTGAAACCTGCCTAAGTCTGAGGTGTGGTGCGTTATTTCTGGGTGCCAGAGCCCCCCTTCTGTAAATTGTCAAGTTCCTTTCCTCCTTCCATCTCTCTGTTCTCCACAATTCCCCCAAGGCAGAATACAGTGGTCCCCTGGGCAGCACAGCTCAGGGCCAGCAGTCTCAGGTCAGGGCCTGCTGCTTGGAACCTGACTTAGGTGTCATGTTTCCATGGAGGCTTCAGGAAGAATTCCCATCCCAAGGAATGTACCTTCCTCAGGGGGCTGAGGATACCCCACAGGCCTCCTTTCTGTCCAGTTCCAGGGTTTGACTATGCACCTACTTAGGGGCTGCTTGCTCAAGGGAGGAGAGGTACAGGAGGTGGTCTGGGTAAAACAAAATTGATCTTCCTATCAATTGTATTTTTGTTTAGCAGAATCTATACACACCCATTTCTTTGGATATTATTTCCAGTTACTCCAGCTAATCCAAATAATGATATTTTCCCTCAGTTAAGAACAGATTTTATTTTTAGGAACAGAAGTCTAGTAGCAGTTTTGCTTTTTATTAACGTTTTAAGGAACATTTACCTTAGATATCATGATTCTTGAGCATTTGCAAAATGCAATCAATATCAAACAGCAATGGTTGCTTGTTTTATGATCGGTCAAAATTTGTCCTTATATTAATTTCAATACAAACAGTATAGATAAAATTTATCTAACATTACATTATACTACTCTTGATGCTTTTTAGTAACACAGCTTTTGAGAAATGAACGCTGAGGGAAGCAGTGTGTTATTACCCAGACTTAGCTACAGCAAGTAAGTGAAAGGACCTGATAGATGGTAATGGAAAACAGCTTTCCTGTTGCATGCAGATCAGGACAGATCCCCTTTGGTGGACATAAATATAGTAATAATGGAGTAAACATTTAAAATGTTAATATATGCTCCATCTGCAGCTTCTCGTTTTTTTTTTTTTTTTTCTTTGAGACGGAGTCTCGCTCTATCGCCCAGGCTGGAGTGCAGTGGCGCGATCTCGGCTTACTGCAAGCTCCACTTCCCGGGTTCACGCCATTCTCCTGCCTCAGCCTCCCGAGTAGCTGGGACTACAGGCGCCTGCCACCAACGCCTGGCTAATTTTTGTATTTTTAGTAGAGACGAGGTTTCACCGTATTAGCTAGGATGGTCTCGACCTTCTGACCTCGTGATCTGCCCGCCTCGGCCTCCCAAAGTGCTAGGATTACAGGCATGAGCCACCGTGCCTGGCCACTTCTCAGTCCTTAATAGCTTTTAGGATAGCTCTGTGTATTGAATTTGGCATGTTGTGTGAATTGGGTTAGAATTCTCACACTTCAGATCCATGTGCCCCTGAAAAGTTAAGTACAAATGTGTGCGTTGGTGCATTTTTTTTTAATGGAATTAGTGTCTTGTATCATAATTCTTGAGTTCATGACAGCAGGAAGTACTTAAGAGTGACTGAATAGGAATTTTATAAAATTGCTGGGTTGGAAGATACTTTTGAGGCCATTAAGTCCAATTTTCAGTATTTCCAACAGAAAAGGAAAACATCCATAACAAATACGGTCTATGATCTGCTCACATACTATTTACCATGATGGGGAATTTTTGCCCCCAAGACACATCTTATGCTTCTCATATGGTGAACAGACATGAGCAGCAGAAGCGGTATCCTAAAATTTCCTCAATCTAAAGGATTCACCACGAAATAAGAATATGAATACAAAGCATCCAGCACCAAAATGTATCCCAGTAAAGGGCTTTGGTAAAAAATATAAATAATTTGAATAAGTGTCCAGAGGGGAGGTAACGTACAAAAGGAAAAAAGAAAAATGGGCTTTTAACTTGTCTTTTTTTTTTTTCTCTCCGTTTTTTTCTTTTTCCTATGTAGAGATGAGAGTCTCACTATATTGCGCAGGCTGGTCTCGAACTCTCTTGGGCTCAAGTGATCCTCCCACCTCGGCCTCCCAAAGTGCTGGAGTTAGGCTTGAGCCACTGCTCCTGGCCAGCTTCTACTTTAAACCTCAGCTATTTATCAAGGAAAAAAGAATTTCCCTTCTTTCTACATGAAATTCATCACTCAGTGTTCCCACTCACCCATGCTCCTGTGTTTAAATGTCACTTCCTCAGAACCCCAATCTGAGCTAATCCCTATTTTCTGTTTTTCGTTCATTCTAAAATTTGTCATCATATATTTGTACATTTCTTGATTTCCCACTCCACTGTTACTGGACCCAAGGCAGGAACCGTGTCTCTTTACCACTACAGTTCCTGTATCTTTTAGGTGTGCCATATTTCTTGGTGAGTCAGTCTCCAGATTCAGTCATTTTTGTCTACATTACTCAAATCCTTTCACATTCTTCAGTTCTCACCAGTCTTCCTAGACTTGTTTCATTCCTTCCCATCTTGTCTCTATGTATCTGTTCCCACCATTCATTTTCCAGATAGCATCTAGACTGTTGTGTTAAAAAGCAAAATTCCTTTCACACCACATTCCATTAAATGCCTTCCCACTGGCCTTTGGACACCAAACCAGGCCTTTAAGGCTATGTCGTCTCCTACCATTTATCTCAGACCTAGCTGCAGTTGCATAATACGACCCCTGGCTCAAGTCTTCTGCACACGTTGTTCCCTCACAGGCAGGAACCCTATGGTGACTGATCAATAATTAAAACTTGCCTTGGGCCAGGCACAGTGGCTCATACCTATAATCCTAGCACTTTGGGAGGCCAAGGTGGATCAGTTGAGCCCAGGAGTTGCAGACCAGTCTGGGCATCATAGAGAGACCTTGTCTCTGCTAAAAAATTGAAAAGAAAAAATTAGCCTGGCTTGGTGGCATGCACCTGTGGTACCCGCTACTTTGGGGAAGCTGAAGGTGGGAGGATCGTTTGAGCCCAGGAGGTTGAGGCTAATGTGCCTATCACAGATTCAACAGTTACTAATCATGGACAGTTATTCTCCATCTCCGCACCTACTACTTTGTGGGCAACTTCAAACAAATCCAAGCCATCACAAATATTTCAAGATGGATTTCTAAAACTTAATTGCTTTATTTTATAACATAACCATAATTCTGTGGGTTCTTTTATCTGCCTGGAACTATTCTAAGGACTGGCTCATTTGTCCTTGTAGTTTCCCACAGTCTACATCACTATATGCAGTATGTTACTGTTCCCTGTAATTCCTGTTATCTAGTAAGTGCGTTCTAAAGACTTGCTTTCTCTCACTTTTACAAACAGTTCTATTAGCCGGATGTGGTTGCATGCCAGTGGTCCCAGCTACTCAGGAGGCTGAGGCTGGAGGCTTGCTTGAGCCTGGGAGGTTGAGGCTGCAGTGGGCCAAGATCATGCCCACTGCATTCCAGCCTGGGCAACTGAGCCAGATCCCGTCTCAAAAGAATAATAAAAAAAAAAACCTCCAAACATGCCGGGCATGGGGCTCGCACCTATAATCCCAGCATTTTGGGAGGCCGAGGCAGGGGGAGGATCACGAGGTCAAGAGATTGAGACCAGCCTAGCCAACACGGTGAAATGCCATCTCTATTACAAACACAAAAACTAGCTGGGTATAGTGGCGTGGGCCTATAGTCCCAGCTACTCGGGAGGCTGAGGCAGGAGAATCGCCTTAACCCAGGAGGCAGAAGTTGCAGTGAGCCGAGATCACACCACTGCACTCCAGCCTGGGTGACAGTGAAGACTGTCTCAAAAAAAAAAAAAAAAAGTCAAACATACACAAAAGTAGAAACAAGTGTAATGAAACTCTATATGTACATCAGGAGCTTTAATAAAAATTACTAGCTCATAGCACATCTTGTTTCATGTGTATTTCCACTTTCCAAGTAATCTGAAACAGATTCAAGAAATCAGGTATCGTCTGCAAATATTTGTGGCTCTAAAAAGGGTCTTTTAAAGAAATAAAATTACAGTATAATTACAACAAAATTTACAATTCTGTAATATAAAGTCTCACTGATCATATTATCTAAATTGCTTTATAATTGTTCTCCAGTTCATTTGAATTAAGATTCAGAGGTCCACAAAATTGCGCGTTAGTTAAAAGTTTTAGGAATTGCGTTAAAAAAAATTTTTTTTCCAAGTTTTTTTTTTTTTTCAAAATCTTTATGTGTCCATGGTCAAATGTACAAACCAAGGTACGTCCGCTAGTTCCATTTTAGAGGCGGCCTCCCGGAGAGGGGCTGTGTCTAACTTGCTGGCTTCTCTTTAACTCTGCAGTGCCCGCCCTTCCCCGTGGCTGGCACTCTGGACTTTCCCCAGGTCGCGCTCGCGCCCGGCTCCCTTCGGGAGAACTCGGAGAACTGTCTTCCCGCCGCCCTGACTCTCTCCTTCCCCCACTTCCTGCCTGGGCCCAGCGCGCGGGCCACGGGGCCGCACCTGCAGGCACGCGTTTCCCATTGGTGACATCTTGGCGGGCCGGGCAGTGACACTTCCTCTTCTGCACCCCGTGACCCACGTCCGGCTGCCGGTCTTGGATCACGAGGCCTCAGCTTCCCGGACTCCGGACCCCGCGCCTCCTCGAGGCCGACGGCCAGTCCCTGGCGTGGTGAGCCGCCGCGCGGGCTCCCCGGCCCCGCCACTCCAGCCCCGGCCGCCCCCCCGGGTCCCTTTCCGCCGCTCCGGTCGCTCGGAGACAGACCCAGACCTAGGAGCGCCTCTTCCCTTCCCTCTCCTTAGCCGCGCTCGGCCCGCGGGTCCCGGAGCTCCCGCCCAGGCAGCGCTAGCCTGGTGGGCCGGGGAAGCAACCCCCACCCCATCGCGCCGTCGCCGTCTCCCTCGCCCTCAGGGCCCCGGAAGCCCGCCAGGCGCCCCCTCCTCCCCCGCGCCCTTCCCTCCGGGAACCCTCCCGTCCCTGCCCTCCCTCCCCCCGCTGCGCCGCTCGCTCCGCCCCCCGCCCGGAAGCTCCCGCCCGAGCCCGCGCAGGCCCTGGGGCCGACCTTCCTGCCGGGCCGGGCGGTCCGAGGCTGCTGGAGCGCCGAGAGGAGGCCGCGGGAACGTCGCCGTCACCTTGTCTCGGGGCCTCGGCGCTGCTTCCCGCCAAAACACGCTTACCAAGCGCCCGGGCCTCCCACCTCGCGGAAGGGGCCCCCCCACCACTTGGATTTCTGTTGCAGGTTGAGAACAAAAAGATGCACCTGGACTTTCCCCGGAGCCCTCTGCGTGGTTGAGCTTCGGTGGAATTTCGGTGCTCTTGGCTGCCAGCCGCGCTTGCCTGGTAGCAACAGAAACCAGTCCCGCTCGCCTCCGTGGTAAGTCTAGAGCATGAAAGTCCGTGGGCCCGGCCGGGTGGACTTTGGTTTGAGAGTGAGTAATGGGGGCGGCGCGGCCGGACGCGCTCCCAGCCGCCTGGCGAGAGTGCTGCCCGGTTCCCCGGGGGCATGGGAGTGTGTCTGGGAGGGGAGGCCAAGATCCCTCCTCGAGTCCTGTCCTGAACAAAAGAAAACGAGGTGGGTGGTGCTTGAACGGCCCTGTTTACTGTGCAGATAGCCGAACTAGCAGGACTCAGACGCGTCCTATTTATCTTGATTGGCTCTGCCTGAAGGCAAGCGTTAATCCCGTCCAACCTGTATCACAGCGAAGAGCTCGTTCGAGAGCGCTTTTTGGAAATGCAGATTCTTAGCCCCCACCCAGATCTGTTTTAGGGTTGGTGTTTTAATTATCTAGGTGGCCCGCATGCAAGCTTGATCTGAAAACCTCTCGGTCCAGTCACCTGGGGGAGCTGAGCAGCCCTCCCCGCCCCCAGCGGTTTCCTGGCGCTGCGGGCGGGGAGACCAGACTCTTCCTCTGCGTGCGTTGGCAGTGCGCCGTGGCCGTGGTCTACAGGCTCACAGCGGCAGGTCCATTGGGGTAAATGGGTGTACATGGGTCTGGCTGCCAGCTTGTGCATGTCCCCAGAGAGGCCTCAGGATGTTGGTCTGTGGATCATGCAGGGATAAACGAGGGCATAAATGGATCAGATCATTAAGATGACTGGGTTCCACCCTTTAGATCCTTCAACAAGTCGGATTGTTGAAGCCTTTTGAAAACCTGATTCCAGAGTACTTGAAACTATTTCACCCCTGAATAGGTTTCCTAATAAATGTAATGCTTTCCATTTGTACACCACCCCCCCCCCGCCAAGAGTGTCTTAAGTAATCATCACTGGAAGTCTGCAAGACAAGGCAGATTTGATTATATTCATTTTAAGATGACAGGTTCAGCAAAATTAGCTGATTTTACTAATTTCACATTTCCAAAACTCAAGCAGCTTAGTTCTCAGAATTCCATAGCCCTCAGCCCGTGTCCTAGTCCTTTGGGGCAGCGTTATTACTGGGATGTTGGTCATCTAGTGATTATGATGTATTTTCTAGTGAAGCATATTTCAAAGAAGTTACCCAATAAAACTGGAAGTGTGTTTTGGATGTGTCTCCACACTGCTTACAGAGGGGTTCCTATAAATCAGATTGAACAATTTCTAGCAAGCACCCTTGCCCCATGCCCGTGCTATCCCAGTGAAAGAGGGGTCTTAAGGTCAAGTCCCCTGTGGTTGTCACTTCTCCCCCACCCACCTCCCTCCCAAGTGCCCTGCCCCCAATATTTAAATTTCCTCCCAGCATTTAGGGTCCTCAGTGTACAAACTTAGAATTGGGCAGAGGCGGGCGGATCACCTGAGGTCAGGAGTTTGGGACCGGCCTGGCCAACATAGTGAAATCCCATTTCTACTAAAAATACAAAAATTCGCTGGGTGTGGTGGCACACGCCTGTAATACCAGGTACTGAGGAGAATCTCATCAAGAGTAAATCTCAAGATCAATAAGGCGTTTCCCTTTTGTCATTCTCTGTATTGCCCTCTGAAAAGATAATACTTCCAAAATGCTGTTAAGGCGGATGGGGTGTGAGATTTAATTTAAACCCAGGGGCTATATAAAGGGCTTCCCAGCTGTCTCCTGTCCTTACCTGGAGTTCTGATCCCAGAGCCAGTGCCTAGGATCTGAGACCACACAGCCAATATCGCTCTGTTTTTTTTTTTTTAGGACAGTTCATTACCATCCAGAAGTGTCTCCCACTGAAGGCATCCACAGTTGTTTTTAAGGTAAGCTATTTTAAGAAGAGCCCTTTTTCAGCTGCAGTATTTATATTTGTTATACTCAAATTTGCTTAGCAGCCTGGAGTGAAAAAAGTTTTGTCCCTAACTTTAACCTTGCGCAGGACACCACAGGGCTCTTTACAGCTTGAGTTTTAGTTAATGAAAAGCCTTAGGACCTGAGAAATGGAACAGAAAACGAATTCTGGAGTAAAAATAAGCAGTAAGTGTTTTAAGTGTACACATGTGTTTTGGAAAGGAATGGTCTCTTCACCTTGCCTTCAGAGAGGAAGTCATTTTGCTTCTGAAACATTTCCTGATGCAGAACACTTATGACATGTAAGAGATTAGGCATTTTAAGTAATTCTATGAAATGTTTTTATTTTTTATGCTTCTTATATGTCTTTTTCAGCCTAGCCAGGCCACTGCCTTCTTGAGGAAGGTGTTGACCCCCCTACACATGGGCAACAGTTAATCCTGGCTAATCTTGGACCAGCTGGGTCAAGCCTGTGCTGAGGATGGGGTCATGGTGGCCAACAAAACAGGCACAAGTGTCTCCCCAGTAGGCTCTTATTGTGGGTTTAAGACCCCTTAACAACACAGCAAGAGTGCTGTGGTAGTGTAGAGCATGAGACTTAATTTGGATAATGAGAAGACCTTTGAGAAAGGTGGTATATTTGAGCTTAGACCTTAAGGATTAGTGGGATTTAGGTAGACAGAAGGTTGAACAGAGTGTATATCTGGGGAGAGAATTAACCATGAGTGTCAACTATGTGCGTCACATCCCTGAAGGGGCAGAGAGCTTGGCACATTCCAGGAGAAAAAAGGAAGTGATGTGAGCTTAGGTAGAAGAGTGTTGCAGGCAAAAGTTGCAAGGCCTGAGAGACCCCATTGGGCCTGTGGTCCTTGTTCTGAGGTCGGTGGGAAACCACTGAGGACTTGGAAGCAGGACAGTAATGAGTTTTAAAAGTACACATGAGCCGTAGATGGGATTGCAGTAAGGCCTAGCCACTATGCTTGGAAAACTTTTTTTGAGATGGAGTTTTGCTCCTGTTGCCCAGGCTGGAGTGCAGTGACGCGATATTGGCTCACCACAACCTCTGCCTCCCGGGCTCAAACGATTCTCCTGCCTCAGCCTTCCTGAGTAGCTGGGATTGCAGGCATGCGCCACCACGCCTGGCTAATTTTGTATTCTTAGTAGAAACGGGGTTTCTCCATGTTGGTCAGGCTGGTCTTGTCCTGATATCAGGTGACCCGCCTGCCTCAGCCTCCCAGAGTGCTAGGATTACAGGCATGAGCCACTGCGCCCGGCCTATGCTTGGAATTATTTAAAAGATATATCGGTAATCTGGAATTGGCTGTTTGTACATACGGGAATTAGAATAGGAGAAGTAACAACATGAGATACAGAATGACAATTTGATAACTCACATTACAAAGAAAAGAATTCAATGTGTTAGGAACAGGGTAGAGCTGTGAGGCACCTTTATTGCTGAGGAAATGGAAGAGTTGAATAGGATTTAGGGATGAGGATACTGTGGAGAATGGGATCACCCAAGGGAGTTGAGTTGATTGGATTTGAGGGCTTGGGAGAAGGTCAAGGATTACTCCAGTTTCTTTCTAGAGCCTCTGGGTGCAGGTAGGGGCAGTCATGCTGCTATTGGAGTGGGACAGAAGAGAGAATGTGAGGTTTAGTTGTGGCACAGAGGAGAACCTGTGGAGTGGAGTTGTATCTACCTGTCTGGGCTTCAGGGAGCCGAAGACTGGGGGTTTGTGTATCTCCTGACCCTGGAGATGATTATGGAGACCCTGGGAGCAGGTGAGTCCACTGAGAAGAGGACTGGGCCCAAGCCCGATTCCCTACAGTTAATGGTTAAGGAAGGACTGTCTAAGGAATTAACTGGAAAACCAAGAGTAATTGCCAACAGGAGTGAAAGGGAGAGGATTTCCAGGAAACAATGGTTAAGTAAGATGAAGATGAAAGCATCTGTTCTTTCTCTTGCCATGGAGATCTGTATAGTAGGGCCATGCAGTTTTTTTTTTTTATTTTGTTTTTGAGACGAGTCTCGCTCTGTCGCCTAGGCTGGAGTGCAGTGGCACAATCTCAGCTCACTGCAACCTCTGCCTTCCAGGTTCAAGCGATTCTCCTGCCCCCATGTCTGGAGTAGCTAGGATTACAGGTGCCCGCCACCATGCCCGGCTTTTTTTTTTTTTTTTTTTTTAGACGGAGTCTTCACTTTGTCACCCAGGCTAGAGTGCAGTGGTGCAATCTGGGCTCATTGCAAGCTCCGCCTCCTGGGTTCACGCCATTCTCCTGCCTCAGCCTCCCGAGTAGCTGGGACTACAGGCGCCCGCCACCACGCCCGGCTAATTTTTGTATTTTTAGTAGAGATAGGGTTTCACCATGTTAGCCAGGATGGTCTCGATCTTCTGACCTCATGATCTGCCTGCCTCGGCCTCCCAAAGTGCTAGGATTACAGGCATGAGCCACTGTGCCCGGCCAATTTTTCTGTATTTTTAGTAGAGACGGGGTTTCACTATGTTGGCTAGGCTGGTCTGGAACTCCTGACCTCAAATGATCTGCCTGCCTTGGCCACCCAAAGTGCTGGGATTACAGGCATGAGCCACTGTGCTCAGCCTAGGTGTCCACCACTATGCTCGGCTAATTTTTGTATTTTTGGTAGAGGCAGGATTTCACCATGTTGGTCTGGCTGGTCTTGAACTCCTGACTTCGGTGATCCACCCTCCTTGACCACCTAAAGTGCTGGGATTACAGGCGGTGAGCCACCACACGTGGCCTTGATCATGCAGTTTTAACGGAGGGGAGTGGAAGTGACAGTAGAGGCCTTTTGACAAGATTTTGCTGAACAAATCGACAAGTAGCTAGAGGCAAAGCTGGCACAGGGGAGGTATGACATGATTGGGTAGAACTGAGCATGTTTAATTACGAAGTAGACAGTGCTCAGTGGAGAAAGGGGAAAGAAAGAATAAAGCATGGCCCCGGGGTATGTGAGGTTGGACCCAGAGCAGAGCTGTTGTTCATGATGTCCGCTGTAAGGGGCCCACTACGTGCTTACAAACTCCTAGATTCTGACTTGACTTCACAAAGTCCACTTCCAAGAGTAACGTCGACCAGCTGGAGAGGAGGTGAGAATCTGTAAGGCTGCTCCAGACATCTGAAGGGCTTTGGACAAGCAGGGTGCTGGGGTAGGACAGTGGGCGATATTGAGGGCCCGCTTACTCTATGGCTGTTCACTCTGATTTTCTTTTTTTTTCTTCTTCTCCTGTGGTTTTTTTTTTTTTTTTTTTGGAGTTAGTCTTGCTCTGTCACCTGGGCTGGAGTACAATGGTGCGATCTCCACTCACTGAAAACTCCACTTCCTGGGTTCAGGTGATTCTCTTGCCTCAGCCTCCCTAGTGGCTGGGACTACAGGCGCCCTCCCTCACATCCAGGTAATTTTTTTTTTTTTTTTTTTTTTGAGACAGAGTCTTGCACTGTCGCCCAGGCTGGAGTGCAGTGGTGCGATCTTGGCTCACTGCAACCTCTGCCTCCCAGGTTCAAGCGATGCTCCTGCCTCAGCCTCCCAAGTAGTTGGGACTACAGGCGCCCGCCATCACGCCCGGCTAATTTTTTGTATTTTTAGTTGAGACAGAGATTTTGTCTATTGGAACTCATGACCTCAAGTGGTCCCACCCACCTCGGCCTCCCAAAGTGCTAGGATTATAGGTGGGAGCCACTGTGCCTGGCCTCACCCTGATTTCTACAGTATTTCACAACTTGGGGGCAGCATTAGCCACCAGAGAACATTTGGGAATGTCTGGAGACATTTGGTTGTCAGAACTGGAGGTGGAGGGTGCTACTGGCATCTAGTGGGCAGAGACCAGGGATGCAGCTAAACATCCTACAGTGCCTGGGCCTGCCTCCACAACACAGAACTGTCTGGTCCAAAATGTCAGTAGTCCTGAGGCTGAGAAATTGTGGCCTAGAGGCATCATTTCACCTGGGGGTGTGCAGCTGAGCCCCTCAGTACATCCATGGAGTAGTCAGATATTTGTTTGGAATCTTCCAGAGCTCTGGTTTTACTGGGTGCGTACAGTTAATAAGTTCATTGAATGAATTCCATGTATTGTGAGGAAGGAATGTAAAATGATACTTGCTCTAAGCTGGATTATGAAGAATGAGGAGAGAAAGAGGCTGTGTGGATAAGGAAGCCAAGGTCTCTACAAAGGAGAGGGGATAGCAGTTGTGGTGGAGGGAGTAGGATGTGATTAGGGTGGGGTTTCCTGCAGGGAATGGTGAAATCATTGGAGGTAGGAGTCCAGGAGAAAATGGTTAGTGGATTATGGCTTCATCTCCTCGCACCTGGAATGATGGCTGGACCTAAGGCTGTGAACAGAACTCGAGGGAGGCCTTCAGATACTTTTCATGTGTGAGGAGCAAGACGGTGCCTAGCGTGACTTGGGTGTTGAGAATGGAATTGCATAAGAAGCCGCCACCTGTAATTGAGCGGTCCCAGACCCATTATCCCAAGAGACACAATACCAACTTGCCCTGACTCTCCAAGGAGGAGCTTCTGAACTGTTAATACAGAATTCCCTCCGTGGGCAGGAGAGGAAGAATCTGCTGTGACCTTGCTCTGCCAGATCAGCATGTTGCAGTGGCCATATGCTGCTGCAGGGGATTTAGATAAGGCCCTGGGGAGGCGGGGACCATTACTTTCTAAGGTGGAGGCTAAACCCCAGGGTTTGTTGCAGACCCAAAGCACAGTTTGAGAATTGGGGACCTAGGATTATTTATGCCCAATCCTTTACCCTTCAGGATTATTTTATAAAAGTTGATTGAGTTTATGTACATAGTCAATACATTTGAGGTGGGCAATGAGCAATCCAGGTTAGGCTCCCCTTGACTCTTCCCAGAGGCTTCCATGTTCCACTCTCATTAGCAAGGGTGACATCTTTTACTTAGGCTGTATACTTTCAAAGCCCTTGCATTCCAAATCACAGTTCGTAAGTAAATGCCGAGTGTTTGGTCTTGGTGATGTGTTCAGGATATCACATACTGTTCTGTTTCATTTGTGCCATTATGCTTGTTATTGGGAGAGGAGACATGTCTTGCTATCTTTATAATCTGGTGTAGACACAGGTAAATTTGAAAGATTTACACAATTATCCTTTTACACATTGTCAATTTGAAATGATGAAGCACTGTATGATACTATGTCATTATCTGCAATGGCTACATCAAACTTTAAAATTACTAATTTTCCCTGAAGCTAGTGCAGTTGAGCATTTATTTATTATGAATTTGCTTTTCCTTTTCTTAAATTACACTTACCTATACTTTTTGTCTGTTTTTTAAATTGTGGGATTTTTTTATGGAGCTTTTTTCCCCACATGATGAGCCCATATTTCTTGAAAAGGCTGCCAGCTGTATCTATTATGCTTGATGTAAAATGACACTTTGAAACATTAGATTTCCAGTTGTGCATGGTGGCTCACGCCAGTAATCCCAGCACTTTGGGCAGCTGAGGTGGGCGGATCACCTGAGGTCAGGAGTTCAGGACCAGCCTGGCCAACATGGTGAAATCCCGTATCTCCTAAAAATACAAAAAATTAGCTGGGCGTGGTGGCTGGTGCCTGTAATCCCAGCTACTCAGGAGGCTGAGACAGGAGAATTTCGTGAACCCGGGAGGCGGAGGTTGCAGTGAGCCGAGACACACCACTGCACTCCACCCTGGGCGACAGCGAGACTCTGTCTCAAAAAAAAAAAAAAAAAAAGAACGAAAAAGATTTCCATATACTCCTATGCTCATTTTGAGCGTCACCTTTGACGATGTTCATATAAAAATACGTCTTTGGCGCCATGATACTGCAGTATTTTTCTTGCTTGTAGCTATGTTATATACCCTGCCGTCTAGGTCAGCTGCTCCTCTTTCTCAGAAGACTGCCTTCCAGTGTGTGGTTGGCCTTACTCTGAGTTTGGACTTCCAGGTGCCATGTACCACCCTGGTGGGAAAGGCATTTCCCAGCCCTCTTGTGATTGCCCTTTCTTCCTGATGCCCTCTTCTAGGTCTTCAGCAAAAGGCAGCCATTCTGCTATATTTTATGTGAACCTGTGAATCATCTGATCTGGTTTCTCCATTTATTTGCAGTGTACATAACTAAGTCTGCTGGTGAATTTGTCTGCTTGTCTGTATATGTCATCAGTTTGGCCTCATACTTGACTGGTATTTAGTTTGAATTGACAATTTAGGAGCAAAATCATACCTCCATAGACACTGGAAGCCATTGGTGTCTTGTATCCTGGCAACATTACTGCTGATGAGACCGCTAGAAAATCTTACCCTATGTTGTGGTTTAAAAACAGCCTGCTATGTTCCCATCCCTTATTTTTTACTCATGAAAGTAAAAGTATCCTACCATAGACAAGCAAATTTACTAAATTTACTGTTTAACCAAATGTAAGGCCTATAGTTTAGGAAGAACAACTCAGGAGCTCTTATAAGTGAACTGCCACATATTATCATGACAAACATGTGGAATAAATATAACAAGGAAATGGCGCTTGCTCTAACCTGAGTGAAACTTACATTACTCTGTATTCAAGGCACCACATTCACATGCATTGTCCTGTCTTGTAAACTCCTGATTTGTTTTTCAAACTGCCTGTGACTGATCATGTAGTTTTTTGAGAGACCTGGAGTCAAATCTTAGCTCTCAATTGTATTTGGTATATTTCTAAATGTCTTGCTACCTCTCTCATCTGTAAAATGGGGACAATTTCTGTTGCATACTTTAGTTGTGCATATTAAATAAAGTTTTCTTTTTTTTTTTCCAGCCACAAAAAAGCCACACCCAAGATCACCTGACACCCACCCTGTCAAGTGTCCATGATGCTGGGCCCTGAGGGAGGTGAAGGCTTTGTGGTCAAGCTCCGTGGCCTGCCCTGGTCCTGCTCTATTGAGGACGTGCAGAACTTCCTCTCTGACTGCACGATTCATGATGGGGCCGCAGGTGTCCATTTCATCTACACTAGAGAGGGCAGGCAGAGTGGTGAGGCTTTTGTTGAACTTGGATCAGAAGATGATGTAAAAATGGCCCTGAAAAAAGACAGGGAAAGCATGGGACACCGGTACATTGAGGTGTTCAAGTCCCACAGAACCGAGATGGATTGGGTGTTGAAGCACAGCGGTCCCAACAGTGCCGACAGCGCCAACGATGGCTTCGTGCGGCTTCGAGGACTCCCATTTGGATGCACAAAGGAAGAAATTGTTCAGTTCTTCTCAGGGTTGGAAATTGTGCCAAACGGGATCACATTGCCTGTGGACCCCGAAGGCAAGATTACAGGGGAAGCATTCGTGCAGTTTGCCTCCCAGGAGTTAGCTGAGAAGGCTCTAGGGAAGCACAAGGAGAGGATAGGGCACAGGTACATTGAGGTGTTTAAGAGCAGCCAAGAGGAAGTTAGGTCATACTCAGATCCCCCTCTGAAGTTCATGTCCGTGCAGCGACCAGGGCCCTATGACCGGCCCGGGACTGCCAGGAGGTACATTGGCATCGTGAAGCAGGCAGGCCTGGAGAGGATGAGGCCCGGTGCCTACAGCACAGGCTACGGGGGCTACGAGGAGTACAGTGGCCTCAGTGATGGCTACGGCTTCACCACCGACCTTTTCGGGAGAGACCTCAGCTACTGTCTCTCCGGAATGTATGACCACAGATACGGCGACAGTGAGTTCACAGTGCAGAGCACCACAGGCCATTGTGTCCACATGAGGGGCCTGCCGTACAAAGCGACCGAGAACGACATTTACAACTTCTTCTCTCCTCTCAACCCTGTGAGAGTCCATATTGAGATCGGCCCAGATGGAAGAGTGACGGGTGAAGCAGATGTTGAGTTTGCTACTCATGAAGAAGCTGTGGCAGCTATGTCCAAAGACAGGGCCAATATGCAGCACAGATACATAGAACTCTTCTTGAATTCAACAACAGGGGCCAGCAATGGGGCGTATAGCAGCCAGGTGATGCAAGGCATGGGGGTGTCTGCCGCCCAGGCCACTTACAGTGGCCTGGAGAGCCAGTCAGTGAGTGGCTGTTACGGGGCCAGCTACAGTGGGCAGAACAGCATGGGTGGCTATGACTAGTTTGTTTAGGAACATTTGAGTTATTTCAATCAAATTTTCACAGGCAGCCAACAAGCAATTAAGAGCAGTTATAATAGAGGAGGCTGGGGGACCCATTTTGCACCGTAAGTTTGTGAAAAATCTGGATTAAAAAATTACCTCTTCAGTGTTTTCTCATGCAAAATTTTCTTCTAGCATGTGATAATGAGTAAACTAAAACTATTTTCAGCTTTTCTCAATTAACATTTTGGTAGTATACTTCAGAGTGATGTTATCTGAGTTTAAGTAGTTTAAGTATGTTAAATGTGGATCTTTTACACCACATCACAGTGAACACACTGGGGAGACGTGCTTTTTTGGAAAACTCAAAGGTGCTAGCTCCCTGATTCAAAGAAATATTTCTCATGTTTGTTCATTCTAGTTTATATTTTCATTTAAGATCCTTTAGGTTAAGTTTAAGCTTTTTAAAAGTTAGTTTTGAGAATTGAGACACAATACTAATACTGTAGGAATTGGTGAGGCCTTGACTTAAAACTTTCTTTGTACTGTGATTTCCTTTTGGGTGTATTTTGCTAAGTGAAACTTGTTAAATTTTTTTGTTAACTAAATTTTTTTCTTAAAATAAAGACTTTTTCACAATGACTGGCACAGATTATCTACTCAGCAAAAGATAGCAAGATGGGTGGTTGAAGATAATTCATTTTAATCGTAATGTATTTTAGTGTGAATTTAAAAATTTCATACATCAAATCTATGATCTCCCTTATATTCTTATGATGAGGCTAAATAAAAGTCTAATAAAACTTAAATATGTGAATGGTGGAAATGGTGACTAGCAGCACACATTCCGGGAAGCATCAAATAGACACACGGCCCCAGCCACCTGCAACTTTTACATGCACCGTTCTAAACCATTCAGAGTTTCCTGCTAGGCTCTTGATGCTGGAGTCACGTCTGTTGATCACTGGAGAACTTTCAAGTGCTACATTGTGAAAGCCATTATTTGTAGTTTTTATAAAACGCTGATTTAAACTTTTTTTTTTTTGGTCACACTCCTGATTTCTATAGGGCGCATTTGTTAATTAGGTTATGACAGGATACACATTATCAAGCTTGAGACCATTTTCAAATTGCTATCCACCTTGGCAAAAGCAGTGTTGAAATTCAGGCAGCTCGACATATAGCATACAGTATTACTACCATTTTAAACCTTATGCTAAATACAAACCATCAGGACTTTAAAATGGAGTTTAAAGCCATTCTATGCAAAAATGCTATCTACCATTGGGAATTCTTCAACTTTATTTTCCCACTTCACTAGCTGTATAATGTAACCTATATGTTATGATTTTACCAATATTAAGGGTCTTCATTAGTATCTTAAATAGTAAATGCTCTTGGTAAAACCCCCGAGAGTTGCATTAAAAATTAGGTCTATGAAGTCTTCAGCCTTTTCTAGCCTCATTGGGCTTCAGAGGCTCAGCTTAGGTACAACCCTTCGTTCCAGTGTTCAGCATGCTTGGATGGCCTGATGTGGGCAGCAGCATCACCAGGAAGGGCAGGGTACAGGGACGCAGAAAGAGGCACTCGTAAGACTGGCATGGGGGAAACCTAGGGAGAACTGTCCTTGCTGTAATCATGATCCGGGATCTCTGCCCACCCATGGGCCTACCATGCTTCAAGTGTCAGCACTGCATGGCGAAGCAGAGGACTGCAGGTGAGGGAGACCCAGAGAAACAGGTGGAGTTTCAGCTGGAAATGGGGCTGGAATGCCATGAAGATGAGACCTCAGATTTCGTAGAGTGGTGGAGATTCAGACTACCTTCACACCCCTGGAAGTCTGCTAGATTTAGGATGCATGGGTGGAAAGGGCTCCAGGGCATGGGAAAGGTAATGTGTTAGATGACCTGACATCCCAAGGTAACAACATAACATGGACAGCAAAACACATCCCCTTGCTCTAGGATTATTAACTTTTGTTGGGGAGGGGCAAGTCTCCCTCTGATGCCCAGGCTGGAGTCTAGTGGCATGATATATTGGCTCGCTGCAGTGTCAGCCTCCCGTGCTCAAGTTATCCTCCCACCTCAGCCTCCCAAGTAGCTGGGACTGGAGGCACACACCACTATGCCCAGCTGATATCTGTATTTTTTGTGGAGATGGGGTCTCACTATGTTGCCCAGACTGGTCTTGAACTCCTCAGCTCAAGTGATCTGTATTCGGCCTCCCAAAATTCTAGGATTTCAGGCATGCACCATGGTACCCAGCCATGCCCATTTGTTAATACTGTCTATGGCTGCCCAGGTACTACAGCAGGCAGAGAGATGGGTAGTTGTATCAGAGACCACATGGCCCACAAAACCTAAAATATTTACAGACACTACAGGAAATGTTTTTCAACCTGTGGCCTTAGGCATGACTAGGGCATTCCCTGCAAGGTAAAAGTCAAGATACTGCATCTTGTTATGTTGTAGAACCCCAAATTCAGGCTTGTGTACCTGATGTGTAGCTGATGCCAAACATGGAGACACAGGTGCTTGGAGATAAAGGTTTGTTTGATTTGGCCAAGGTGAGAAATCTGCCTTAACAAAAAGAAGCAGCGTGGAGGTTTTTGTTGTTGTTTTTTGTTTGTTTGTTTTAGAGAGGGGGGGTCTCCCTATATCGCCCAGGCTGGAGTGCAGTGACTTTGAGAGAGTCTCAAAGTGCTGGGGTTACAAGTGTGAGCCACCGTGCACGGCCTCAGCATGGAAGTTTTGACCTCTGTTTTCAACCTGGGCCAATTCACCCCTCCTTAGGCAACATGGTGGTCCTCCACTCCTGGGAGGTCATAGTGAGGCCGAACTTGCTGCAGATACCCAATCGACATAGTACACTACAGCCTCGGCCTTCCAAAGTGCTGGGATTACAGGCATAAGCCACCATGCCAGGTATGGGGAGTTTTTACACAGCTAGAGACTAAGGGAGGGGCAGTTGCAGAGAACAGAGGGGGGAAATGTCTGTGTTTCATTAGTCTCACATAGTGTCTTGAATAACCAGACTTCTGGGTGTCTGCAGCTGGTCGCAATGTGTTTAAAGACATTCATTGCTTCTGCAAAATTTTTTTATGGCCCTGAAGTTATCTCCTCCTTCACAAGGAACAGTATTTCAGCAGTTTATAATTTCATTATGGGAACAAGGAATACTGGGCAAAAAGTGAGTGGTTAATGTGTAAGCAAGTAAGGGCCTGATAAGAATTTTCATTCCTTGAGTCACTAAAAATGCCAGGTGTTGAAAGAGGCATAATTTTGGGTAGTAGTTTTTGGATTTTGGATAAAGCTGCTTTAACCCTTGAAAATACCCTGAGGCGTGGCGCAGTGGCTCACACCTGTTAATGCCAGCACTTTGGGAGGCTGAGGCAGGTGGATTGCTTGAGCTGAGGAGTTTTGTTTTGTTTTTTTTTTTTTAAGATGGAGTCTCACTCACTCAGGCTAGAGTGCAGTGGCGCGATCTCGGCTCATTGCAACCTCCACCTCCCCAGTTCAAGCGATTCTGCCTCGGCTTCCTGAGTAGCTGGGATTACAGGTGCGTGTTGCCATGCCCAGCTAATTTTTGTATTTTTAGTAGAGATGGGGTTTTACCATGTTGGCCAGGCTGGTCTTGAACTCTGGACCTCAGGTGATCCACCCACCTCGGCCTCCCAAAGTGCTGGGATTACAGGCATGAGCCAGCGTGCCTGGCCAAGCTTAGGGGTTTGAGCAGCTTGGGCAACATGGCAAGACACCGGACTCTACAAAAAATACAAAAATTACTCAGGCATGGTGGCTCACACCTGTAGGCCAGCTACTTGGGAGGCTGAGGTGGGAGGATCACTTGAGCCCAGGAGGCAGATGTTGCAGTGAGCCAAGATCGCACCACTGCACCTCAGCCTGGGTGACAGTGAGACCCTGTCTCAAAAAAAAAAAAAAGAAAATACTACTCCTGCTAATTACTACTAGGTGACCAGAAGGATGCAAGGACTCCACCAGCTGCTCTGCCATCTGCTACAAATGACAGCATAGGCCCCATCAAAGAGGTACCTGTGTTCCTAAATGATTTCATGTGGCGCCTCTGATAGGTCTCAGTAAACACTCACAGGCCAAATCCTGAAACTCTGAGTGTTCTGAATCAAGGCCACGTTTTCTGCAGGAGAGGGCTAGTTACCTTTCTTTTCTTTTTCTTTCTTTTTTTTTTTTTTTGAGATGGAGTCTCGTTCTGTTGCCCAGGCTGGAGTGCAATGGTGCCATCTCAGCTCACTGTAATCTCCGTCTCCCAGGTTCAAGTGATTCTCCTGTCTCTGCCTCCCGAGTAGCTGGGATTACAGGCACCCGCCACCACACCCGGCTAATTTTCGTATTTTTAGTAAAGACAGGGTTTCACCATGTTGGCCAGGCTAGTCTCAAACTCCTGACCTCAGGCGATCTGCCGACCTCGACCTCCCAAAGTGCTGAGATTACAGGCGTGAGCCACTGCGCCCAGCCTAGTTACCGTTCAAGAAGCAGCCCCCAAGTACTTAGCAGTATGGGAGATAAGTCACCTGCACTAAGACTACCCTCATGATTTGGGTGCTGGCAGATGCATCAAGTCTCAAGACATCTCAGTTTTATTATCAGTTTTTGTTTTTTTTAAAGACAGAATTGGGCTGGGCGTGGTGGCTCATGCCTATAATCCTAGCACTTTGGGAGGACGAGGTGGGCGGATCACCTGAGGTCAGGAGTTCCAGACCATCCTGGCCAACATGGTGAAACCCCGTCTCTACTAAAATTACAAAAATTAGCTGGGCGTGGTGGCACACGCCTGTAGTCCTAGCTACTTGGGAGGCTGAGGCAGGAGAATTCTTGAACCCAGGAGGCAGAGGGTGCAGTGAGCCGAGATCACGCCACTGCACTCCAGCCTGGTGACAGAGCAAGACTCCGTCTCAAAAAAAAAAAAAAAAAGAATCTTACTCTGTACTCTGTTGCCCATGCTAAAGAGCAGTGGTGAGATGATAGCTCTGTCTCTTTTTTTTTTTTTTTTAGACCAGGCCTTGCTCTGTCACCCAGGCTTGAGTGCAATGGCATGATCGCGATCACGGCTCACTGCAGCCTCAAACTCTCAAGTGATCCAACTGCCTTATCCTAAGTAGCTGGGACTACAGGCATGCGCCACCACACCCAGCTAACACGTTTTTTTTTTCTTTTTTTTTGAGACGGAGTCTCACTCTATTGCCCAGGTTGGAATGCAGTGCACCTCTTCCTCCCGGGTTTAAGCGATTCATCTGCTTCAGCCTCCCGAGTAGCTGGGATTACAGGCGCCTGCCACCACGCCTGGCTAATTTTGTATTTTTAGTAGAGACAAGGATTTCACCATGTTGGTCAGGCTGGTCTCGAACTCCTAACCTTAGATGACCCACCTGGCTCAGCTTCCCAAAGTTTTGGGATTACAGGTGTGAGCCACCATGCCCGGTCCTAACATTCTCGAAACAACAAAATTATAGAGATAGAGGACAGTTTAGTGGTTAGGCCTGGGGGGCCTAAGTAGGGAGGGAAATGGGTTTGGCTATAAAAGAGGAGCATGAGGGATCCTGGTAATGAACTGTTCCAGATCTTGACTGCGGTGGTCACAGGCATCACAGGTGATGAAGTTGCACAGAACTAAACATACATACACACACAAATGAGTGATGTAACACTGGTGAAATCTCAGTAAGGCCAATGCTTCTAGCAGTTTCAATATTCTGCTGTGATATAGTGTACTATAGTTATGCAAGAAGTTGCCACTGGGGGAAACTGGCTTATCTCTCTGCATTATTTTTTACAATTGCATGTGAATCTACAATTATCTTAAATGTAAGGGTTTTTTTGTTTTGTTTTGTTTTAGTTGAGAAAAAAGAGGCAGGCCAGGTGCTGTGGCTCACGCCTGTAGTCCCAGCACTTTGGGAGGCTGAGGTGGGAGGACTGCTTGAACGCAGGAGTTCCAGACCAGCCTAGGCAACACAGTGAGAGCCCATCTCTACATAAAAAAAATTAGCTGGGCTGGGTGCAGTGGCTCATGCCTGTAATCCCAGCACTTTGAGAGGCTGAGGTGGGTGGATCACCTGAGGCTGGGAGTTCGAGACCGGCCTGACCAACATGGAAAAACCCCATCTCTACTAAAAAAAAAAAAACAAAATTAGCCGGGAATGGTGGCACATGCCTGTAATCCCAGCTAATCAGGAGGCTGAGGTAGAAGAATCACTTGAACCTGGGGGGCAGAGGTTGTGGTAAGCTGAGATTGTGCCATTGCACTCCAGCCTGGGCAACAAGAGCAAAACTCCATCTCAAAAAAAAAAAGTAGCTGGGCATAGTGACATGCGCCTGTGGTCCTAGCTAATCTGGAGGCTGAAGTGGGAAGATTGCTTTAGCCCAGGAGGTTGAGGCTGCCGTGAGCTGTAATCATGCTACTGCACTCCAGCCTAGGTGAGAGAGTGAGACCCAGTTTTAAGAAATAAAAAAAAAAAAGAAGAAAATAAAAAAATACAGAAATTTAAAAAAGAGAGCTGGGTGCCATGGCTCACGCCTGTATTCCAAGCACTTTGGGAGGCTGAGGTGGGCCGATGGCTTGAGCTCAGGAGTTTCAGACTAGCCTGGGCAACATGATGAGACCTCATCTCTACAAAAAATATAGCTGGGTGTGGTGGCATGTGCCTGTAGTTCCAGCTACTTGGGAGGCTGAAGCAGAGGTTGCAGTGAGATGAGATTGCACCACTGCACCCCAGCCTGGGCGACAGAGCCAGACTTTGTCTCAAAAAAAAAAAAAAAGTATTATTTTAAATCAGAATAATAAGTCCTTTCTGTAGTCCTCACCTTTGGGTTCTGAAACAATAGCTTTTTTTTTTTTTTTTTTTTTTTGAGACCAAGTCTCACTCTGTTGCCAGGCTGGAGTGCAATGGCACAATCTCAGCTCACTGCAACCTCCGCCTCCTGGATTCAAGCAATTCTCCTGCCTCAGCCTCCTGAGTAGCTGGGATTACAGGCATGTGCCACCACGCCCAGCTAATTTTGTATTTTTAGTAGAGACAGGGTTTCACCATGTTGGTCAGGCTGGTCCCGACCTCAGGTGATCTGCCCGCCTCAGCCTCCCAAAGAACTTGGATTACAGGCTTGAGCCACTGTGCCCGCCACCCGTCGGTTAGTGGTATTTTATAGAGACGGACTATCTCGTCTTCCTGGAACCCCCCGCCTCGTACAAGCGTGAGCCACCGCGTCCGGCCATTTTTTTTTTCTTTTGCAAACTTTTAAACTTGATTATTTTGGGGTGCTAGGTTAGAAGTTGGTTTACTTTGTGAGTAAATGTCTCTGTGATGTTTTCTTTTCTTTCTTTTTTCTTTTTTTTGGGGGGGAGACAGTCTCGGTCTGTCACCCAGGCTGGAGTGCAGTGGTGCGATCTCGGCTCACTGCAACCTCCACATCCTGGGTTCAAGTGATCCTCCCACCTTAGGCTCCTGAGTAGCTAGGATTACAGGCATGAGCCACTGCACCTGGCCGATTTTTGTATTTTTAGTAGTGACAGGGTTTCATCATGTTGGCCAGGCTGGTCCGGAACTCCTGACCTCAAAGTGATCTTCCTATCTCGGCCTCCCAAAGTGCTGGGATTACAGGCGTGAGCCACTGAACCCAGCCCTGAAAAATAAAAAGATTTTTAAAATAAAAAAGTGAGGAAGGATGTATAGTCACCCAGCAGCACAGTCCCTGGGCTCTGTCTTTGACAATGATAAACAGCGGGAAGGCAACAGGCCCCAGTCCTTTGGAAACAGGGCTCAGGAGCAGGACACCAGGTTTGGAGGCTGGCTGTGAAATTCGTTAGCCCATGAGAACGTCTGGGTGCCTTCTCTCCTCTAACCTAACCCTAACCCTAATGTCATCCGCATCTCATAGGTTGCTAGGAAAATTTGACATGTGTGAAGTGTTTACAGTGGTGTCTGTCACGCAGTAAATCCCCAATTGAGTGGAAATGACACTTTGCTTTCTCTGGTCCCCCCCACCTCTCCCCGCAGCCCCTCAACTAGGAGAGGATGACAAGGGGAAATCACCCCCCACCTCCGAAACAGGCCCCAGGAAGGGGTTTCTGAGGCACAGCCAGTAATCCCACAAAGGGAAGCCTGGAGAGCCTCTGTCATGTCCTAGTCAGCATATTCCTCACTCCCAGAAGGGAGAGAGGAGAGCTCATTTCCCCCTGGGAACCAGGAGCCCAACTCCAGGGACAGACCTCGTCCATCTGGGGCCAACACCGACTCCATCCTCCACTGTCACCCAGGCCTGGCCTCCCATCAATTTCTGACTCCTCCCACCATGATTTTCCCAGGCTCCATGAGCGAGAGCCGTCACCCTCCACATCAGAGAGATAAGCCTGTCACTAGGCAGTCACACCTAGGGACTCATGTGCGGTACGGCCTCCTACATGAGTGGTCACTTACAGGACTTGGGGGAACTGTCGCACCTGTCCAGGAGAAGTTTAAATGAAGCAGCATGAGAGCTTGAAAGCAGAGCAGCAGGTGTCCACCACGATGTGGCCCCAGGATACATGTGAAGGTGGAGGTGGGTGGATGTCATGTCCAGAAACCTCTGCTCCCCAGTAGGGCACTGGGGTTGGAAGTTGAGGCTGCATCTCTTGTCAGGGTCATGGGGCCACCATGCAAGGACAGGGTTTGCTAGGATTTCAAACAGCAGAGCTCCTGATAGTCGTGACTGTGCAGCCCTGCCCTGGGTTCCTCAGTCAGAAAGCATGCACTGCTTCTGGTCACCTTTGTGTGGCTTCCCCTGGGTCTGCCACTCCAGACTCGGCTTTCTTACCTCACTTTTCGTGTTCTCAAAAGCAGTCTCTCACACCAGTGTCTTCCCGTGCCAACGAGGAGAGAGCTCTGCACTGCACCCCCTGGATGAGGAGGCGTGCTCAGGAGTCCCCCTCTACCAGCCCTGCTGGGTGGCTCCCACCCCTGCCTCTGTGTCCTGCAGGGCTGGGCCTTGCCTCCTCAGTGATCCTATCGCCTGCATTCCAGTCATGCTGCTAATTCCCTCCACCAGGGTGGTTTGCGCACAGGCCCCTCCCTGGGTCCACCTGTGCAGACTCAGCGCCGCCTCTGGGCTGGCCATACCAGCTGGGGCTGCCGGTAAAGGGCGGCTTCCCCAAAGCACTGGGGCTTGCCAGGCCTTCTGTGACCCGCCCAAGATTCCCTGATAGTGGCTGGACTCAGCCAGGTATCCTTAGTCCCACTCAGCCCCACCTTGGAACCTTGCTCTCAGCCCCTATGTGTCCTGTTGCAAAGGCCCTGGAAGACATGTGGACCTCATTTTTACACCTCCGGGGCCCTGCACAAGTCTCTGACCCCAGCCCACAAGTCAGGAGACCTTAAGTCTAGGATACATCATACTTCTCAAGGATGTGGCCCACCCTGAGACGTGGAGGGAGGGTTCATCATTGGAGACAGCTGCCCAGCCCAGGCCCTGGCCTCAGATTGGGAGCTGCCACCTGGCAGGGACTCCATTGTACTCTGGCCTTTGCTGGAGGCAGAGGCTAGAAGTGGGCTCAGTTCCTTCTCCTGGGCTGTCAAGGGGCAGGACTGCAGGATGGGCACCAGGCAGAAGTGGCACTTCACACCCCTCCCTGGGGTGCTACAGGTACATTGCCAGGGAGGTCTTCCTGGAGGGGAGTTCAGGCATGCCAAAGAACTTGGATTTGCACACATGGTGTTTGTCTCCCACATGCACTATGCAGAACATACTTCTTCATGGAATTTCACAGGATATTTCCTGGGAGGAGGGGGGCCCATGGGGTGAGCTGAGGATTTTACTGGGATGGGTCAAAGGAATTGCTACATTTTCTACCATAGAGAGCACTCAGTGGGTGAGATGAGGTCTCAATGGGGGGCGAGCCCTGGGGGTCACTCTAGGTTAAAGGAAGTCGTGGGTACCTGAGGCATCAGGACTTCTAGGGCACCCGTGCAAGTGGCGGAAATGGAAAGGTCTTCTGTTATAACACTGTGGTGTTTCACGGTGCATGGGTCTCTCTGTGGGGCTTGATGGAGTGGGAGCCATAGGAGACAGTTGGGTGGCAGGGACTCAGGGATTGGGAAGCTTGCTGGGAGTGGGCATCCAGGGAAAGTCAGCAATCCAAGGGATTACCCACCCCCAGACCCAAAGACGATGGATGACAAGACTACAGAGGAGGGGGTGGTGGAGCGAGTTTAATTCATAAAGAAGCCTCCTGATCGGAAAGGGGCCTAACAGCCTGCCCTTGGAGAGAAGTCCTTCCTTGAGGATAAGGCCTCCCAGGGGAGGAGGTGCTGGGGGTCAGTGTTAGGCTTCAGGCCATCCCTGGAGGCTGGTCCTGTGCTCAGCAAGTAGTGGCAGAACCTGCAGAGAGTGGCGAGCAGGCCATCAGACACAGTCCTTACGCAGACATCCCCTTAGCCCTTGAAAGCCCGTCTCACCTGGAGTGATGAGTGGGATGGCTTTCTCAGGTACAGGACTAGAGAAAGGACCGCATCAGAGCATCAGAGTAGTAGTATCAGGTTAGCCTGGTGGACCTTCTCCCCTACATCCCAGACTCTTGCTGCCCGGCCCCAGGAGTGCACCTCCTTGCTCTCCTTCATTGGTCACTTCCCACAATACTGAGGTCAGAGCTTTCTCTGACTGGAGCCCTTCAGGGTTGACTATCTGAATAACAAAGCCGGCTGCAAGCCCAGCGAGTGCCCAGGACGCTGTTCACTCTCCAGGTCAGGACTGTCGCCCCATAGTTCTGCCCTGAAGGAGGAGAGCACCACAGGGTCGGGCTCACCTGTGCTGCTTCTGGCTGCTCTTGCATTTGCATTTGCCACCTGGGAGGGAGAGAGGGGTCAGCACCAGGGTCAGTGCTGGAATGAGAGCACTCTCTCTTTCTGCCCCACCCTGTCCACCAGCCCCACCCTGTCTGCCAGCCCCACCTGTCCTGCCACTCACTCAGAACTGCCACGATCCCAGCAATGGCCAGAAGCCCTCCGCAGATCAGTCCGCTCAGCTGCAGGTTTTTCCAGTCTGGGGTGGGTACAGAGAGTGAGCTTGCACCAGCCTGGGGCTTCACTCATTCATTCAAAAGACATTCGTGAGCCCCTGCTTGTGCCAGCCACTGCCATATACATAAAGACAAGCCAGCAACAGAGGCATCATTCTATGTCTGGTGGGGAAACACTAAGAAGAAAAAAAGTGAGGCTGGGTGCGGTGGCTCACACCTGTAATCTCAGCACTTTGGGATGCCAAGGCGGGCAGATCACCTGAGGTCAGAAGTTCGAGACCAGCGTGACCAATATGGTGAAACCCCATCTCTACTAAAAATACAAAAATTAGCTAGGCGTGGCGGCAGGCGCCTGTAGTCCCAGCTACTCGGGAGGCTGAGACAGGAGAATTGCATGAACCTGGGAGGTGGAGGTTACAGTGAGCCAAGATCATGCCACTGCACTCCGGCCGGGGCGACCGTCAGAATCTGTCTCAAAAAAAAAAAAAAAAAGAAGTGGACATGCGCAAAGAAGGGGCTTTGAAGGATGATCAAGGAAAGCTGTCCTGGAGCTGAGGCCCAGGGGAAAGGAGGAGAGGAGGACCCCCTGAGGGCTGGGGACTAGGGAAGGGGAGGGTGAGGGTGAGTGAAGGCAAGAGGGCAGGGGTGATGTATCAGGGGGCCTAACCGCCCAGGCACCAGCCCTTCTCCAGGAGGGTTCCTAAGCATCCTGTGGCCACCCTCCCCTTGTTGGAGCGACGCTCTCACAGAGACCAGGTTTAATCCCCCATCCCACTTTGTCTACACTGGGTCCACACCACTCCTCACCAACTTGTCTGGCAAAGAGGTCCAGGATAGGCAAGGGTAGGGTGGGGGTGGGAATATCGGGTCTTACCATAGTAGAAGGGATCGTCTTTATTGGCTAGAAAAAATGAGGGAAAAAGACTTCAGAACCAGAACCAGGATACAGCATGTGGGTGTCAGAGGGGAGATGAGGGCAGAGTGGGCAGGCTGTTTGGGGGGCCTCACTCACCAAATGGGTCATTGGCTTCCAAGGCAGTCAGGCCTGTGTGGGAGGAGCAGAGAAAATGGGTGGGAATTCATGACACTGGTGTCCAAGTGAGCCAGGCAGCAGGACCCCAGCCCGGAGGTTGTGGGGTGACCCTGGAGCCACCAGTTCCCTTCCTCATGCCCTCCCCAGCCCCACACAGCCTCAGGGTTTGGACCCACCCAAGCCCTGCTATCCCAGGCTTCCTGATGCTCCTGTGTGCGTGCTGACTGGGATGGTTTGTTACGTCTCTGCCCCCTGAAGAAACAGGGAGTGCTTGTCTTTTTTTTGAGTCAGAACCTCTCTCTGTCACCCAGGCTGGAGTGCAATGGTGCAATCCTAGCTCACTGCAACCTCGACCTCCCAGGCTCAAGTGATCCTCCCACCTTGGCCTCCCAAAGCGCTGGATTACAGGCCTGAGCCACTGTGCCACCCTGCTTTTGTCTTCAAGCCACAGGTGGTTAATGTTTTCCATGGTTGAATTCCTCTGGAGCTATTAGGACCTTTTTGCAATATTCTCATCCTACCTGTACTGTCCTTTCCTTCATGTTTCTCTCTAAGTTGGCAGTTTGAATAAAGCATGCTGATTGAACACCAGACTCCCTTTGGGAGATGTTGTCTGGCTTTTGCTACCTTTGTAGGTGGGGTGAATGCAAGAGGGTCCCAGGAGACTGGTAGGACTCACCTGCCAGTAGGAGAAGGGCCAGGGTCACTCTCTCCATGTCACAGTTCGAGGGGCAGGGCTGCAGGGGCAGAGGCACTGGGGCTGGGGTCTGTAGCCCACGGATCTGCTCCAGGCTCACAGCTCACTTGGTCAGCTAGAGGGGGTGGGGGCAGGCAGAGCCCCGTGGTGAAAGTAGGTGTACAAACCCCAAGGATACACTTGCTTGTAGGGCAATCTTGGGAAAGTAACTACTTTCTGTCTTCTCATCTAGAGATGGTGATGGCCTAGGGGAGTTGTGTGGATTGAGTAAGCACAAGCTAAGAGCTCAAAACTGTGCCTGCACAGAGTAAGTGCTGTAGAAGGCGTTGTTAAAATCCATGCGACAAACCCACCCCCTACTCCTCCCCATGAGGAAGATACTATTATTGTCTTTATTTCAGAGAAGAAAAAAAAAATGGAGCTTAGAGAGGTGTAATCAGATGCCCAGGGTCAGGTGGCTGCTATTCTAAGTCAGGGTCTGGAGCCTGCCTTCCTAACCCCACACAAAGGGCATTGTTATCAGGCCCCAGGCTATTGTACCCAAAGGTCTGGGCCTGGGGTGGCCAGAGTCCAGCACCCTCAGTCTGAATTCCCAGAGAGCCTCCACAAAAGCAAGGGTGCAGAGGAGGGAGGGAGCGCTGAGTCCTGGGATGAGGCGACTGCAGCAGCCAGGACCTCCCCTGCCAGCCCTGGCAGGGGACCCTGCTCCAGCAGACCCAGATTCTGCTCTCAGAGTATAGATATCCTGTAGTATGACATTTCTCCCTCAGGTTGGAAGTGGCCAGGACCCCATTTACTTGTGCTTGGGGAGGCTGAGTCTTTGAGCGCAGGCCCCCTCCCAGCCCTCTGCATATTGTTAGCCTAGTGTGGTCAAGTTTTCAATACTGAAGCCATTGTCATCATCTGCTGTACCCAGCTCTGGCCTCCTGATGAGATCACAGATCCAGGGCCAGCTGTCTGGGCTGGGTCCCTTCTCAGCAATTTACCAGCTGTGTGACTCTGCAGGCTCCTCACTGCTCCTTCACCAGTGTCCTGTAAAAGGAGGATCATCAGAATAGTAGCAACCTCATAAGGTTATAGCGATGGAATTACGTGAACTACTGTTTGTCAAGCCTAAGAACCATGCCTAGCACACAGTAAGCACTAAAAACCTGTTACAATAAATATATCCATAGGCTGGGCGCAGTGGCTCACACCTATAATCCCAGCACTTTGGGAGGCTGAGGCAAGTGGATCACCTGAGGTCAGGAGTTCAAGATCAGCCTGGCCAACATGGCAAAACCCCATCTATACTAAAAATACAAAAATTAGCTGGGTGTGGCGACAGGCACCTGTATTCCCAGCTACTTGGGAAGCTGAGGCAGGAGAATCGCTTGAACCTGGAAGATGGAGGTTGCAGTGAGCCGAGATCTTGCCACTGCACTCCAGCCTGGGCAACAGAGTGAGACTCCATCTCAAAATAAATAAATAAATACATCCATAAATAAACACACAGTCCTTCTGCAGCGGGAGGGAGGCACTGGAGGGAGAGACTGCTAGGTACTGCTTCTGAACATCGGTTCTTGGGCTAGGAGCAGTCTCCAAAGCTGGCTTCCCCCAGCCTTCACTGGTCTCTCTCTACCTTCACCAACCTGGAGTTCCTGGAATATGAGGGTCTCAACTCTAGGCCACATTTTTTATTTTATTATTATTATTATTACTTTTTTTTTTTTTTTTTTTGGAGACAGGGTCTTGCTCTGTTACCCAGGATGGAGAGCAGTGGCGTGATCTCGGCTCACCGCAGCCTTGAACTCTCTTGGCTCAGGTGATCTCCTCACCTGAGTATCTCAAGCAGTTGGGACCAGAGGTGCACCCCACCAGCTCCTATATTCTTTAGCCAAGGGCTGGCTTCTGTTTCCTCCAGCCCCCAACTCACCATCCATATGACAGTGGGTGCAAAGCAGGAGGCCTTCAAGCGGCTGCTGTAGCATATCTGTCCTCAGACCCCTCAACAGGCTCCTCATTACTCAGAATTCTTGGGCACCCACCCCCTTCACCCAGCAGCCCCAAAGTGGACGCCTGCTCACCTGCGAGGTCACCTTGGCAAGGGCTCACCTGAGCTGGCAACGCAGAGAACGGATCTGAGGAGGCTGCTGGGCAGGTGGGTCGGCTCTTTAAACCCTGCAGCCACACCCAGGGCTCCATGACGCAGGCTGGAGGGAACTGGTCGGGCTCCCTGCCACACCCAGGGCTGTAGAGGAGGGGCGGGCTGTGCCGAAGACCCTCTTTTGGCTTCTTTTTTTTTTTTTTTCTTTTTTTGAGACGGAGTCTCACTCTGTCGCCCGGGCTGGAGTGCAGTGGTGCAATCTCAGCTCACTGCAACCTCTGCCTCCCGGGTTCAAGGAATTCTCCTGCCTCAGGCTCCCGAGTAGCTGGGACTACAGGTGCACCCCACCACGCCTGGCTAATTTTTTTTGTATTTTAGTAGAGATGGGGTTTCAACGTGTTGCCCAGGCTGGTCTCGAACACCTGAGCTCAGGCAATCCGCCCACCTCGGCCTCCCAAAGTGCTAGGATTACAGGCGTGAGCCACCGCGCCCAGCTTTTCTTTTGGCTTCTTTAGCTCACCCAGATCCTAAAAGAGGGACCCGGAGGGTGCTGGGCAGGGTGTTTCTGGGCTCTTGTGCCAGCTGTGGGGGTTCTGGGACCTCTGTGTGAGGGTGTCCTGGGGACCGCGGAGGATACCAGGAGCCAGGCACTGACCTTGAGGCTCCCTGTGCTCAGTGGTGCCATGCCACTGCTGTCACTTGCACTGGGTGTCTAATGAAGGGAGGCTGGTGGCCGATGGGCACCCCCAGGGGTGGCTCACCCTCTGACAGGGCCCTGACACCCACTTAGCCTCCCCCACAGGTGAGGGATGGGGCCAGGAGGAGGATAGCCGCCCCCGGCTGAGGAGTGGGCTGCCTCCCTCTGCGGACCTCAGGCCTGCCTTGTTGCTGGGGGCCAAACTCACCCCACACAGGCGTTTGGAAGACCCCAGGCTCCCTAGTCTGCTGTTACCCCTCCTTAATTCTTTTCCAAATGAGGGACACTTGTCCCTGTCCAGAAGCTAAGGGGGGATGGCTGACAAGGGATGGGGGTCTCTGGGCTGGGAGGGCTGGGGAAGGCAATGATGGTTTAGTTTGTTTGTTTGTTTGTTTGTTTTTGAGCCGGAATCTCGCTCTGTCGCCCAAGCTGGAGTGCAGTGGCTCGATCTTGGCACACCACAACCTCCACCTCCCAGGTTCAAGCAATTCTGTCTCAGCCTCCCGAGTAGCTGGGATTACGGGCACACACCACTGTGCCCAGCTAATTTTTGTATTTTTAGTAGAGATGGGATTTCGCTATGTTGAGCAGGCTGGTCTCGAACTCCTGACCTCAGGCGATCCACGCGCCTCAGCCTCCCAAAGTGCTGGGATTACAGGCATGAGACACTATGTCTGGCCCAGACATACTTTTAAGTGGAAAAAAAGTATAGGGCAGTCTGAATAGGATGCTGTCACTTGTGTAAAAATATAAAATATTGGCTGGGAAAGGCGGCTCGTGCCTGTAATCCCAGCACTTTGGGAGGCTGGGGCGGGCCTGTGTCTGTGTGCACGCTGTATGGGGCTTAGCACAGAGGAGGTGTCCAGGTGTTTCCTCGGGCAGCTGTTTACTTGAGCTCATTGCATATATGACTGCACTTAGCCCTCACAGAAGTCCTTGGAGGTTCATACTCTCATTAGCCTGTCAATCTACAATAGTCAAACAGGTCAGATTTTAGTTTTTTGTTTTTTTTTTTGAGACGGAGTCTCGCTTTGTCACCCAGGCTGGAGTGCAGTGGCACCATCTCGGCTCACTGCAAGCTCCGCCTCCCGGATTCACGCCATTCTCCTGCCTCAGCCTCCCTAGTAGCTGGGACTACAGGCGCCTGCCACTACGCCTGGCTAATTTTTTGTATTTTTAGTAGAGACAGGGTTTCACCGCGTTAGCCAGGATGGTCTCGATCTCCTGACCTCGTGATCCGCCCGCCTCTGCCTCCCAAAGTGCTGGGATTACAGGCGTGAGCCACTAAGCCCGGCCTAGATTTTAGTTTTAAAGGAGTTTATTTAAGTGTACAGGTTAAGGATTGCCTGCTCAGGAAGTATGGATTGTAAAGAATGGAAGTCTTGGCTGGGGGCGGTGGCTCATGCCTGTGATCCCAGCACTTTGGGAGGCTGAGGCAGGCAGAACATGAGATCAGGAGTTCAAGACCAGCCTGGCCAACATGGTGAAACCCCGTCTCTACTAAAAATACAAAAATTAGCCGGGCGTGGTGGCGCACTCCTATAGTCCCAGCTACTTGGGAAACTGAGGCACAAGAATCGCTTGAACCTGGGAGGTGGAGGTTGCAGTGAGCTGAGATCGTGCCACTGCACTCCAGCCTCAGCGACAGAGTGAGACTCCATCTTAAAAAAGAAAAAAAGAGAAGAATGGAAGTCAGAGTTTTAAAGTCTCGGTGGGGTGTGGGGGTTAAATCCTGACACTCTGGGAGGCCAAGGTGGGCAGATCACTTGAGCCCAGGAGTTTGAGACCAGTCTGGGCAACATAGTGAGACCCCGTCTCTACAAAATAATAGAACAAACAGCCTGGCGTGGTGGCACACACCTACACTCCAGCAGAGGTGGGAGGATTGCTTCAGCATGGGAGGTCAAGGCTGCAGTGAGCCCAGAAAGCACCACTGCACTCCAGCCTGGGTGACAGAGGGAGACCCTGTCTCACAATAAATAAGTAAAACGTAGAAGTTTGGGATCATTTATTTTATTTTTATTTTTTTGAGACAGAGTCTCATTCTGTTGAGACAGAGTCTCATTCTGTTGCCCAAGCTAGAGTGCAGTGGCACGATCTCTGCTCACTATAACCTCCGCCTTTTGGGTTCAAATGATTCTTGTGCCTCAGCCTCCTGAGTAGCTGAGATTATAGGCCTGAGCCTCCATGCCCAGCTAATTTTTTGTATTTTTAGTAGACACAGGGTTTCACTACATTGGCCAGGCTGGTCTCAAACTCCTGACCTCAAGTAATCCACCTGCCTCGGACTCCGAAAGTGCTGGGATTACAGTCATGAGCCACCGTGACCGGCCTGGGATCATTTATATAGACACAGTTTAGGAACATTTAATAGGATGTTAACTGTTTTTTTAATCTTTTTTGAGACAGTGTCTCCCTCTGTCGCCCAGGCTGAAGTACAATGATACAGTCATGGCTCTCTGCAGCCTCGACCTTCTGGGCACAAGCAATTCTCCTGCCTCACCCTCCTGAGTAGCTGGGACTACAAGTGCACACCACCACGCCAGGCTAATTTTTGTATTTTTTTTGGTAGAGACAGAGTTTTGCCATGTTGCCTAGGCTGGTCTCAAACTTCTGGGCTCTAGTGATTCACTCACCTTGGCTGCCTAAAGTGTTGGGATTACAGATGTGAGCAACCCACTGCCCCTGGCTGAATTTTAACTTTTTAAAATGTAAGGTTTAATATATAGTTATAATGATCTGGGCCGAGTGTGGTGGCTCACATCTGTAATCCCAGCACTTTAGGAGGCCGAGGCAGGTGGATCACCTGAGGTCGGGAGTTCGAGACCAGCCTGACCAACATGGAGAAACCCTGTCTCTACTAAAAATATAAAATTAGCTGGGCATGGTGGTGCATGCCTGTAATCCCAGCTATTTGGGAGGCTGAAGCAGGAGAATTTCTTGAACCTAGGAGGCAGAGGTTGCAGTGAACCAAGATTACGCCATTGCACTCCAGCCTGGGCAACAAAAGTGAAACTCCATCTCAAAAAAAAAAAAGATCTGATCAGTTGAGGTAGTCTTTCTTTAGGAGGAAGGTCTATTTAACACTTTATTTATTTAAAATTTAAATATTTGTATATAAAATGAAGGCTGAGTCAGGCTGGGGGTGGTGGCTCACACCTGTAATCCCAGCACATTGGGAGGCCGAGGTGGGAGGATCACGAGGTCAGGAGTTTGAGACCAGCCTAGCCAACATAGTGAAACCCCGTATCTACTAAAAAATACAAAAAATTAGCTGGGCGTGGTTGCGGGAGCCTGTAATCTCAGCTATTCGGAAGGCTGAGGCAGAAGAATCACTTAAAGCTGGTGGATGGAGGTTGCAGTGAGCCAAGATCATGCCATTACACTCCAGTCCGGGGAACATGTGAGACTCCGTCTCAAAAAAAAAAAAAAAAAAAAAAAATGAAGGCTAGGTCTCACTACATTGCCCAGGCTGATCTTGAACTCTTGGTCTCAAGTGATCCTCTTACCTTGGCCTCCCAAAGTGCTGGAATTATAGTGGTGAGCCACTCCTCTCAGCCAATTTATTCATTTTTTAAATTAAAACATATGGAATCAGCCTGGACAACATGTTGAAATCCTATCTCTACCAAAATAGAAAAAATTAGCCAGGCGTGGTGGTGCACACCTGTGGTCCCAGCTACTTGGGAGGCTGAGGCAGGAGGATAGCTTGAGCCTGGGAGGCAGAGGCTGCAGTGAGCTGAGATTTCGCCACTGCACTCCAGCCTGAGTGACAGGGTGAAACCCTGTGTGTGTGTGCGTGCGTGTGTGTGTGTGTGTGTGTATATATGGGATGCTTCAAACATTTGCATGTCATCCTTCTGCAGGGGCCATGCTAATCTCTGAATTGTTCCAATTTTAGTATATGTGCTGGAGAAACAAGCACTGTTTAACATTTTACGCTGAAGATGTAATTGTCATAAGGTCCCTGTTCGAGTGTCATCCAGTCTGAGTTAGGTACAGCATAATAAAGGAAGCAATTCATTAATTATTATTATTATTATTGAGACATAGTTTCACTCTTGTTGCCCAGGCTGGTGTGGAGGGGCGTGATGTCAGCTCACTGCAACCTCTGCCTCCTGGGTTCAAGTGATTCTCCTGCCTCAGACTCCCAAGTAGCTGGGATTACAGGCATGCACCACCATGCCTAGGTAATTTTGTATTTTTAGTAGAAATGGGGTTTCATCATGTTGGTCAGGCTGGTCTGGAACTCTTGACCTCAGGTGATCCACCTGCCTCAACCTCCCAAGGTGCTGGGATTACAGGCATGAGTCACTGCACCTGGCTAATTATTTTTTTGTAGAGACAGGGTGTCACTATGTTGCCCAGGCTGCTCTCAAACTTCTGGGCCCAAGTGATCCTCCTGCCTCAGACTCCCAAAATGCTGGGATTACAGGTGTGAGCCACTGCACCCAGCCAAAGCAGTCAATTTATAACAAATATTAGTGATTGGAAGGGGGACGTATGGTCTCTTGTCTTTTTTGTCATTTATTAAAGAAGCATACTGAGAAACAGAGTTAAGCTGTAATTTAAGAAATAGACTTGTGAGGCCGGGTGCAGTGGCTCACACCTGTAATCCCAGCACTTTGGGAGGCCGAGGCAGGCGGATCAGGAGGTCAGGAGATCGAGACTATCCTGGCTAACACGGTGAAACCCAGTCTCTACTAAAAATACAAAAAATTAGCCAGGCGTGGTGGCAGGCTCCTGTAGTCCCAGCTACTCGGGAGGCTGAGGCAGGAGAACAGCGTGAACCCAGGAGGCGGAGCTTGCAGTGAGCTGAGATCGCACCACTGCACTCCAGCCTGGGTGACAGAGCGAGACTCTGTCTCAAAAAAATAGAAGTAGACTTGTGAAATGTTATGTGATTCAGATCATAGTCACATCTGTCTTAAAGCTTAAAGTGTTTTAGGTGTTGTAAACTTTATTTTCACAATCCCCCCTTTAAGGATGAGAAAACTGAGGAAGAGAAAGGTTGAGTGACTTGCCCTATGTCACATGTAGGGTGGATGGTGAGGTCAGGACCCCAGCCTGGTGGCTGGATGGCGACACTCTCACTGCCTAGGGCAGCCGCCTCACTGTGCGTTTTTTTTTTTAGATGGAGTCTTGCTCCGTTGCCCAGGCTAGAGTGCAGTGGCATGATCTTGACTCACTGAAACCTCCGCCTCCCGGGTTCAAGCGATTCTCCTGCCTCAGCCTCCAGAGTAGCTGGGACTACAGGTGCACGCCACCACGCCGGGTTAATTTTTGTAATTTTAGTAGAGACTAGATTTCACCATATTAGTCAGGCTGGTCTCAAACTCCCGACCTCAGGTGATCCACCCGAAAGTGCTGGGATTACAGGCATGAGCCACTGCACCCAGCCTTGCTGTGCTTTTTATGGTGTGGCCTCTCTGGGTGCCACGATCTCCTGGAGGGCAGATCTTGGCCTGCCTGACCTTGTGTTTCCTGGCCTCTGCCTCCCACTCTCTCTCTGCTGGTCTCTGGGCATGTGTCCCCCAGCCATTCTCAATGCAGGAAGTAGAATGTAATGGCTCTGCAGTAACTGAGCAGAGTTTAAACTTGGGGCCCATCTCCCAAGCCAGGTGACATTGGAGAAGGTTTCTACCTCCTTGAGTCTCGGTTTCTTCATTTATTAAAGGAGACTAGTGAAAGCATTGTTTTGAGGGCTCGATGTCCTGAGCCAGCTCTCTTGCCATGGTGGTTTCTCTGAGGGTGGTGTCACTGAAGCAGGGTATATTTTCTCCCACTTTCTGTCTGGGTCTCCCAGGTCTTTTTATTTTATTTTTTATTTTTGAGACGGAGTCTCACTCTGTCACCCAGGCTAGAGTGCAATGGCGTGATCTCGGCTCACTGCAACCTCCTCGTCTTGGGTTCAAGCGATTCTCCTGCCTCAGCCTCCCGAGTAGCTGGGACTACAGAGGCCCACCACCACACCTGGCTAATTTTTGTATGTTTAGTAGAGATGGGGTTTCACCATATTGGCAAGGCTGGTCTCAAACTCCTGACCTTGTGATCCGCCCGCCTTGGCCTCCCAAAGTGCTGGGATTACAGGTGTGAGCCACTGCACCTGGCCTTTTTTTTTTTTTTTTTGAGACAGGGTCTTGCTGTCACCTAGGCTGGTGTGTAGTGATGCTATCATGGCTCACTGTAACTTTGACCTGCCAGGCTCAAGTGATTGTCTCACCTCAGCCTCCCAAGTAGCTGGGACTACAGGCATGCGCCAACATACCCAATCAATATTTTAAATTTTTGTAGAATCAGGGCCTCCCTATGTTGCCCAGGCTGGTCTTGAACTCCTGGTCTTAAGTGATCCTCCCAACTCAGCCTCCCAAAGTGCTAGGATGACAGGCGTGAGCCACTGGGTGCGGCTTTACTGGGTCTTTTAAAATCTCTGTGTGTGTGTGTGTGTGTGTATGGGTGTGCACGTGCGCACACACACGCGAACGCATACAGCACTCCTCAAAATAGACCATCTCAGCCTTCTACTGATGCCTGTGATGTTCAGTCCATCTTGGGAAATAGAAATCTCAGGTTATGTTCCCACTGTGTGCCAGGTAAGATACTTGCCACTTCCCTTTTATTTTATATCTGGGTACATTCCAGTCTTTATTAACTTTCCTCGGGGAAATTAATACCTTCATGGACACATGTATGTTCTTCATAGAGCAACAGGGAAAAGCTCATTGAGTGGGGGAGGCCAGGTGTCAGGGAGGAGTCCCAGTTGCGAAATGCTCATCTTCAGGTGCCACTCTGGGCCACAGACTTCCCTTCCTCCGCACCAGGTCCTTTGTATCCTTTGCAGTGCTGAAGCCAGAGAGAGAAGATAAGTTGAAGCTGGATCCTGTAATTTTCTCCCTTTGAAACGTCTTGATACCTCCGAACTTTGACCTGCAACCACCCAGCTGAGGCTCAGGCAAAGTGGTGTTGTTTTTCCTTTACCCTTCCAGTCTCATCACCCAAGGTTTGATTTCTTGTAGGGTTCAGTGCCTCTTACCCAGCTTTCCCATATTTGTACTACATAAGAAGTCCGATTCCAATGCATCGCTCCAGGAGTTTTGGTAAGAAACGCATGTCCAGGAAGCAGGGCAAGAAACTTCCTGAACACAGCCTTCATTGCCAGTCCAACCCTCAGGAATTACACCATGAGAGAGTTCATCCAAACACTCCTAATGGATGAAAAAACACTTTTTTTTTGAGACAGGGTTTCACTCTGTCACCCAAGCTGGTGTGCAGTGGCACAATCACGGCTCACTGCAGCCTTCACCTTCCAGGCTCAAGTGATTCTCTTGCCTTGGCCTCCTAAAGTGTTGGGATTACAGGTGTGAGTCACCACCCCCAGCCAACACTTCTTTTTTTTTTTTTGAGACAGAGTTTCTCTTCTTTGCCCAGGCTGGAGTGCAATGGGTGCGATCTCGGCTCACTGCAACCATTGCCTCCCGAGTTCAAGCAATTCTCCTACCTCAGTCTCCCAAGTAGCTGGGATTACAGGCACGTGCCAGCACGCCTGACTAATGTTTGTATTTTTAGTAGAGACAACAGGGTTTCATCATGTTGCCCAGGCTGGTCTCGAACTCCTGACCTCAAGTGATCCGCCCGCTTTGGCCTCCCAAAGTGCTGGGATTACAGGCGTAAGCCACCACGCCTGGCCCAGCCAACACTTCTTAATATCCAAAACTTTTAAAGCTTTCTACACCATTTTCTGGTCATTTATTTATAAGTACTGGGTTTAATACCTAAGAAGATACGTTCATTAACCCAGGGACTGACTTTGCATCACTTCCAGTGTACAAGGTATTGCTGCAGATTGAGTGTGTGGCCAGAAATTGGGGGCCTCTCAGAGGGCACACAGTGCTAAGGTATGGTACACACCGTGGATGAGGTGATGTACTGTTGTACTTGCAGAAGGTACACTCAAAGACCTATATTCCCAATCTCTGGATCTGTCCAAGCCTCAACCTGTCCCCTGCCTTGGATGGGTATCAATACCACCTGGCTGAGGTGAAGTTTTCTTTCCACCTGTTAAAGGTTATAATACCTCACAGCAATAGGAATAGGAATGGTGGATCCCTGAAGAGGGCAGAAATTGTTGTGGGGTGAGGATGGGGGCAGGCAAAAATGCTAGGGCCTTCTGGAGAAGTGCATCTGAGGTTCCTTTTGGAGACCTTCCAAAGCAAAGGTGGCTTTTGGGACTTACAGGACCCCTTTCCTATGAATGCCTGCTTTCTTGAGGCTTAGTCCCCCGCTGTAGCCTGATGGGCCAGAACTCAGCTGAGAAGGCTGGAAACTTGGGCGGAGCGCGCTGCCCTGTGCTCGCTACCAGGGCACAGTGTGACCTTAGCAAGCCATTTCTCTTCTCTGGAACAGTTTCCCTCTGGGGTCTCTCTCATGGTGGCCCCCTTTCTCCTAGGCTACCGATCTTACCATGTGTGTCTCAGGGCACTTCCCAACTACAGTAACAGCTCTTGTAAACTGAGCAGTCACTCAACTGAGCCCTCTCTTCTGAGTATATGCAGCATAATCAGATTAAAAGTAGACTCAGTCACGGTTCCCGAAACTTTACGGATGAGCAAACAGGCAGAAAGAGGTAAGTCGGGGGCACACACAGCAAGTTAACAGCCTGGATTTGACTCCAAACTTGTGCTGTGAATGGTGCTTCTGAATCTTGAGGTTAACGAGCTTTCTTCACAACCTGTCCTGGGAGGGATTAATTCCACAAATGTGTACCAAAGGCTGAGCGTGGACCACCCCCTGCCCCTTGCTGCCTGTGCGTGGTCATCTTTTTTTTTTTTTTTTTTTTTTTTCTGAGACGGAGTCTTGCTCTGTTGTTGTCAGGCTGGAGTGCAGAGGCACGATCTCGGCTCACTGCAACTTCCGCCTCCCAGGTTCAAGCGGTTCTCCTGCCTCAGCCTCCCAAGCAGCTGGGGCTACAGGCGCGCGCCACCACACCTGGCTAATTTTTAGTAGAGACGGGGTTTCACCATGTTGGGCAGGATGGTTCTCGATCTCTTGACTTCGTAGTCCACCCGCCTCGTCCTCCCAAAGTGCTGGGATTACAGGCGCAAGCCACCGCACCCAGCTTAGACTGTTTTGAGGCAGAGGAGGAAATCCGAGGTCCCTTGCCCCAAGGCCTTTCCCAGCTGTCTCCACGAGGACTACTGGACTCCCGCCTGGACCCCCGCCCTGTGAGTGTCCCCTGCTCTTCCCGTCTCTCCGCAGATTCCTCGGGCCCACGGATATGGAGCCCACTCCCTTGGAGGGCCCTGGGGAGGGAGGCAGCCGACTCTGCTCACCTCCTGCCTGTGCTAGGCAGGCGAGCAGCGTCAGGCGCGGCTGCTGTCCTAGGGCTCAGCCTTAGGCTGACTCCCGCGTGTAGGGCAGGAGGCTCTGAGCCCTAAGGACAAGGCGGCACGGAAATGGGGCGGAGATCTCCCCGGTAGCGACGACCCTCGGGACTCTAGAAGTTAGGCCCACTTAGGCCGCCAGAAACGACCCCACGGCCTCTAGGAGGCCCTCCCGCAAGGGGCCGCGAGAGAGCCAGAGGAAGGAGAACTGCGCTGGCCGCCAGTCAATCAGCACCAAGGAATGTCGATGAGGCGAGCTCGCGGGAGAAACCGCCAGTGAGGCCAGGGCCCAGGAGGTGTGGGCGGGACTTTCCTCCGCGGAAGTGGTCCCGACCCTCTTCGCGTAGATTGGCTGCTTCGCGTAGATTGGCTGCTCCGCTTTACCTGCAAGCCCCTGCTCTACCGCGCTTGCGCACCGTTTCCCATGTAACGCGCGGCTCGGGTTACTTCTTTGCTTGAGTCTCAGTCCATTTGTTTGCCAATATGTGCTGCGCCATGTCGTGATGGTGGCGGTCTTCAGTAACGGGGACCTTGGAGGCTGGGAGGGATAACTAGATGTGAAGGGCCGGCACTGGGGGCGAGTTCAGGGCGGGCAGGGCGGAGGGATGGGCGCGAAGAGTGAGGCCTGCAACCCCGCAGGGGGCGCGGGACCCTGGGGAGTTTCCTGCTGGGGTGAGACAGTTGTTAGGTTTGCATTTCAGAACGTTCTGGTAGGGGGCTGTGTAGCAGGGTGAGAATGAAGACCTGTGCAAGAGGAGAAGCCGAAAGGGTTCAAGATGGTAGGCAAAGTCATTTGTCATCAAACTTTGCTCGTTCCGCACCTGGGAGAACGCGAGTGCTTTCCTCCTACTGCACAGGTCACCTCTTGGCCCCCTGGTGCAGCTCCTACTCATGCTTCTCCTGTACCAGACTTCTTAGCTCTTGGGCACCTCCCTTTCATTTCCTGCAGGCACTTCACAGTCAACAACTTTTAAAATAAACTTTTCCGTTCCCCCACCATCTGACCTTTCAGAATTTCCCATCTCAGGTCGGTCTCTTTCCCACGTGGTCCCACAGGCCACCACTAAGCACAGTCATATGGAGATATCTGCTGAAATGTGTGCCAGATCCTCAGGATATGACCCCATCAAGGACATGGACAGTGGTCCAAAGTCACAGCGCTCAGCATACAGTCTGACTCCACCAAAGGGAAGTTAGGCAACTCGGTTCCCTGTCCTCCCCGCCCCCACCCCCAGTCAGAGCCCATCCTTCTAGTTCTTCCATATCTCACGTATTCAATCTTTTCTCTCCATCCTAATTCTCATCCTCTCCCAAGGACCACTGTGAGCCATTTCCACTCTGTCCAATTCAACAATTGCCTCACCTGGGAAGCCACTTTCCCTATTCACCTGCCTCCCCTCCGGGAGGGCCACCTTTCCCAAACCCTACATCACAGGTGTGGGTGTATCTGCCTTGACCACTCACCTCCCTTTTCTCCCAGGGCTGTGATTTCAGGTCACTCAGCTTCCTGTTCCCAGAGACCTTGGCACATGGATGGAATTCATTGTGGGAACTGGATGGATGTGTGAATTAACTGTTGAGTAAAATGATTGATAAATCACTGAGTAGAAAGGGCGCCATGGCTCACGCCTGTAATCCCAGCACTGGGAGGCCTAGGCAGGTAGATCCCTTGAACCCAGGACTTCGAGACCAGCCTGGGCAAAATGGCGAGACCCCGTCTCAATAAAAATAAATAAATTGGCCGGGCGCGGTGGCTTACGCCTGTAATCCCAGCACTTTGGGAGGCCGAGGCGGGTGGATCATGAGGTCAAGAGACCGAGACCATCCTGGCCAACATGGTGAAACCCCGTTTCTAGTAAAAATACAAAAATTAGCTGGGCGTGGTGGCGCGCCTGTAGTCCCAGCTCCTCGGGAGGCTGAGACAAGAGAATTGCTTGAACCCGGGAGGTGGAGGTTGCAGTTAGCTGAGATTGCACCACTGCACTCCAGCCTGGTGACAGAGCGAGACTCTGTCTCAAAAATAAATAAATAAATAAATAAAATAACTGAGTAATATTTGGGTGGATGGATACACTTCTGGATGGATAATTAGGTCTTAACCCCCTCAGCAGGCTCTGAGATTTGGCTGCTCCCTCCTGGAAACTCACCTCTCTGACCTCTCTCCTCAGCTGAAGACCACCAGGCCCACTGCCTGCCTCCTGTCTCCACATGCGTGTTTCATAGTTTGCTGAAACTTGACATTTCCTGAAATAAATACTTGGTTTCCTCTTTAAACCACCCCGCCTACTCTCTGTGCTCCATCCAAGTGGTAAAGCCAAAGGCCTGAGCATCATCTTAGACTTTATTTGCCTCCAAATCCCTATAACCAATCAAACGATTCTTTGTCCATTCTGCCTCCTAAACAGCTCTGTGACTCACCCCTTTCTGTCCTCCTGTGACACACATAAAGTGCAGTACAAGGTTTGGCATTCTAGGCCCCGCTTGAATCCCTTCTTGGGCAGTCTCCCTCAGCCCTCTCGTGCTGAACCCTAGAATCTTTTAGGTTCCTCAAGACCTTTCAAAAGTCCAAGCTCCTGCTATTTTGTTTCTGGGCCACTCTCCTATTCCCGTATTTATGTAATGAAGTAGTCTTTGAATGTTTGCTCTCATTTCTGAAAAACTATATATCCATTCCACAGTTTTATGTTGCTAAATTTCTCATCATAAGCGTAAATAGTCGCAAAAGATAAAATATCTGGTATGTTTTAATATTTTATTTTAAAGTAAAATGGCTACATGAGTCTTAATATATCTAGTGGAATCTGAACACCATACATACTATTTTTTTTTGAGATGGAGTTTCGCTGTTGTTGCACCATACTATTTTTATTCCAAATCTCCATTTGAAGATTTACTTAACTCTTGTTTAATATTAGTTACTCCATACTGCCCCCCTCCTTTTTTTTGGGGGGCTGAGTTGAGTCTGTTTCCTTCCTCTGTCACTTACCAAACTTAACCTAAGTAATATATTTTTATTCTTGGAAGTCTTTTTTTGAGACTGAGTCTTGCTCTGTCGCCTAGGCTGGAGTACAGTGGTGCGATCTCGGCTGACTACAACCCCCACCTCCCTGGCTCAAGCAATTCCCCTGCCCTGCTTCAGCCTCCCGAATAGCCAAAATTATAGGTGAACATCACCACGTCCGGCTAATTTTTTTGTATTTTTAGTAGAGACGGGGTTTCACCATGTTGGCCGGACTGGTCTCAAACTCCTGACTTCAGCCAATCTGCCCATCTCAGCCTCCCAAAGTGCTGGATTACAGGCATGAACCACTGCAGTGGGCCCATTTTCTTTCTTTTTTCTTTTTTTTTGAGACGGAGTTTTGCTCAGTTGCCCAGGCTGGAGTGCAATGGCGCTATCTCGGCTCACTGCAACCTCCGCTTCCCGGGTTCAAGCAATTCTCCTGCCTCAGCCTCCCAAGTAGCTGGAACTACAGGCGCCCGCCACCATGCCCAGCTAAGTTTTTGTATTTTTAGGAGAGACGGGGTTTCACCGTGGTCTCGATCTCTTGACCTCGTGATCCACCCGCCTCGGCCTCCCAAAATGCTGGGATTACAGGCGTGAGCCACCATGCCCGGCTAATTGTGTATTTTTAGTAGAGATGGGGTTTCTCCACGTTGGTCAGGCTGGTCTCAAACTCCTGACCTCAGGTGGATCTCCTGCCTCGGCCTCCCAAAATGCTGGAATTACAGGCATGAGCCACTGTGCCCGGCCCCATTTTCTTTTTTTAATACAGAATCTCACTCTGTCACCCAGGCTGGAGTACAGTGGTGCAATCTCAGCTCACTGCAACTTCTGCCTTCGGAACTCATCCTCCCACCTTAGTCTCCTGAGTAGCTGGGACTACAGGTATGTACCACCACGCCCAGCTAATTTTTTTTTTTTTTTTTTTGTGATGGAGTCTCGCTCTGTTGCCCAGGCTGGAGTGCAGTGGCACAATCTTGGCTCACTGCAACCTCCGCCTCCCAGGTTCACGCCATTCTCCTGCCTCAGCCTCCTGAGTAGCTGGGACTACAGGCACCTGCCACCACGCCCGGCTAATTTTGTTTCTGTATTGGGTTTCACCGTGTTAGCCAGGATGGTCTTCATGTCCTGATCTCGTGATCTGCCCGCCTCGGCCTCCTAAAGTGCTGGGATTACAGGTGTGAGCCACTGCGCCCAGCCAGCTAATTTTTTTTTTTTTTTTTGAGATGGAGTTTTGCTCAGTCGCCCAGGCTGCAGTGCAATGGTGTGATCTCGACTCACTGCAACCTCCACCTCCTGGATTCAATCAGTTCTCCCACCTCAGCCTCCCGAGTAGCTGGGATTACAGGCGCCTGCCATCATGCCAGGCTAATTTTTTGTATTTTTAGTAGGGGGGGGGGTTTCACCATGTTGGCCAGGCCGGTCTTGAGCTCCTGACCTCAGGTGATCCACTTTGGTCCTCGGCCTCCCAAAGTGCTGGGATTACAGGCGTGAGCCACTGTGCCCAGCCTAATTTTTGCATTTTTAGTAGAGATGGGGTTTCACCATGTTGAAACTGCCTAGGCAAAATCATGACTGAGACAGTGAAAGAGATCTAACTTAACCGACTCCTTCTTGCTTCTAACTGCCAAGCTGCCTTTGTTCATTCCTGGATGTGGGCTGAACTGACTTTAGGAAAAACTTAGTTTGTAGTTTGTTTGTTTGTTTATTTATTTATTTATTTATTTACTGAGATGAAGTTTCACTCTTTTGCCCAGGCTGGAGTTCAGTGGCGGGACCTAGGTGAGATCTTGGCTCACCACAACCTCTGCCTCCTGGGCTCAAGGGATTCTCCTGCGTTAGCTTCCGGAGTAGATGGGATTACAGGTGCCCACCACCATACCCAGCTAATTTTTTTATATTTTTAGTAGAGATGGGGTTTCACCATGTTGGTCAGGCTGGTCTCGAACTCATGACCTCAGGTAATCCACCTGCCTCCTAAAGTGCTGGGAGGTGAGCCACCTCACCAGGCCTGTTTGCAGTTTATAGTTTAAACAAAGATGGTAACAGGGCTTTCTCAAAGCAGACCTCCTTCTTGCCTGGGGACTAGGCTAACATTAGCCACGGAATTAGAAATCATGGTTTAGGAGTCGTGCAGCTGGAGGCTACAAGATTCTGACCCTCCCTAAACTGCTCCTAAGATCAGTGCTTGAGATATTTTACAGACCTGCACTTGTGGATCAGCTGGCACCACCCAGATCAATAAACTGGCTTGTCTGACATTGTGTTCCGCACGCAGGAACTGACTCAGTGCTAGGAGACAGCTTCTACTCCCTATGATTTCATCTCTGACCAATCAGCACTCCTGGCTCACTGGCTCCCCCTCTATGCACCAAGTTATCCTTAAAAACTCTGATCCCCAAATGCTCAGGGAGACTGATTTGAGTAATGATAAAACTCCAGCCTCCCACACAGCTGGCTTTGCATGAATTACTCTTTCTCTATTGCAGTTCCCTGTCTTGATGAATTGGCTCTGTCTACGCAGCGGGCAAAGTGAACCCCGTGGGCAGTTACAGTGTTGGCCCAGATTACTTGAGGTCAGGAGTGCAAGACCAGTCTGGCCAACAGGGTGTGTGTGTGACCATGCCCGGTTAATTTTGGTATTTTTAATGGAGACTGGGCCACCTGCCTCAGCCTCCCAAAGTGCTGGGATTACAGGCATCAGCCACTGTGCCTGGCTCCTTTTTTTTTTTTTTTTTTGAGACTGAGTTTCGCTCTTGTTGCTTACGCTGGAGTGCAGTGTTGTGATCTCAGCTCACTGCAACCTCCGCCTCCTGGGTTTAAGCTATTCTACTGCCTCAGCAGGCATGTGCCACCACGCCTGACTAATTCTGTATTTTTAATAGAGATGGGATTTATCCATATTTGTCAGGCTGGTCTTGAACTCCCAACCTCAGGTGATCCACCCGCCCTGGCCTCCCAAAGTGCTGGGATTACAGGAGTGAGCCACTGTGCCTGACCCATTTAAAAATTCTTAATTGGCTTTGTGATTCTCAAATAAGGCAACACTTCCTTTCATAAAATTGAATAAATGTTCCAGGGAACTGAGCAGAGGAGGTTGGTTTTATAGACCAAAAGGGCTAAAGAAAGCAGAAACAAAGAAAAAGTGAATTGGTCATTTTAAGGTTGCTTTCCTCCTAAGGCAAGAATAAGGAGACAGAACAATAGAAAAAAGAACTGATTGACTAACCTCGGGTCCCTTTTTGTTGTAAGGATTAAAGGCAGAGGGAACTTCATTATCATGCCACTGAAGCTGGCCTGTTTGGGAAGTTGGACTGTTATCTCTCTCCTGCTGGAAGGCCAGAGATGACTCTGTTTTGGAGTAATTGTATTAGAATGGAAGTGCTTTGAAAGTTATGTTAGATAAAAATTATAGGAGACCCCTGTGTGTGTGTTTTTTTTTTTTTCGAGGCAGAGTTTCAAGTTTTGCTTTTGTTGCCCAGGCTGGAGTGCAACCTTTGCCTCCCGGGTTCAAGCGATTCTCCTGCCTCAGCCACCTGAGTAGCTGGGATTACAGGCATGTGCCACCACACCTGGCTAATTCTTTTTGTATTTTTAGTAGAGACGGGGTTTCTCCATGTTGGTCAGGCTGGTCTCGAACTCAGGTGATCCACCCAGGAGACCCTTGTTTAGGACTAAGCTGATCCTAGGCAGGAGCTTAGTCCAAAACAAGGGTCTCCTATAATTTTTATTTATAGAATTACTTGGTGTTTATGGATTGACTCAATACACACATCTCGCTGCAGTTCCAGGGGCTGCAAAGGGACAGGGCAGAGCTCCTGCCTCCAATGGATGACATCACAGTGGGCTTCGAGTGGGAGGAAGAAATACATGTGTTATCTTCCCACTGTTGACTGACGGGTGTAGTGAAGATTCATAAAGCAGGCTGTGAGGCAGAGTGCTGGGGCAGAGAGACAGCTTTCTCGGAGGTCAGAGTCAGTCAGTGAGAGAAACAGATTTTCTTTTTTTTCTCAGTGATCCTTGATCACTGTTTCTGAAGAAACAGGTTTTAAACATTTATAAACCACAGTCATAAATTTCTCTTTGCCATTTCCTCCAGTTAAACTGAGCCAATGAAGTAAAATACTTACCCAGATTTTAGATTAAGGCATAATTTATGAGAAGGGTTTCTTATCTCAAACCAGTGGTTCATTCCAATAAATGTCTCTCCATTGAACTCCTTTATCTAAATCTTTATAAAAATAAGTTACTTATAACTAGATTAAGCATCTGATAAGGGGAATCACTTATTTACTTGGTAGGAGTAGAATAAAAGAATGTTTTTACTGGCACTGAATGTTAAAGTTGAAAGAATCCCACGACACTACGATTTGGAAAGGTCTTGGTTCTGTGTTTGTTGGCATAGAATGTGACCATGAATGTCAGTAGTTTGTAGAGGCTTGTCTGTTAAATAAGTTAAAGAAATTATTGAATTTGTGGCCACCTGAAACCTAGATTCAAATGCAATCAGAGCTCTACATGTATTTGTTGTCTCCACAGCAGTAGCTAATATAAAATACCAACCATTTGTTATTCGGCCTCCCCAGTAAACAAAGGGAGCTGGTAGTGTGCTCTCCTCTGATCAGACTACAAAAGAGAAGGACAAGTGACTCAGACCAATGTTTACCAAACCAGAAAGAACTATTGAAGAAGTCGAAATTTAGTAAACAAGGGGGAAAAAAATCCAATCATGTTTTTAAAAATACAGCACCAGGTTTTTTTCTATAATGTAAAATTAAAATGTCTTATGGTTTGATGTATAAATTCTTTTTTTTTTTTTTTTTTTTTTGGGAGACAGAGTCTGGCTCTGTCCCCCAGGCTGGAGTGCAGTGGCACCATCTCGGCTCACTGCAAGCTCCGCCTCCCGGGTTCACGCCATTCTCCTGCCTCAGCCTCCCGAGTAGCTGGGACTACAGGCGCCCGCCACTAATTTTTTTGTATTTTTAGTAGAGGCAGGGTTTCACTATGTTGGCCAGGATGGTCTCGAACTCCTGACGTCGTGATCCGCCCACCTCGGCCTCCCAAAGTGCTAGGATTACAGGCTTGAGCCACCGCGCCCGGCCTGATGTATAAATTCTTGAGAGCTATTATTTGCCTCTAAGTTCTTAATAAACTGGTAAAATATTTTAATATATTAACTTCTAATGATCAACATTGAGATTTTCCACACTGAGAGTCTGAATATATAGCATGCACCACAGAGGAATTGGAGAACCTGTTTGGCTCTGAGGGATGGGTAGAGTTTGCTATTTTCCACCTTTTCACTGACACACGTGATTAGGACCCCTCTAGGTTCCTGGGTTTGGGCAGACTGGGGGTGCATGGGACTTATTTCCAGTCCTAAATTGACACACCTGCCTTAGAAAACAATCAACATTGTCTCTGAAAGCTGAAGTTGTGCACATGTGGTGCTCAGCAGGGATGACCCAGGTGTGTCCCTCAGAGGACCAGACACACTTGCCCCTAGAGGAGGAGGACAGATCTGAAAGTGGGAGCTGAAGTTGGCACCATAGGGAGAGTTATCTCTAAGAAAAGAACACAAGATTAGGCCGGGCGAGCACAGTGGCTCATGCCTGTAATCCCAGCACTTTGGGAGGCCATAGGCGGGCCGATCACCTGAGGTCAGGAGTTCAAGACCAGCCTTGCCAACATGGTGAAACCCCGTCTGTACTAAAAATACAAAAATTAGCTGGGTGGCACGCGGCTGTAATCCCAGTTACTCGAGAGGCTGAGGGAGGAGAACTGCTTGAACCTGGGAGGCAGAGATTGCAGTGAGCCAAGATTGTACCACTGCAATCTCGGCTCAAAAGATAGACAGAGACTCCATCTCAAAAAAAAAAAAAAATTAACCGGGCATGGTGGTGCACACCCGTAAGCAGGAGGCTGAGGCACAAGAATCGCTTGAACCCAGGAGGTGGAGGTTGCAGTGAGCCGAGATGGCGCCACTGCACTCCAGCTTGGGCTACGGAGTGAGACTATCTCAAAAGAAAAAAGAAAAGAGCACAAAATTCTGAATATAATTAGTTTGTCTCAAAGTTTGTATTTATTTATAATGATAAAAGAATGGTTTTAGAATGACAAAAGCAAAACAACTGCAAATTTTCAAAAGCAGCCGGGCGCGGTGGCTCACGCTTGTAATCCCAGCACTTTGGGAGGCCGAGGCGGGCGGATCATGAGGTCAGGAGATCGAGACCACCGTGAATCCCCGTCTCTACTAAAAATACAAAAAAATTAGCTGGGCATGGTGGCGGGCGCCTGTAGTCCCAACTACTCGGAGAGGCTGAGGCAGGAGAATGGCATGAACCCGGGAGGCAGAGCTTGCAGTGAGCTGAGATTGCGCCACTGCACTCCAGCCTGGGCGAGACTCTGTCTCAAAAAAAAAAAAAAAAAAAAAATTTTTCAAAAGCATAGTATAACAAAATTCCAAAAGATAAATTTTAAAATTAATTCCCTCATAATTACATTTTACTGCTACCAGTAACTGCATAATCATGATCACTGCTTCATATGATAATGATTTAGAATATTAGAACAATTTCTTTGAGAAAGAATGAAGGATAAACGGGTCTTCTGTTGTGATTGACCCCCTCTCTCTTTTTTTTTTTCTGAAGTGGAGTTTCGCTTTTGTTGCCCGGGGTAGAGTGCAATGGCGCAATGTCGGCTCACTGCAGACTCTGCCTCCTGGGTTCAAGCAGTTCTCCTACCTCAGCCTCCCGAGTAGCTGGGATTACAGACGCCCGCCACCATGTCCAGCTGATTTTTTTTTTTTTTTTTTTTTTTTTTTTGAGACAGAGTCTTGCTCTGTCGCCCAGGCTGGAGTGCAGTGGCGCGATCTCGGCTCACTGCAAGCTCCTCCTCCCGGGTTCACGCCATTCTCCTGCCTCAGCCTCTCCGAGTAGCTGGGACTACAGGCGCCCGCCACCACGCCCGGCTAATTTTTTGTATTTTTGGTAGAGACGGGGTTTCACCGTGGTCTCGATCTCCTGACCTCGTGATCCGCCCGCCTCAGCCTCCCAAAGTGCTGGGATTACAAGCGTGAGCCACCGCGCCCGGCTTTTTTTTTTTTTTTTTTTGTATTTTTAGTAGAGACAGGGTTTCACTATGTTGGCCAGGCTGGTCTGGAACTCCAGACCTCAGGTGATCCACCCGCCTTGGCCTCCCAAAGTGCTAGGATTTCAGGCATGAGCCACCATGCCCAGTCGACCCCCCTCTTAAATTTTTTTTACTAATAGCTTAGAAAATGTGCATTCCAGTTCACCACTTATTATTGCTAACATTTCCCCCCATACCAGTTGCCCTGAATATATGCTCCCCATTGCTAATGTGAAAGTTTTGGACATTGTCAAATTTGGGAAAACCTCTTTCAAGTGTTTTTCATATAGGAGCAGCAAGATTTCAGGGCTCTCACATTCTCCAGGGCAGTGCAGTCTTGAACATTCTTTGAATTGAGGATGCTCATTAACTACATTGCTGCCACCAAACCCCCAAGAGCCTTGACAGGGCCCCGGGTGTGTGTGGGTAGGGGAGGTTTGGGGGGTGTGGAGGGGGCCTGGAACCTAGGGCGGGCCCAGTGCCGGGCAGGGGTCTGGGCGTGGGAAGGTGACCAAGGTGTGACAGGGACAGCTGTGAGGGAGGCCCTGGGCGTGGGAGAGTCAGACATGGGGTGGAGCGGGACGTGGGGGACGATGGCTAGGGGGTGTGGGGGTCTGGAATGCACGGGGTCGGGATACTGGGGGTTCGGGCATTGGAGAAGTTGCTGGGCACAGGGAAAGCCCGGGTGTGGGAGGAGACTCAGACCATGGGGAGCGGGCTTGGGCGGCCTTGGGGCGAGGTTTTGAGTGTGGGGCAGGCGTGGGGTGCAGATCGTGGGCCGGGATCTGAGCTGGGTGGCTGGCTGTGGGTGGGTCGGGCAGGGGAACGGGGGCCCGGGTGTGGGTGGGCCTGGTGCGTGGGGTTGAAGCTTCAGAAACTCCAGTAGTGCAGAAATGTTCCCACCAAGCACTGTCTTTAATAGAAAAAACAAGGAACGACATATATTTGCACTGACAGAAGAAACGTCTCCAGTGACAGGAGAGACCGTCGCGGCGCCGGAGCGGGTTGGGACGGAATTCGCGGTGACCCAGGCACTGACTGGCACGCGCGGCTGCGTGCGGGCACCGAGGAGCTGATGGAACTAGTGCATAGAGCGCCGTTCACGCGGAGCACCAAACTCTACAAGGAAGCCCCGAGATGGAGACGATGAAAAACAAGCGCACAGTTCACGCTGGGGTCCCTTCGAGCCGCAGGAAAGGGAGAGGCGGCGCGCGGGGCGGCCTGCCGCGAGTTGAGATGCGCTGAGCACCGGGCGCAGCGGCCGTTTGGAGGAGCAGACGTGCGGCTCATTGGGGAGGGCGCGGAGGTGTCTCATGGGGGAGGCGCAGCCAGCTTCTGAAGTCGGAATAGAGGGATTGTTTCCAGGATTAGCAGCCATGGAGGGGGTGAGGGTGCAGGCTGGATAAGGGGCCTTTCTTGCGGATTGGCAGCCAGTTTGGGCAGCTCGTTTGGAGGGGTTGTTCTCCAGTATTACTGGCCATGGTTCGGGCAGCCTGGACTTTATGGGAGAATGCAGGGATTGTTTGGAACAATCAGTACCCATAGGCTGGGCAGGCTCGATTCTTTATTGGGGGGTGTCTTGCTATGTTGCCCAGGCTGGACTCAAATTCCTTGGCTCAAGTGATCCTCCCACCTCCTCAGCCTCCCAAAGTGCTGGAATTACAGGCGTGAGTTGCTGCACCCAGCCTGCTCAGTGACGTTGATGCTAGCAAGATTCCATCTTATCTATGGAAAACGGAAGCACAACAGGTGAAGTTGCCTGCCAAGTCAGCCAGCTGGTAAGTGGTGGGACTAGAATTAGATCCGGGCGGTCAGGTTCCAGCATCTGGGTCTCTGGGCACAGGCAACAGAGTGTTTGTTGAAGAATACTGAATGTGGCCTACGGGTAGGGGAAGATAAGAGGAAGATTGCAGGAAAATGTCATCTCCTGACTGAGGAGGAGTTCACATCTCCTTCCCCAGGCCTTCGACTGATGGACTTCCCAGCCATCTTCAGGAGGCTGCACTCATGAGGAGGCAGTCCTGGTTCTGATAATAAAGACCTGGCCACTGGGTGGGGGCCAGATGAGGCCCCAGGGCTGTCCAGGCAGGTTGGGACAGGTTCTGTTCCTCAGCCAGGAAGGGATCTTCATCAAAGCCCAGGAAGAGTCACTGGCATCTCCAAGTCACAGTTCTTTAATTTGTATTTTTATAGAGACAAGGTCTCGCTTTGTTGCCCAACCTGGCCTCAAACTTTTGGCCTCAAGTGATCTCCCTGTCTCAGCCTCTCAGTGTTGGGATTAGGGGCGTGAGCCATCATGCCCAGCAAAGTTCACAGTTTTTTGTTTTTGTTTTTGTTTGAGACAGGGTCTTGCTCTGTCACCCAGGCTGGAGTGCAGTGGTGCCATCTCAGCTCACTGCAACCTCTGCCTCCGGGTTTCAAGCGATTCTCCTGCCTCAGCCTCCCGAGTAGCTGGGACTACAGGTGCGAGCCACCACACCCGGCTATTTTTTGTATTTTAGTAGAAACGGGGTTTCACCATGTTGGCCAGGCTGGTCTCGAACTCCTGATCTCAAGTGATCCACCCACCTCGGCCTCCCAAAGTGCTGGAATTACAGGCGTGAGCCACCGCGCCCAGCCAGGTTCACAGTTCTTTATCAGCCTCAGTGGGACAGAGCTGGTTGGGAGGAAACCTCCATTTTTTGTATGAAAAGGCAAGCATACCGACCAGGAGAATGAGACAGGCAAAGAGACACCGCAGTGGAATTTAGGAAGCTGGGAAACTGGGCCTGCTGCCACAGATAGAGTCCTAGCCCATCCTAGGGACAGTCCCACAGCAAACCCATTTGTACCAACAAATCCCAGAGGACTAGGATGCAGAGCTCCTGGGAACTTCTGAAATCGGGTGTTGGGCTGGAGCGGGAGGACTGTCTAGATGCCACAGGATGGGGAGGGGAAGAGCTCTTCCTGCTGGGGGCTCCCTGCCTGTCTCGGCTCAGGTTAGAGAAGACGCTTCCTTTTCCACCATGTCTTGGGGTGCAGGGCCGGGGTGGGGGCAGCTTCTGTGTGTCTCAGTCCTTCCGCATCTCTCTGGCTTGGTTGGTATCTGTCTGGGAGAGTCTCTCTGTCCTTCTCTGGGTGTCTCTCTCCCTGTCCTTGCTCCGTCTCTCTCTCCCTTTGCTGAACTGTTGTTTCCTTCTTTATCTCTGCATCTTTGCAGTGTCCAGGTGTCTCCCAGTGACCCTGCATTTGCTTGTTTCTGAAATTTCTGTGGCTTCAGATGTGTTCCTTTGTGTCCCCTCTCCAGGCCAAGCCAGCAACGCCCCACCCTGGCCACAGCCCCACTAGGCACGAAGCGAGTGGTTAGTGCGGCTTGTCACACACACACAGGGCCGTTCCTGAGGACTGGCAACAAGAGAGGGCGGTTTTTGTTCATGGAGACAGCTGAGCCCACCTCCTCTGGCCAGAAGGGGGCAGTCTAGGACAGTTCGGCATCAGTTCCACCCTCCCCACTGCTCTCCGTGGTGCAGACTCCCAGGATACAGGAAGCAGATTTTGGGTGTCTCCAAGTTTGCTCAAGCCTGAAGTTTTCTTTAAAAATCCGGACTAGTCCACTAATTCCCATGACATTTTACTTTTTATTATTTTTTTTTTATTTTTGCAGAGACACTCCCAGGTTAGGGAGAGTAGATTTTGAGTGTCTGCAAATTTGCTCAAACTTGAAGTTTTCTTTAAAAATCTGGACTAGCCCACAAATTCTCATGACATTGTAAAGGTTTATAAAGTTGCGAGTGTGGCAGCTTTTCTTTGTTGGGCCCTGGTTTCCTCTACTATAACTTGGGGATGATGGTATCATCCACCTCAGGGTAGAGAAGATGAGATGAATAATGCCCCTGCAGGGCTTAGGCCAGCCCTTCATACACAGCGTGCTCAGTGCAACTCGAATACCATAAACATCACATTCCTGTATATCCCTTCCCTTCTCCCCACTGGCTGTGCTGCCTCCTGGGTGCCTGCCTCAACAGGCACTCAGTTTCCCCACTGGCATCTTGATACAGGACAGGACCGTCTGGAGCTTTTGGTGGGAAAAGCATGTTTTCCTGGTGTCCAGGTGCCTTAACTAAGCTTCCCTAACCATTAAGTATCTGGATATACATTTATTGAATAACTTTATGTATGTTATCTATCAAGAAATGTGTGGCTGGGTACGGTTGCTCACGCCTGTAATCCCAGCACTTTGGGAGGCTGAGGCGGGTGGATCACCTGAGGTCAGGAGTTCAAGACCAGCCTGGCCAACATGGTGAAACCCCGTCTCTACTAAAAATACAGAAATTAGCTGGGCTTGGTGGTGGGCACCTGTAATCCCAGCTACTTGGGAGGCTGAGGCAGGGGAATCGCTTGAACTCGGGAGGCGGAGGTTGCAGTGAGCCAAGATCATGCCACTGCACTCCAGCCTGGGTGACAGAGTGAGACTCTGTCTCAAAAAAAAAAAAAAAAAAAAAAAGGGAATATATAGTATTTTTTACCTTTTTCTTTTTTTTCTTGAGACAAGTTCTTGTTATGTTGCCCAGGCTGGTCTCAAACTACTAGGCTCAAGCGATCCTCCCACATTGGCTTCCCAAGTCTGGGACTACAGTGCAGGCCACTGTGCCCCATGCTTTATAGTATTTCTATAAATAGTGTCCCTTTAAACATTATATTTATCCAACTGCTATATATATATATATATATATATGCAAATGTATAACTTTACCAATTTACAGAGATACATATGTGTGTATATTTGCATATCTATATCTATATCATTTCTCCACTTAGAATTAATTTTAGCACTATTCTACATTTTTTCATCATTCTTTCAATATTTATGTAACCACTATAGTTATCCATTCTATGTATTCATGCATGGTGATTACTAAACTACTCTACATTTCTACGTGTAGGAAGATAGATGTGTAATACTTTTCTTGCATAGATAGCATGTAAATTCCCTCCATGTTGTATAAATATATTATATCCTATGTGCTTTATATCACTGATGTGTGTACCTTGCCCTGCTCTTTGTGAGGCTCTCAGCCTTGCATATGTGGGCACTGAACTCTTGTGCTGGGAAGTGGCATTAGGAGCCGTCATCTTCTGGCAGGACCTCATGGCTGATACCATATATGTGTGTATATATATATATATATGTGTGTGTGTGTGTGTGTGTATGAGTGTGTGTGTATATATATATACACACACACACATACTTTTAACTTTTTAATTTTTATTTTATTATTATTATTTTGAGACAGAGTTCTGCTCTTGTTGCCCAGGCTGGAGTGCAATGGCGCGATCTCGGCTCACTGCAACCTCTACCTCCTGGGTTCAAGCGATTCTCCTGCTTCAGCCTCCTGAGTAGCTGGGATTACAGGTGCCTACCACTATGCCCAGCTAATTTTTTTTGTATTTTTAGTAGAGACGGGGTTTCATCATGTTGGCCAGGCTGGTCTCGAACTCCTGACCTTAGGTGATCCACCCACCTCGCCCTCCCAAAATGCTGGGATTACAGGCATGAGCCACTGCACCTGGCCAAAGTCTTGCTCTGTCACCCAGGGTGGAGTGCAATGGCGCACTCTTGGCTCACTGCAACCTCCACCTCCCAGGTTCAAGCAATTCTCCTGCCTCAGCTTCCTGAGTAACTGAGATTACAGGCAACTGCCACCATACCTGGCTAATTTTTGTATTTTTAGTAGAGATGGGGTTTCACCATGTTAGCCAGTCTGGTCTCGAACTCCTGACCTCAGGTGATCCGCCTGCCTACGGCTTCCCGAAGTGCTAGGATTATAGGAGTGAGCCACTGTGCACGGCATTTAACTTTTTAATTTTGAGACAAGGTCTCATTCTGTCACTCAGGCTGAAGTGCAGTAGTGTGATGATGGCTTACTGCAGCTTCAACCTCCCAGGCTCAAGTGATCCTCCCACCTCAGCCTCTTGAGTAGCTGGCACCATAGGTGTGAGCCACCACACCCAACCTTATTTATTTATTTAGCACTTTAATTTCTTTCAACAATGTTTTGTATTTTTCAGAGTACATATTTTGCAATTATTTTGTTAAATTTACTCCTAAGACTCTTCTTTTTTTTTTTTGAGATGGAGTTTTACTCTTATCACCCAGGCTGGAGTGCAATGGCGTGATCTTCGCTCACTGCAACCTCTGCTTCCTGCGTTCAAGTGATTCTCCTGCCTCAGCCTCCTGAGTAGCTGGGACTACAGACATCCACCACCATGCCCGGCTAATATTTGTATTTTTAGTAGAGACAAAGTTTCACTATGTTGTCCAGGTTGGTCTCGAACTCCTGACCTCAGGTGATCCGCCTGCCTCAGCCTCCCAAAATGCTGGGATTACAGGCTTGAGCTGCCGTGCCTGGCTGAGACTATTATTCTTCTTAATGCTACTGTTAATGTTTTCTTGTTTATTTCTGGATTTTTTTTTTTTTTTTTTTTTTGAGACGGAGCCTTGCTCTGTCCCACAGGCTGGAGTGCATTGGCATGATCTCACCTCACTGCAACCTCAGCCTCCCAGGTTCAAGTGATTTTCCTGCCTCAGCCTCCTGAGTAGCTGGGATTACAGGTGTGTGCCACCACCCCTGGCTAATTTTTGTATTCTTAGTAGTGACAGGGTTTCACCATGTTGATCAGGCTGGTCTCGTACTCCTGACTTCATTATCCGCCTGCCTTGGCCTCGCAAAGTGCTGGGATTACAGGTGTGAGCCACCACGCCTGGCCGACACCCTTATTTTCTTTTTTTTTTTTTGAGACTGTCACCCAGGCTGGAGTGTAGTGGCACGATCTCGGCTCACTGCAAGCTCCGCCTCCTGGGTTCACGCCATTCTTCTGCCTCAGCCTCCTGAGTAGCTGGGACTACAGGTGCCTGCCACCACGCCTGGCTAATTTTTTTGTATTTTTATTAGAGGAAGGGTTTCACCGTGTTGGCCAGGATGGTCTTGATCTCCTGACCTCGTGATCCGCCTGCCTCGGCCTCCCAAAGTGCTGGGATTACAGGCGTGAGCCACCACGCCCGGCCAGCTTTTCTTGAATAAAGAAAAGAGAGTGATGAGACAGAGAAACAAATGCCAGCCCAGCTTCAGAGCAGGAGGAGCGAGGAGGCAGGGACAGAGGGGATGCTGGGGGAGCCCAGGGGGGATTTTGGCAGTGCCCATACCCTTCACCATCCCACATCAGAAATTCCATGTCTTCTCCAGAGCCCAGGGCCAATTTTCCCTTCTCAGGAAAGCCTCCTGACTGCTGGGATCTCACACTCCTCAGCTGTTTGTCTGTACCTTTCTCTAATTTTTTTTGAGACAGGGTCTTTGTTCTGTCACCCAGGCTGGAGTGCAGTGGTGTGATCACAGCTCACTGGAGCCTAAAACTCCTGGGCTCAACTGCTTCAGCCTGCCCAGTTGCTGCACAATAGGCATGCACCACCATGCCTGGCTAAGGTGAAAAAAAATTTTTTTTTGCAGTGACAGGGTCTCACTATGTTGCCCAGGCTGGTCTTGAATTTCTGGCTTCAGGTGATCTTCCTGCCTTAGCCTCCCAAAGTGCTGGGATTATAGGCATGAGCCACTGTGCCTGGACACACTTTTCTCTTAACTTTACTACTCTGTCTTCTGTGACAGGTGGCTGCTTCCTCTGTACACCTCACCCCAAATCTGAAAGCTCTTGGAAGGAGCAGTGCCTCACACACACCACAGCCATTCTGGTGCTGGGTTGGAGCAGCTGCACATTTATAAACGCCTGCCCATTGCCTGATATCGGGGTGCCACTGAGGACGATGGGCCTGTGCACAGCACGCGTGTGATGTGCACTTCAGGGTCACAAGAGTCCTGGGGAGACTCCAGAGGGAAAACCACCCATAGGCACTGTGCTATGACCACACCCATCGGGAACAGGACAGTTGTGACTCAGTCACCAGGGAGAACGCTGGCCACGGATGAGAGATTCTGAGGCTGATTTTCTTTCCCTGACCTCACGAGCCAGAGCTCGGGCCACTGCGCTGTCTCCCGGGGCCAGGTGAGAGAACTCCACCTCCAGAGGCCCAGAGCCTTGGGCTAGAAGGCTGCAGCTTGCAGGGGCTTCTATTAGGGACACAGAGGGCCAAACACCAATAAACTGCCCTCTGCTTGCTGCCATTAGGGTCAGCAGAATCAGTGCTGCCAGGACCAACTCGGCCTGACCCACTGTGGACAGTGCCCTGCTCACGGTACTGGGAAGATACCAACATTTGTGAAATATGAGGCACATTGTTTTCTATACATTTGGGGGAAAATGGCAACTGGAAAAATGACATAATAGGCCAGACGTGATGGCTCACCCCTGTAATCCCAGTGCTTTGGAGGCCGAGAAGGGCGCATTGCTTGAGCCCAGGGTTTAAGACCAGCCTGGGCAATATCTCGGAACCTTGTCTCCAGAAAGAATACAAAAATTAGTTAGACGGCGGTGCCTGCCTGTGGTCCCAGCTACTTAGAAGGCTGAGGCGGGAGGATCGCTTGAGCCTGGCGGGTGGAGGTTGCAGTGAACTGAGATCCCACCACTGCACTCCAGCCTGGGGGACAGAGCCAGACCGTGTCTCAAAAAAAAAAAAAAAAAAAAAAAAAAAAAAAAAAAAAGTAGCAGAGGGTGGAGCTGGACAGACCTGCTGTCCTGTGTTGGTTCTTATTACTGGTATTATTACCAGTGCCCACCTGCTAATTCGGACTCTTAGCGACCCCTCCACAGCATGTCCTGAAGGTGAAATGAGATCGGAGACAAAGTGCTACCAACTGGAAAAGGTGAACTCAGCACTATCTGGCAGCCACCAGAGCTTCCTACGCCGGGAGTGCGTCAGAACCAGCCGAGGGTGTGAAAGCGGACACTGTCACACTGTGGTAGGATTCTAAATCATTCACTATTTACACGAGCACAGAAATAAACTAGAATGAGATGTGTTAATTTTCTGGGTTAATTATCACAGATCGCACTCTATCCGCTGGCAGTTCTGCAGGTCGGAGCCGGGTGTGCGCTCCTCCTGAAGCGGGCTCTCGGGCCTGGCGGGCCCAGGACAAGGGGTAGGGGTAGGAGAAGGGAGGGCTGGGGGCAAAGCAGCCTCTCCCCGGCCTCACCCTGGGCCCACCAAGCCTGGTGACCCACCCCGCCACCGTCTCCATGGTGACGGTAAACAAGCCTCGTCCTTCGCCTTGCCAGCGCCCCCACGTACCCAGTCTCTGGTGGAAACCAGGGAGATGGAACCGTGGGGTGAGGAGCAGGCCCTGGAGTGCGGGGAGGGGAGCGAGGCGGAGGGCCCGGCAGGGCACAGGCGGCCTGGGCCCAGCGCAGCAGGCACTGGGGGGAGAGGGCGGGAGTCCCCGAGCTTAGCCAGGCGAATGGAGGGAGGTGGCAGGGCCGGACCAGCCTGGGCTCCGTTGCTTTCACCGCCTGCACCCCCTTAACCCTGGGCGCGACAGCACTCCGCGAGCCAAGCCCCAGGACTCCACCCTGCGCAGCACCCGAGCGCATGTCAGCCCGCACATGCTGTCCGCGACACCCTCTGCTGGCTTGCGTCAGCCACTCTCTCAAGGCGTCTTCCTGCCCGACTCTCTGCACACTCGGCCTTGGTTTCTCCTAAGAGCAGCCATCAGGAGCGCTCCTACTTGCCTGCTGCAGCCTCTGCCCACCTTCCTGCCTCTGGCTCCGGCCCAGCCCGGCGTCCCGTGCACCACGCGGTGAGCTTCTCGCGCCGGCTTCCGCGCAGCCTCCCTCCCTCCCTGCCCTCCACTCCTTCAGGTTTTCCCAGTCTCCTCACTCCAGGACGTCCTTCCTGCGCTTCTCCCTTCGGCCTTCTCCACGGAGACGGTACCCTCCGCGTGGAAAAAGATTTAAAGGCTGGGCGCTGTGGCTCACACCTGTAATCCCAGCACTTTGGGAGACCAAGGCGGACGGATCACTTCAGGTCAGGAGTTCGAGATCGGCCTGGCCAAAATGATGAAACCTCGTCTCTACTAAAAATACAAAAATTAGCCAGACTTGGTGGTGGACGCCTGCAATCCCAGCTACTCAGGAGGCCGAGGCAGGAGAATTGCTTGAACCTGGGAGGCGGAGGTTGCAGTGAGCTGAGGTTGGGCCACTGGACTGAGATTGTCAGGGTTGGAAATTGTCTCTAAAACATCCACTCCCATTGGTGACCTTATCCCTTCTTCCTGAAGGCACACTGTTCCCAAATGCTCCTCATATAAAAAAAAAAAAAAAAAAATTTAAAAAACAAGGGTTAGGCCAGGCGCGGTGGCTCACGCTTGTAATCCCAGCACTTTGGGAGGCCGAGGCAGGCGGATCACGAGGTCAGGAGATCGAGACCACGGTGAAACCCCGTCTCTACTAAAAATACAAAAAAAAAAAATTAGCCAGGCGTGGTGGCGGGCGCCTGTAGTCCCAGCTACTCGGAGAGGCTGAGGCAGGAGAATGGCGTGAACCCGGGAGGCGGAGCTTGCAGTGAGCCGAGATCGCGCCACTGCACTCCAGCCTGGGTGACAGGGCGAGACTCCGTCTCAAAAAAAAAAAAAAAAAAAAAAAAAAAACAAGGGTTAGACGCCAGAAGTAGGTGGGAGCGCCTTAACCCTGTGTGCCTGTGTGTGTTGTCAGGCCTGAGGGCCTCTTCCATCCCTGTCAAGGGGAATGTCAACCTTCTTTCCCTTCATACAGCACAGTTCTCTCCTAAAACCCTCTCTTGACCCCACTTCCATTTGCTACGACCTCCTCACTGCTTTGTGCCCCTTAACAGCAAAGTCACGCCGAGTTGTCCACCTTCATTGTTTCCACTTTCTCTCCTCCCACCCCAAGGCACTCTCCCTCCTTCCCCTCCAACTCCACCTGCCTTTTCCGCCCAACCATATCATGGTTGATCATTTCTTTCTGAAATTGTTTTTTGAGATGGAGTCTTGCTCTGTCATCCAGGCTGGGGTGCAGTGGCGTGATCTTGGCTCATTGCAACCTCTGCCTCCCGGGTTCAAGCGATTCTCCTGCCTCAACCTCCTGAGTAGCTGGGATTATAGGCGTGTGCCACCACACCCAGCTAATTTTTTGTATTTTTAGTAGAGACGGGGTTTCACCATGTTGGCCAGGCTGGTCTGGAACTCCTGACCTCAAGTGATTCGCCCACCTTGGCCTCCCAAAGTGCTGGAATTACAGGCATGAGCCACTGCCGTCGGCCTGAAATACTTTTTTTCTTGGCCCCCAGCACCTCTGTCCCATGGTTCTCTTACCTCACTGACCAGCCCTTGGTCTCCTCACTAGTTCCTCATCACTGTCCCAATCTTTTAATGTTGAAATGCCCCCCGGGATTGTCAGGGTTGGAACTTTTCTCTAAAACATCCACTGCCATTGGTGACCTCATCCCTTCTTCCTGAAGGCACACGGTTCCCAAATGCTCCTCATATCCTGGGCCTTTCTCCTCAGCCCCAGGCTCTAATGCATTTGTTCCCCCAACATCTCCACCTGGACATCTCCTAGACACCTTGAGCTGAATGTGCAGCCACCGATCTCCTTCAAACCAGTCATCCCATTCACCTAGCCAGGATTCTTGCAAGCACCTCATCTCTCACACCCAGCACACCACCCACAAGCAAATCCTTCTTGTCAAAGCTGCAGGTACTTCCAGAAATATGAGTTGCAGTCCGTGCTTCCTGCATTCCCACCGGTTCCCGCCGTAGCCTCCTGACCGAACTCCCTGCATGCGCACTTGCTCTCCTCATTCAGTTGTCAGCTAAGTCAGCAGCAGCTCAGTCATCCCCAGCCATGTCCCTCCTCAGCTGCAAACCTTCTGAGGGCGCCAACTTGCCTCAGAATCCAACCTGGAGTCTGCACAGTATTTCCCACGACCCTGTGTGAAGTTCGTTGTCACCTCTCTGCCTTCGCTTCCTCTTCCTCTCGCCCTTGTCCACTCTGTTCCAGCGGCACTTGCTTTTCCAGCCATAGCACCAGGCACTAGGAGCACCAGACCTCTCCTGCCTGTAGTGTGTCGACACTGGTTGCCACCCTTGATAGCTCAGCACCTTCACATCTTCCTCTAATATCGCCTGTGAGACCTTCCCTAACTATCCTGTTTTAGAATGGAATTCTGCCACACTCCTCTTCCTTCCCGCCTAATTCTACCCGTAGCATTTTCACCGCCCCACACAATGCCCCAGGCCAGCCTCTCCCATGGCCAGGGCTCCTGTCTACTTCTTCCTACCCCAGCACTTAAAAAAACTCTAATCATAGGCTGGGCGTAATCCTAGTACTTTGCGGGACAGAGGCAGGCAGATTGCCTGAGCTCAGGAGTTTGAGACCAGCCTGGGCAACATGGCGAAACCCCATCTCTACTAAAAATACAACAAATTAGCTGGGCATGGTAGTGGGTGCCTATAAATCCCAGCTACTCAGGAGGCTGAGGCAGGAGAATCGCTTGAACCTGGGAGGCAGAGGTTGCAGTGAGACGAGATCATGCCACTGCACTCCAGCCTGAGCGACAGAGCAAGACTCTGTCTCAGAAAAAACGACAACAACAACAACAACAACAACAACAAAACCACTCTAATCATTTCTACCCCAAAGCAGAAAGGAGTCCTCCCTCTCTCCCTGACCCTCCCCTGCCCCACCCCGACCGAATTTCCCGTCTTATTTATCCATGGGGCTCCTCCCCTTCACTTTCTTCCTGTCTTTATGACTCTCCTCCATACACACACGGCCCCTCTGGAGCCCATTGTCCTCCCCTGCCCCACCAGCCCCTCTGGCGTGGACTCTCTCCCCACTTCTGTAACAAGCCCTGTTGGACACTGCCAGCCTCTCAGGCTGCCGCGTGCATTCTTCTTTCCTTCTTGACACATTTCCGTCCTGAGTGTCTGTTCCCAGCGTGCATCCCCCCTTCTGTCCTCTCGCAGCAGCGTGGTTCCCAGCCCTGGCATCTGTGGGCCATTTTGTCAAGGCCACTCCTTGGTGCTCCTCGTTCCTGACCTCCTGGCCACCTCAACGTGGGCAGTATGGACTGGTGGTTAAGGAGGTGGTTCTAGTGCCGACTCAGGTGCAGGTCCTGACCCCGCCGCTGTGTGGCTGCGTGGCTTTGGGCCAGTCTCCTCCTCCTGGAGAGTCACATTCCCTTCCTGACAGTTGGAGATGAGGCCAGCAGCTCCCCACTGGACAGCCCTCGGGCAGGGCCCCCTGGATATACTAGCCAGGAAGCCCTGTGGGTCCCCTCCACGTGGCCCTGCCTTGGACCTCAGCTAGCTGGCACTTGGCCTTGCACAGTCCTTTCTGCCTCTTGTGTGCCTGTGTCACTCTCCTGACACTCCTGGAGGTTGGAGCTGTTTTTTGCCCCCACTGGTACAGCCAAAGCTCAGGGAATGCAGAGTTATCCCCTCTTAACATCCATTATGTTGGATGGAATTTTCTCAAGCACTGCTCTAGCCATGTCTGGTCCCCACCAGAAAACCTCCCCCATGGCCTCCTGTTCCCCTCATGATGTCCAGCACCTCAGCTCCAGCCACAGCATCCCCCTGACCCCTCCCTGTCTCATCCACCCCACCTCCTGCCCATGCAACAGTTCAAACCCACCGTGTGCTCAGTCGGCTTCACCCTTTGTTCTCTCCACAGCAGGTGCTGTCTGCCCGGCTGGCCCCGCGGGATTTGGAACTGCTAGCACGTCCAAAGCAATACACAGTTTAGGGTGGAGCCCTGGAGCTGCTCAGGGTTAGGCACAGAGGAGTCGTGCTCAGAGGGACTTTCCAAGGTCTCTGGTGCTCTGTGCCCACGGGCAAGATCCTTTCAGGACTGAGGCACTTGGTCCCGCAGCCACTGGGAAGAGTGGCTACTGGTGGCTCTCAGCTGAGTCCCCTGCAGGAATTACCCGCGGCCCATGGTCATGCCCCTCCTTTTGGTATCTTGGCACCTCCAGTAGCCTGGAAGGGCAGAGTTCCCTTGCCTCAAGGCACGATGTCCCTGACCAGCCATCCCAGCACCAGAGCTCCCCCAAGAATCGTCGAGGCCTCCGTTGCGGCATCCTGTCTCCTTCACTCTACCATGGGGGTGGCTCCTGCCTGCACAGGACCAGCTCGAGTTTTCCAGAGAACCTGACCTGGGGGCTTGGTTCCAGGGCAGGTGGAGGAAGCAGGCTCCACGTGGGATGTGCGAGCTGCTTCACATCACTGCTGGCGCCAACCCTGGTGGTGGGTGGCAGGTTGATGCCCCTGGCACGCTGAAGTAGGCGAAATTGTTAGAACTTAGAACCTCCACAGTTGGTGAATTAGAATGGGAGAACATGCACTGGGGATGCTGTAGCTCAGTTTTCTGAGAGGTCCTGGGGATGGACGTCAATAAAGCCTGGAGTTGGATGGGTGCTGCTGAGACCATCGGTTAGAGAAAGACAGTGAAAGGTTAAACATGATTCACCATCAACCACACCATAGCACAGTGTTTTGGTCACAGGGCCTTGAGGCTGCAGCTAAAGAGACTATTTCCTGCTGCTGGAGGGCTAAAAATGCTGAGAATTGAGCCCAGGGCATAATTAGAGAAAAGTATGAACTCTTAGTCCTGGTCAGTTCAGCTCTCTCTGTGGGGACAGAGGCTCCCTGAAGCTTGGAATGGGGTCGTCTGAAGGGAAGCACCCAGGTGCCCAGCCACCCCTGACTTGCAAGGCAATGGCCACCCTCAGGGCCAGCCACCTGCTCCTGGTCACACCCGAACTTGAGACTACACTTGGCTGGGGAGGCATTGGGCTTAGTAAGAAAGGGCAGGGATCAAATTCTAAAGAAGCTGCAGGACTTGGCCAAGGTGACTGAGTCAGAGAGAGAGGTGTGCATGTGCATGTGTGTGTGGCAGGCCCGAGGGTCCTGGGACAAGGTAGGGAGGGGGTAGAATATAAAGCTGGATAAGGTAGAGTTTATTTTTATTTATTTATTTACTTATTTATTTGAGACAGGGTCTTGCTCTGTTGCCCAGGCTGAAGTGCAGTGGTGCGATCATGGCTCACTGCAGTCTTGACTTCAAAGCAGTCCTTCCACCTCAGCCTCCTGAGTTGCTGGGGCTACAGGCATGTGCCAGCATCACGGGCTAACTTTTTCTATTTTTTGTAGAGATGGGGGTCTCACTATGTTGCCCAGGCTGGTGTGAGAACACTCTTCTAAGATACAGGATATAACATCCTAGAAAGAGCCCAGGAGTTGGGGCCAACATGCTGCCTGTGTAGCCCCTGGAGGCTTGGAGAAAGCATGGCCCTCTCTAAGCAGAGGTGCCAACATTGCTGTGGCAGCCAGGGACATCTGACCTTCCCAGAGCTGTGGAGGTGGCAAATTGAGCAGGTTATTCCTGTGGCCAAGGAGGAGAACAGCCCACAAAGTCACTGCTTAATCTACACAACCAAAAGAAATCCAAGATGGGAGATGGAGGCTGAGGGCAGCTACCCCAGTGAAAAGCTTCAGGCCAGACCCCAGTGCCTGAAGGAGAGGCTGGGTTTCCAGGAGGAACAACTCCTTCACAGCAGTGAGTGAGTAGACGTGATTCCTCAATTCTTCCCCCATGGCACTTACGGCTATTTACTAGAGTTGCCACATACTAGGTAAAGAGGAATTTAAACATTTCAAGTGCTGGTAGACACAGAATCCATCTTGGCATTGATACCCAGGGACCCAAAGCCTTATTGTGGTCCCCTGCTAGAGTTGGGGCTATATGAGAGCTAGGTAATAGAGTTTTGACCCAGGCCCAACTCACTGTAGGTCCACTGCATTCAGGAATCCACCCAGAGGTCCTTTTCCCAAGTTCTATGCATGATTCAATAGACATATCTGGTGTTTTGAGAGCACCCACATTGATTTCTTTTTTTTTCTTTTTTTTTTTTAGACGGAGTTTTATACTTGTTGCCCAGGCTGGAGTGCAATGGCACGATCTTGGCTCACTGCAAACTCTGCCTCCCAGATTCAAGTGAGCTCTGTCACCCAGGCTAGAGTGCAGTGGCATGATCATAGCGTACTGCAACCTCCACCTCCTGGGCTCAAGAAATGCTCCCATGTCAGCCTCCAGAGTAGCTGGGACTACAGGTGTGCACCACCACGCCTGGCTACTTTAAACAATTTTTTCCACAGATGGGGGTCTTACTGTATTGCCCAGTCTTACTGTATTGCCCAGGCTGGTCTCGAATTCCTGGGTCCTCTTGCCTCAGGCTACCAAAATGCTGGATTATAGGTGACAGCCACTGCACTCGGCCAAAATTGGAAGAATATATATATACACACACATATATATACACACACATATATATACACACACATATATATATACACACACATATATATACACACACACATATATATACATATATATACACACATATATATACATATATATATACACCCGTGAAATAATCTCCACAATAAAATATGACTACATCCATCACTGAAAACTTTCCTTATGCCCTTCTGTGATCCATTTCTCCCTCCCCCAAGGCCCCCTTGGAGAGGCAAGGCAATGCCACAGGCAAGCACCGATCTGCTTTCATTTGCAATTTCTAGAATTTTATATAGATGGAATCATACAATGTGTATTCTTTTGTCTGGCTTCTTTCCATTAGCATAATTATTTTGAGATTTATCTGTAGTGATGTGACTATCAATAGTTTATTATTATTATTTTTTCTTTTTTTAGACAGGGTCTTGCTCTGTCACTCAGGTTGGAGTGCAGTTCATTCTTTTAAAATTGCTAAACAGTATTCCATAGTATGGATGTGCCATCATTTGTGCATTCTTCTGTTTTTTTGTTTTTTTTTTTGCCCCCGAGATGGAGTCTTGCTCTGTTACCCAGGCTGGAGTGCAATGGCTCTATGTCAGCTCACTGCAACCTCTGCCTCCTGGGTTTAATCGATACTCCTGCCTCAGCCTCCCGAGTAGCTGGGATTACTGGCGCATGCCACCACCTGCAGCTAATTTTTGTATTTTTAGTAGAGGTGGAGTTTCACCATGTTGGTCAGGCTGGTCTTGAACTCCTGACCTCATGATCTGCCCACCTCGGCCTCCCAAAGTGCTGGGATTACAGGCGTGAGCCACCGTGCCTGGCTGTATTCTTCTGTTGATGGACACTTGGGTTGTTTCCAGTTTCTAACTATTGCCAATAAAGTGTCTATACATATTACTGTGCAGGTCTTGTGTGGACTATGTTTTCATGAAACCTGAGTAAATCCCTACGAGTGAAGTGACTGAGTCATATGGCAGGTTTAACTTTTTTCTTTTTAGAAACAGGGTCTCGCTGGCCCAGCGCATGGCTCATGCCTGCAATCCCAGCACTTTGGGAGGCTGAGGCGGGTGGATCACCTGAGGTCAGGAGTTCAAGACTAGCCTGTCAACATGGTGAAACCTCATCTCTACTAAAATACAAAAATTAGCACGTCGTGGTGGCATGTGCCTGTAATCCTAGTTACTTGGGAGGCTGAGGCAGGAGAATCGCTTGAACCTGGAAGGCGGAGGTTGCAGTGAGTGGAGATTGTGCCACTGCACTCTAGCCTGGGTGACAGAGCTAGGTAGACTCTGGCTCCAAAAGAAAAAAAAAACAAAACAGAGTCTCACCATGTTGCCCAGGCTGGTCTCTAACTCCTGGGCTCAAGCCATCCACCCGCCTCCACCTCCCAAAGTATTAGGATTACAGGTGTGAGCCACCATCCCTGGCTGTATGCTTAACTTTATAAGAACCTGCCAAACTGTCTTCCGAAGTGGTTGTGCCATTTCACATTCCCACCAGCAATGCATGAATGTCCCAGTTTCTTCACACCCTCACTATCACTTGCCATGGTGAGTCTTTTTGGTTGTAGCCATCCTAGTGGGTGTGTCGCAGTGTCTCTTCGTGGTTTCAATGAGTGTTTCCCTAATGACTAATGATGTTGAGCATCTTTTCCTGTGCTTCTTTGCCATCAGCTTATCTTCTTTGCTGAGGTGATTCTACAAATCTTTTACTCATTTTATTTATTTATGTATTTATTTTTGAGACGGAGTCTTGCTTTGTTGCCCAGGCTGGAGTGCATTGTCACGATCTCAGCTCACTGTAACCTCTGCCTCCCGGGTTCAAGCAATTCTCCTGCCTCAGCTTCCCAAGTAGCTGGGATCACAGGTGTGTGCCACCACACCCGGCTAATTTTTGTATTTTTAGTAGACATGGGGTTTCACCATGTTGGTCAGGCTGGTCTCGAACTCCTGACCTTGTGATAGGCCTGCCTTGGCCTCCCAAAGTGCTGGGATTACAGGCGTGAGCCACTGTGCCTGGCCTACCCATTTAAAAAAAAAAAAAAAGAAACAAAAATACTACAGCGCAAGTGGCTGTTCACAGCCTTCCCTTTCCTTTGTGTCCTGAGGAGGTACGAGTGTTTGGCTGCTCCTTATGGGGCCTTTGCTGTGGGAGTGGGCAGAGACGGGAAGAGCCCAGGCTGATCCACGTTAGAACAGACCTGGGAGTTTTTGCGGGAAATCCAGCAGTCCTGTTGGAGGTGATGGGAGGGGAGAGGAAGAGAAGGCTGGGAAGCTTTGGGGAGAGAAGCAGATGGGAGAGGGGAGGAGATACTGGAGGATCTGCTTCAAGGCGCAGCTTTGGTCGGGGGTGGGGAGGACGACATCAGGAAGTTTTGCTTTGCATCATGAGATGGGAGCCTCCTCTCCACAGTCCTCCCAAGAAAACCTGAAGCAAAGCTCTCCATGACTGCTCAGGGTTTTGGACCTGCGTTACTTTTGGCTATGTCACTACACTGAGATGACATGGAGAAGGGTGGGGGTGGTTTTTTCTGGGTGTTACATAAACACTGAGCAGTTGTAGCTTTATTCACGGTGCTGGCCTTCATGGACCACTGCCTGAGATAGCAACAGAAGTGCAGCGGTGGATAGGAGTGGGTGGAGAAGCATTTTAAAAATAATATATGTTAAGAATTTTAAAATTTGGGCCAGGTGTAGTGGCTCATGCCTGTAATCCCAGCACTTTGGTAGGCCAAGGCTGGCGGATCACTTGAGGTCAGGAGTTCAAGACCAGCCTGGCCAACATGGTGAAACCCCATCTCTACTAAAAATACAAAAATTAGCCGAGTGTGGTGGTGTGTGCCTGTAATCCCAACTACGTGGGAGGCTGAGACAGAAGAATTGCTTGAACCTGGGAGGGAGAGGTTGCAGTAAGCCGAGATCAGGCTATCTCACTCCAACCTGGGCGACAGAGTGAGACTCTGTCTCAAAAAAAAAAAAAAAAAAAAAAAAGGTTAAATTTTGAAATGATTATAGACCCACAGGAAGTTGCAAACAAAAAAAAAGTTCAAGGAAGTTTCGTGTACCTTTCACCCAGTTTCCCTCAATGATAACCTCTTCTCTAATTATGGTTTAACATCAAAGCCAGGACGTTGATGTTGATACAGTCCTCAGAACTTGTTTGTACTTCATCAGTGTCACATGCACTCACTTGTGTGTGTTGTATGTATGCGTGTGAATAGTTCAATGCAATTTTATCACATGTGTAGTTTCGTGTAACCAGCGCCACAATCAAGATACAGAACAATTATCACCATCGAAGTCCCTCATGCTAACCCTTTACCTATGTCCGCTCCCGCCTCCTCTGCCCCGAAACCCTGGCAACTGCTAATCTGATTTTCATCTGTCTATTTTGTCGTTTCAAAAATGTTATATAAATGGAATCACACAGTATATGGCCTTTTGAACTGGCTCTTTTTCACTAAGCATAATTTGCTTGAGATCCATCCAAGTTGTTGAATGTATCAATTGTCGGTTCCTTTTTATTGCTGAGTAGTATTCCATGGTATGGGGGTATCAAAGTTTCTTTAACCATTCACCCACTGAAGAGCATTTGTGTTTTTTCCAGTTTTTGGCAATTATGAATAATGCTGCCATGGACATTTGTGGCCAGGTGTTGGTGTGAACAGTTTTCATTTCTCTGTGATAAATGTGAGTGTGGTTTCTGGATTTTATGGCCAGTATATATTTAGTTTTATAAGAGACTACCGGCCGGGCGTGATGGCTCACACCTGTAATCCCAGCACTTTGGGAGGCCAAGGCGGGAGGATCACCTGAGTTCAGGAGTTCAAGACTAGCCTGGCTAACATGGTAAAACCCCGTTTCTACTAAAAATATGAAAAATTAGCCAGGCATGATGGCGCGCACCTGTAATCCCAGCTACTCAGGAGGCTGAGGCAGGAGAATTGCTTGAACCCAGGAGGCAGAGGTTGCAGTGAGCCGAGATCTCGCCATTGCACTCCAGCCTGGGCAACAAGAGCAAAACTCCATCTCAAAAAAAAAAAAAAAAAAAAGAAAGAAGAAAAGAAAGAAACTACCAAGCTATTTTCCAGGGTGGCTGTACCATTTTACATTACTTTTTTTGTGAGATGGAGTCTTGCTCTGTTGCCCAGGATGGAGTGCAGTGGCCTGATCTCGGCTCACTGCAACCGCCACCTCCCAGGTTCAAGCCATTCTCTTGCCTCAGACTCCTGAGTAGCTGGGATCACAGGTGCCCATCACCACTCCTGGCCAATTTTTAAATATTTTTAGTAGAGATAGGGTTTCATCATGTTGGCCAGGCAGATCTCAAACTCCTGACCTCAAGTAATCCACCTGCCTCTGTCTCCCAAAATGCTAGGATTACAGGCGTGAGCCACCGTGCCTGGCCACATTCCTAACAGTAATGTGTGGTCTAGTTTTTCTGCATCCTCACTATCATTTGGTGTTATCACTATTTTTTTTTCTTTTTCTTTTTTTTTTTTGAGGCAGGGTTTTGCTGTGTCACCCAAGCTGGAGTGCAGTGGCACAATCTCAGCTCAATGTAGCCTCGATCTCCTGGGCTCCAGCGATCCTCCCACCTCAGTCTCGCAGATAGCTGGGACTACAGGTGTGAGCCATCATGCCCAGCTAATTATTATTTTTCGTAGAGATTGAGTCTCACTATGTTGTCCAGGCTGGTCTTGAACTCCTGGGCTCAGGCAGTCTTTCCCCCTCAGCCTTCCAAAGTGCTGAAACTGCAGGTGTGGGACACTACACTAAGCAACTGTTCTTTATTTTAGTCACTGTGATAGGTGTATAGTGATTGTGGGTTTATTTGAGTTTCTCTAATAGCTAATCATGTTGAGCATCATTTAATGAGCTTATTTGCCAATGTTTACCCTTTTTGGTGAAATATATATGTAAGTCTTTTGCTCACATACGAATTGGATTTTTAAAAATTGGGTTGTTTGTCTTCTTATTATTGAGTTATAGGAGTTCTTTATGTATTCCAGATTCATGTTTTTTGTTGGATATATATTTTGCAAATATTTTTCACAGTATATAGCTCCCCTTTTCTTTCTAACAGAGTCTTTTGTAGAGCCAAAGTTTTAATTTTGAGAAAGTTCAATTTATTGATTTGTTGCCTTCATGGATTATGCTGTTTGTGTCTTATCTAAGTAATCTTTGCCAACCAAAGGTTGTTAAGATGTTCTCCTATGCCTTCTTTAAGGAATTTGTGTTAATTACACATTAATCACCCTAAGTGTTCAGCTGCTGAAAGGACCTGCAGGACTCAGTTTATACTTGTGCTTTTTTATAGGCACAGTAGCAAAAGCAGAAGGCTATGCACTAAAGGTACCTTGAGATCTAGGTATTTTTAACACTGGGACACATAGGATGCACTTTGATTTCAGATCTTGCCCTTGAACACTGTGTGTGGAAGCACCTTGGTCCCAAGAAGCCTGAAGTCTGCTCTTGGTGGGAGTGGAGGGTCTTAGAGTGAGCTGATCACATAGGTATGTTCCGACTTTGTGACCAGCTTTAGCTTTCAAAATTTTCCAGACCCCTCTAAAACCAGGTACAAATAATGAGTTCAATTATTATTGAACAATGCTAACAGGCTGGTAGTCCTGCCCTGAAACAACTCACAGACTCATAGCTATAGAACATCTTTATCTTTAGTTAATCCATTGCATAGCATTGGCCAAGGGTCAATACCTTGTAATAAGCATGTGTGTATTGGTCAGGGTTCTACAGAGAGACAGATCAATAGGAGCTATCGATATATGTAGACATATGAGAGGGGATTTATTAGGGGAATTAGCTCACTTGATTACAGAGGTTGAGAAGTCTCACGACAGGCTGTCTACAAGCTGGAGACTCTGAGATGCCGGTAGCATGGCCCAGTCCAAGTCCAAAGGCCTTAGAACCAGGGAAGCCAATTATGTAAGTCTGTCTGAGGCTGAAGTCCTGAGAATCGGGGGGGCGGGAAAAGGAGAGTGTCCCAGCTCCCGGAGGGAGAGGGGAAATCCTTTTCCTTCTTTTTTTGTTCTCTCTGGACCCCCAGCCAATTGAATGGTGGCTGCCCACATTGAGGAACATCTTCCTGACTCAGTGCAGCAACTCACACATCAGTCTCCTTGAAACACCCTCACAGACACATCCAGAAGTACTGTTTTGCCAGTTTTGTAGGTATTTCTTAATCCAGTCACATCAACACCTAAAATTAACCGTCACAATGTGGTTAATCCAGATCAGCTGAGATTAACCCATGCTATATAAGTCTTATAGTTTTAGCTAACACTAAAACTATGTTTAGGTGTATGATCCATTTTGAGTTAATTTTTTTTTTTAAGAGATAGGGTCTTTCTCTGTCACCCAGGTTGGAGTGCAGTGGCATGATCATAGCTCACTGTAACCTTCAACTCCTGGGCTCAAGGGATTTTCCTGCCTCAACCTCTCAAGTAGCTAGAACTATAGGTTTCTCAGGAGGTTGAGGTGGGAGGAGCCACCACACATGGCTAATTTTAAAACTTTTTGTAGAGATGGGATCTCACTACGTTGCCCAAGCTGGTCTTGAACCCTTGGTCTCAAGAAATTCTTCTTGCTTGGCCTCTGAATGCAATTTGAGTTTATTTTTGTATACCTAATTAATTGATATATATATTGACCTTGTATCTTCCAACATGTTAAACACATTTGTGGAGACTTCAGGGATCCAGTGGTTTGGGACATGCTTGGACATTCCTTCCAAAGTAAAAGACAAATGATTGCATCTCATACCTCCCACCAACAAGAATAAAGCACAATGCTTAGTAGGCTCCCTTGGGTTTAAAGGTAGCAAACCCCATGGGTGGGCATGCTGCTCTGGCCCCCTTATTGAGCTGTATGAAGGCTTTGGGCCCAGAGCTGGAAAGGGCTCTGTAGCAAGTGCCGGATGTGGGTCAGCAGCCCTGCTCCTTGCATCATAAGATCCAGCAGACCTTATTGTATATGAGGTATCTACGGTAGAAAAAGAGGGCATTTGGAGTTTACCACAGGTTCCCATGGGAGAATCACAATACAGACACTTAGGGTTCTGGATCAAGACCACACCATCTGTAACTGATAATTATACATCTACCACCCAAAAAAACAAACCCAACCAGAATAGCTCCCAGCATGCCACCGGGCGCTGATGGAGACAGAGCACCCAGCAAGAGACATCAAGCGACTCTGCAGCCAGAACTGCCCATCCTGAGCTGGGTTCGGCTAGAACCCAAGTTATAAAGTCAGTGATGGGCCCAACAGCCCCATACACAGTACGATGGTGATGGTGCATTCCATTCTGGGCCAGAGCAGGGCCACGTGGCAGCCAGGAGCTGCACAAGCAGGTGGCCCAGGCCCCATATTGTCTGCAAAGGTTGCATCGGGCCCCTGTCTCATTCAGCTCAGAACTGGGGTAGAGGTGGGAGTAAAGGGGCCAGACTTGGGTCATGGCTTGATAGGTGGATGTAAGCCCCAAATGCTGCTGTGCTATAGCCTGCCATGGGAAAGCCCTGAAAAACAGTGGTGGGGGAAATTCCTCCCAATGGGCAGAAATTCTGACAGAGCAACCATCATTCACTATGTGGAAAGAAGCGGACTGAGGTTAGAGTAAACATGAAACTGATGGGCAGTGGCTGATGGCTGGGCTGGTGGGCAGTGGCTGATGGCTGGGCAGTGATCAGGGGCCTAGAAGGAGAAAGACTGGGAGGTGTGGTGGGCTGAAAAACGTCCCCCCAGCAAAGTGTGTCCATGTTCTCTTCCTGAAATCTGTGAATGTGACCTTATTTGGAAAAAGGGTCTTTGCACGTGTGATTCATTTAAGCATCCTCAGGTGAGGGTCATCCTGGATTATCTGGGTGGGCCCTGAATGCCATCATAAGTGTCCTTGTGAGAGAGAGGTAGTGCGAGATTAGACACACACAGTTCGAAGGCCATGTGATGGTGGGAGCAGACATTGGGGTGTACAGCCACAAGCCCAGGAACACCAGCAGCCACCATAGGCAAGGCATGGGTTCTACCCTAGAGGCTCTGGAGAAAGTGCAGCTTTGCTGACACCTTAATTTCAGAGTTCTGGACTCCAAGACCTGTGAGAAAAAACTAGGCTATTCTTTTAAGTCACTAAGTTCATGGTAATTTGTTACAGCAGCCCGGGAAACTAATAAGAGAAGGTGGGGCAAGAGGAGGTCTTTGCAGAGGCCTGTGATGGAGCTGTGGAGTGGGCATGTGAGGGTCCATGCAGCCCATGCAGACACCACACGTCCATGTGCAGTCTGCCTCTGTTGTAGTGCCCCGGCCTGTGGCTGATGGGGTCACGGAGGCTCCCGGCAAGGACTTGCATTCATTCTCACATCTCGCCTCTGCCTTGTGCAGTGTGCTGTGATCTTGCCCACCACCCATGGCTCACACTGCATGGGAACTAACCGCCTCCTTTTTCAACCCTTGTTAAGAAAGAATTTGTCTGGGTGACATCTGTCCTCTCTCTCTTCTGATGTTTTATCTTCTCTCTCTGGTGTTGGGCCAAGTTTCTGCTGCCTACAGCTGAAACTGCTCACAATTTCACATCATCCACTCTGTAAGGCAGGGCTTCTAGAACAGACGCTCCAGGGAGTTCTCACTCAGGGGGCTGCTCCCACTGGCATGGAGCTTCCTGTTGTAACTGCTCTGGCATCTTCTGCCGGGCACTGTTTTCTCTGAGCTGATAGAGTTCAGCTTTGTACCTGTCTGCACTTTGTTTGGCTTCCTTAGGAGGGTCTTTTAACCTCTACATTTTTGACCGATAAAAATTTTAATAAAATCTTGCAACTGGGGCCAGGCATGGTGGCTCATACCTGTAATCCCAGCACTTTGGGAGGCCAAGATGGGAGGATCACTTGAACCCAGGAGCTCCAGACCAGCCTGGGCAACGTAGTGAGACCCCCATTTCTACAAAAATAAAAATAAAAAATAAAATTAGCCAGGTGTGGTGGTGTGCGCCTGTGGTCCCAGCTACTCAGGAGGCTAAGGTGGAAGGATTGCTTAAGCCTGGGAGGTTGAGACTTCAGTGAACTATGATTGTACCACTGCACTCCATCCTGGGTGACAGAGTGACACTCTGCCTTTAAAAAAAAAAATCTTGCCATCAGCTCATAGATAACCAGCTTTCAAGTATATTTTAAAAATCCAGCCGGGCGCAGTGGCTCACGCCTGTAATCCCATCACTTTGGGAGGCTGAGGCAGATGGATCACTTGAGGCCAGGAGTTCAAGACCAACTTGGTCAACATGGAGAAACCTCGTCTCTACTAAAAATACAAAAATTAGCTGGGCACAGTGGCACATGCCTGTAATCCCATCTACTTGGGAGGCTGAGGCACTAGAATTACTTGAACCTGGGAGCTGGAGATTGCAGTGAGCCAGAATCGAGCCACTACACTCCAGCCTGGGCGATAGAGCAAGACTCTGTATTAAGAAAAAAAAGGGCCGGGTGCAGTGGCTCACACCTGTAATCCCAGCACTTTGGGAGGCCGAGGGGGGTGGATCACGAGGTCAGGAGATCAAGACCATCCTGGCTAACATGGTGAAACCCCACCTCTACTAAAAATACAAAAAATTAGCTGGGCGTGGTGGCGAGCACCTGTAGTTCCAGCTACTGGGGAGGCTGAGGCAGGACAATGGCTTGAACTCGGGAGGCGGAGCTTGCAGTGAGCCGAGATTGCGCCACTGCACTCCAGCCTGGGAGACAGAGCGAGACTCCGTCTCAAAAAAAAAAAAAAAAAAAAAAATCTGTTCTCTTTTGGTCCCCAAAAAGCAAGCCGATTTTCCACTCATCTTTAAGCCCTGATGCTTCCTCCAAGAGATTTTTTATTGTGTACCTTACTTCCTTGAAAAGGTTTTATTGTTTTGGGTTTCTCTTCATTGTCTGATTAAACACTTAAACAATTTTCTTTTACAATTTATCTTCATCTATCGTTCAGTTATGTGTTGTCTTCCTCCCCCGCCCTGCACAGGAAAGTGAACTCCCTAGAAGAAAATTGCTTCCCAAAATTATATGCTCCGAACTTCTGACAAACAGACAGGTTTTCAGGCAGAGGGACCACTAGACCTCCGTGAAGGCTCAGGAAGCGCAGGGCCCTGCCGCTCTGCCCGGAGGGAACCTGGTGGGCGGCCTGCACCACGCCCCCATCCCACTCCAGCCCCTTGGGGGCTTCCCATTCTAGACACCCTAGTGCCAGAGCGTTATAGTCGTCAGGTCCTGCTGGGCCTTGATCCTCTCTGTCGTCTGTTATCCTGGCTGTCTTTTGGGCTCCATTTCTAGCTGTTTCGTGGGTTTCACAGAGAAAGTTTCTTGGTAGGAAGGATGGGAGCCCAGGAGTGTCCAGTGGGAGGCATGACTTTGGCATTAGTGACATTGCCCGGAAACAGTGCGTTTGAGGCCTCTGTCCCTGTTCTCTGCAGGCTCCCCGCTCTCTGTGGTGCCCCCGGGGAGTGGCAAGAAGCGGCATCCAACATCTCCCTCGGCCCAGCCCAGGCCTAGGGCCTTCACCGGAGCCTCAGCCCCGCCCCCTCCGACTGACTCAGCCCGCCCCGCGCCCAGATGGCCAATCACTGGCTTAGCTCCGAATGCACCACGAAGGCGCTGGCAGTCCGGCCCCGCCCCAGCCCAGGACGCGCTGTTGCCATGGTGACGATAAACTGGCTCGGTCTGAGTAGCAGAGCTCGCGTGTGAGACCCCTGCACAGGCACTCAAGGGGCAAGTGAGGGGCGGAGGGGCCACGGTTGCGACAAAAGAGGCCCTCCAAAGCCCCCGCAGCCCTCCTTGTTGGTTAGTGAAGATTTTGGCCCCACCTCGCGTCTCTTCACCGTTTCTGTCATCTTCCCGGATTCCTTCAGCGTCTACCTTGGTCTCTTGGGGCCTTCACTCCTTGACCGCGAAAACAAAGTCACTTCTTCCCTAAAAGTCTTCCTTTCTTCCTCAAAGTAATCATTCTTCAGGCATCTTGAGCAAAGTGCACAGAGAGCGGAGCCTCCCGAAGGCCGTTGCCTTTGTCAGGGATTGGAGTAGAGTTGGGCCAACTTGGCAGTTCCGCCCAATTCTGACTGGCAGGACCAGAAACCAAGGACTCTCTGTGTGTAGTATGGGAAAGTGGCCTTGGTAAATGACTTGTGGAGCTGCGGAGCCATCCATGACTTTCTTCCTTTCCTTTCCTTCCTTTCCTCCCTCCCTCCCTCCCTCCCTTCCTTCCTTCCTTCGTCTCTCTCTCTCTCTCTCTCTTTCTTTCTTTTCTTCATTTCTTTCTTTTTTTTTTTTTTGATAATGGAGTTTTGCTCTGTCGCCCAGGCTGGAGTGCAATGGTGCGATCTCGGCTCACTGCAACCTTTGCCTCCCGGGTTCAAATTATTGCCCTTTCTCAGCCTCCTAAGTAGCTGGGATTATAGATGCGTGCCACCATGCCCAGCTAATTTTTGTATTTTTTTAGTAGAGACAGGGTTTTGCCATGTTGGCCAGACTGGTCTTGAACTCCTGACCTCAGGTGATCTGCCCGCCTTGGCCTCCCAAAGTGCTGGAATTACAGGCATGAGCCACCATGCCTGGCCAACACCCTGTTGTTTAAGCCACTTTGGCCAGGATTTCCTGTACTTGAACCTGGAAGCATCCTTTATAATATGCCATCCTTATGATAACACCTCTGTCCCACTGTGAACACCCACGAGACTCTAGACCTCAGTATTACCAGTCACTGCACCGTCTCCAGGTCAGCCATCTCCCTCCCATACCCTGCCTAGCTTTCCGGTGGACCTCACTATCTCTTTGAAGCCCTATCCTCACTTGGCTTGAGACAGCATTCCCTGGTCTTCAGCCTTTCTCAGGGGGCCTCCCTGGGTCTCACTTTCTCATCTTTGTGGTGGCAGTGGTGCAGGCTCCATCCAGCCCTGGACCCTTCTTTTGATCTCTTCACCCTCCTTAAATGAAGGTATCGAGCCATGATTTTTAAGTTCCATCTGCATGCTGACTCCCCAAGCCACTGTCTCCAGCCTGTTTTTGTAGACACAGGCTCAAGCAGCCAACTGCCTCACACACATCATGCTTGGATGCTGTATTAGTCTGTTCTTACACTGCTGAAGAAAGGCCTGAGACTGGGTAATTTATAAACAAAAGAGGTTTTAATTGGCTCACAGTTCTGCAGGCTGTACAGGAAGCCTGGCAGCACCTGCTTCTGGGGAGGCCTCAGGGAGCTTTCACTCATGGCAGAAGGCAGAGCGGGAGCAGGCATCTCACATGGCAGGACCAGGAGCAAGACAGGGAATGGGGAGGTGCCCCACACTTTCAGTCAGATCCCTCCAGAATTCACTCACTAACAGGAAAACAGCGCCAAGGGGATGCTAACCCATTCATGAGAACTCCACCCCCATGATCAAATCACCTCCCACCAGGCCCCTCCTCCAACACTGGGGATTACAATTGAACAGGAGGTTTGGGTGGGGACACAGATCCAAACCATATCAGATGTCTAATGCCCATTTCAAACTGAGCATGTTCGAAATAGAATTACTGATGTCTCATGCGTCCGTGTGAAGAGACCACCAAACAGGCTTTGTGTGAGCAACAAGTCTATTTATTTCACCTGGGTGCAGGTGGGCTGAGTCCGAAAAGTGTCAGCAAAGGGTGGTGGGATTATCATTAGTTCTTATAGGTTTGGGGATAGGCAGTGGAGCTAGAAGCAATGTTTTGTGGGCAGGGGGTGGATCTCACAAAGTACATTCTCAAGGGTGGGGAGAATTACAAAGAAACTTCTTAAGGGTGGGGGAGATTATAAAGAAACTTCTTAAGGGTGGGGGAGATTACAAAGTACATTGATCAGTTAGGGTGGGGCAGAAACAAATCACAATGGTGGAATGTCATCAGTTAAGGCTATTTTCACTTCTTTTGTGGATCTTAAGTTGCTTCAGGCCATCTGGATGTATACGTGCAGGTCACAGGGGATATGATGGCTTAGCTTGGGCTCAGAGGCCTGACAACTGATACGCACCCAACCCCCTGCAAAAAAAAACAAAAAAACAAACAAAAAAAAAACCACCCTGCTCCTGGGAGCAGAAATTCTATGTTGAAGAACTGGAGGCAAAAACGGAAGCAGGAATGTTAGGTTCTCCAGTGGGGGTGGCGGGGAGGTGTCCAGACAGGCACCGGCTCCAGCAGGAGCATGGAACTGCACTGTGGCAGTAAAAGGATGTTGTTCCAGAGACACATTGTAGCGAGTGGTCTTGGCAAAGCACTTACCCATGATCTTGGCTGACCTCCAGGACAGAGCTGAGATGGATGGATGTTGGTCACCAAATTTCAAAGGGACCCTCTTCCTCAAGGTCTCTAGTGGCAATAAATGAAAATGAGGGGCCAGAGCATGAGCTCACTCATGACGCTGCACTGTTTGATGCTCTTTGCAATTTTTTTTTTTTGAGACGGAGTCTCGCTCTGTCGCCCAGGCTGGAGTGCAGTGGCGTGATCTTGGCTTACTGCAACCTCCGTCTCCCAGGTTCAAGTGATTCTCCTGCCTCAGCCTCCTGAGTAGCTGGGATTACAGGTGCGTGCCACCACACCCAGCTAATTTTTGTATTTTCAGTAGAGACGGGTTTTCACCATCTTGGTCAGGCTGGTCTTGAAGTCCTGACCTCCGCGCCTGTCCCTTTGCACATATTAACTCATTGAAAATACACGACCCACCAGTGGGGAGGCTCTCTTATCATTATTCTATAGAAAGGCGAACTGGAAATGCAGAGAAGCCACAGCCAGCTTGCGACTCTGTGTCCACCCCCTTGGCCAAGATCCCAGCTGGCTCCTGCATCCACCTCACTGTTTTCAGCCTGGCTCTCAAACTCCTCCTCAGCATCCTGCCTTGCGGTGGGCAAAGAAGCAGCCTTGTCTTGGCTGACCACCGCAGGGACTTCTTAAAAACATGAAGTTTCTCCTTGGCGATGATGATCAGGCCTGAAGCAGAGGATGAGCACGCAGGGGTGTCCCTAGGGAAGCTGGACTGCGGTGTGTCCCGAGCTGGACCCCAGGCATCTCCCCTGTGGGGTAGGAGGCTGGGGCAGCAGGCACGCTCGGACATTACCCACTCAGTGCATTCTCTTCTCCACCATGCACTTACCACCAGCGGGGGAAGCCCCACCACTGTTTATCTGTGGAGTTTGTCAGTCAGTGTAAGGGCCTATTGCTAGAAAAGGTGTGATTTTGCTCACCCCACACTGAGGGCACCGCAGTGCTAAGGCACAAAGTGACAAGACACTCCCCTCTGTAGCTTCCCGAATGTGAGCTTGTGCCCTAGCCAGCCATGGAGTCATGGGGAGTTGCTTCCTTCTGCTCCCTCCTAAGGGTCCTAGAAACCCTCACTCAGCAACTGGGCGCAGTCTCACAGGTAATCTTGTCTGGTGCGAAGATGCCTGCACCACCAGCCATGTCCTCATGGTGTCATTTGCTGAGTGTCCAATCCGGCTCTTTCCACCCTGGCTTTGAGACAATCCTCTGTTGGAGATACAGTTTCTAGCTTTTAGCTTAAACTGAGTCTCCAGGCAAGCATGGCAGAAAAGCAGAAACCATCTATCCCGAGGTGACCTGACAGCCTGGTTAAATGGTGACAGTAGCTGGCAACGGAAGAGTCGAGAGGAGAAGTAACCCCTCATGAGGTATGACCCAGAGTGATTTGGTAGGGATTTCCCCAGGGGCACGCAGCACAGCACAGCCAGGACATGGATGCGGCCCCAGGCCTTCCCATTCCCTCTGGAAAGAGTACCAGTTCTAGGGCATTTTATTAATATAACACTTTATTCATATCTTGTACATTTTGCACATACAAAATTAGCCTCTGAGCTTCACTTTTAGATTTTAGAACTTTTTCCACCCTGTGGGCTGCATAAACAGGTCAGCAGGTCAGCTCTTCAGTGAGTAGCAAATAGAAAATGTGGAGCTAATTCGAGGTCAAGGACACCACGGTACCTGTTATTTGCAGGGCCTGTCTCATGTGGCTGCCATCTCAGGCAGTGAGGTGAGGGATCTGGCTGTCCATGAAGCACCAAGATGGTTTGGGTGTAAAGCCATGCCACCAGTCTTGGTGTCTTCCTGAGTTTAGTGTCTGATCATAGGGAAGATGACATCACAAAGGTAGGTCTGCAGAGGCTGGCCCCTTGGCCGAGGGTGAGGCAGGGACAAGACCAGGCACAGAGGAAGGGGAGGGCACATGAAACCCTCTGGTGTGTTCTTTCAGGGCACAACACAAAATAAAACCACAACAAGCAGCAAGGAAACAATTCACACCAAGGACAAGAGTGGAGCCTAGGGGTGGGTCAGGGGATGCGCTCACCTCCAAGGCCAGCGGTCGTACCCTTGAGAGGCTGACACAGGCTCAGGCACACAGAGGCCACCTGAGGACATGGCATGTCCTGCTTTCTATGCGGAGTCTTTCTATTTATTATTTATACCCTACCTTTATAACCTCTCTCACACACGATATCTTGTTTATTCTTTTTTTGTTTTTTCCTTTTTGAGACAGGGTCTCACTCTGTTGTCCAGGCTGGAGTGCAGTGGTACCATCCCAACTCTCTGCAGCCTTGACTTCTTGAGCCCAAGTGATCCTCCCACCTCAGCCTCCAAAAGTGCTGGGATTATAGGCTTGAGCCACTACACCCAGCCTCATTTATTCCTTTAAAATGAGGAAAATGACCACACACCAAACTGGAATTGTAACAAACCCTGCACAAGCCTAGAACACAGCCCTTGATCCCCTCAGCACAAACGTCCTGCAAAAACCAAAAACCTGGTTTGGGAAAAACTCACCTTTGGAGATAACTTAGGGACAAGGAACCAGCAAAGGATCATCCTGAAGACCCGGCCCACAGAAGAATGACTGACAGGCAGGTGAGTCAGAGCACTGACCAGAAGGTGCAGCCACGTGCTGCATGAACAGCAGGTGATATTGGCGGAGGGAGCAGCCACCACTGCAAACAAGAGGCATGCATGAGAGTGTAGGGAGGTGGCAGGGCCTCTGGGGAGAGGGGATGCGGCCTGGCCAAGCTCGAGGTTGGAAAAGCCCAGCTTGGAAATGATTTCCTTGGGAGTAGGCTGCAGGGAACCTAGTGCCAGATACCTACTGAAAGATATCTTCCAAGCTCCTTACATGCAGAACCAGAACCGGAAGTCCTCACTTATTACCATTTTATTCTTGGAGCTCCGTGCTCCTTAAGACATCAAATGAATCAGCAACGAACTGAACCAAAGTTTAAAACTATCTGCACAGAAATGCCACATTGCTGAATACTGCCACATTACGGCCTTCTGGCCAAAGCCGCAAAGTTACCTTCTGAAAACCTGCAAGGCTAGGAATGGGCCTCACCCAGGCAATCACCCAAGGCCTCTGGAAGCCAGGCCAGGTGCACAGAGACAATCTGGGAGGAAGTTCCAGCCACAGGGAAGGAAGGCAGTTCAGGTGTACAGCCACAAGGCGCACTCACTGGGGCTCTGGCCTGCAGAGGCTCCCAGGGCAGGGAAGGCAGGAAGCACAGTGCTGCGGTGAGTGGCAGAGAAGGCCTTCGATCCACAGAAAGGAAGAAAGAAAAGAAAAGGATTAGCCAGGCCAGGCACAGTGGCTCACGCCTGTAATCCCAGCACTTTGGGAGGCTGAGGCTGGAGGATCGCTTGAGCCCAGCAGTTCCAGACCAACCTGGGCAACACGGTGAGACCCCATCTCTACCAAAAAAACTCAAACAAACAAAAATTAGACAGGTGTGGTGGTGTGCACCTGTGGTCCCAGCTACGCAGGAGGCTGAGGTGGGAGGATCGCTTGAGCCAGGGAGGTGGAGGCTGCAGTGAGCTGATTGCTTCACTGCACTCCAGCCTGGGTGACAGAGCAAAACCCTATCTCAGAAAAAAAAAAAAAGAAAAGAGAAAATGAGAACATGCAGAAATAGAAAGGAATAAGCAAAAAATCATCTAAACAAGAAGAGTAGACAAGAAGTGCAGGGAAAAATGACAGAAAACTGTCCACTCATCTGAAACCCAGGTGGTGTCCCTGTACCAAGACAGACTGTGACCTCCATGCTCCAGGGCCGGCTGTAGGCAGGCTCTGAATGAGGAGGAGTTTTCAGAGAAGAACATCTCAAAATGGAAATATTTCGAAGATCAAGCAGTGTAAAAGCATCTCCAGGAAGACCTGGGCTTCAGACCCCTACTGAAGGGGTCCCAGGCCCAGGCTTCCCCTGGCGGGAGGGTGGGTCTCTGAGGAAGCACTTCGTCTCCTTTTCATGGAAATATCATGGTCCTAGAATAGAAACTGGGCCTGAAAAGGGGCCTCCCCTGGCCTCCAGTGGATGGAGCACTTTAGTGTAAATGTAATTTTTTCAAGAATAGTTTTGTTTTATGTTATTTTAACACTCCCCAGGGCAATCTGCTGCACACTCCAGTGTGGGCAGCACTCATCCTAGCAGTTCTACCAAAGGGATCCGGGTCTGAGGACTCTAGTTCATTATGGCGCTCCTGCTGGGGCCTGACAAAGGTGCAGCACTGGCATCCCAGGCAGCCTCAGGATGGAGCTGTGAGGACGCGGGATCCCCAAAGGTTAATGAAGTTCTCTCACAACCTCTGCAGTGAGGACATTATCAGGAGAACCAACCCTGAATAACTCCTTGTGCTTGTCCTATTTCTGAGCATTTGGTACTTTAACTCATTCAATGCCTACAACCACCAGTTTTGAAAAAGTGAGAGAAAGCCCAGGGAGGTGCAGTCACTTGTCCAAAATTGCACAGCTAGCGTGTGACCAACCCAGCGTCTGAAATCAGGCGCTGTGAGTCAAAGTCCAGCTCCATCCTCTGGCTCCCGGGACTTCTGTCACTTGTGCTCTCTGGGGTCCACTTCCTCATGCTGCCACCTCCCCTGGTCTCCCCAGGTGACGGGCAGGGTCAGCGTAGCCCGTGCTCCGCCTGAACCCAGGCTCTTCTCTACCAAAGCAGATTGAGGGCGGGTGGGGGCAGCGAGCGAGTTGATGCCGGATGTTTGTTCATGGTGGTGCAGGGGGTTCAGCTCAGGCGCTGCTGGGTGGGCAGCAGACGCAGGCTCATCCCTATCTGCCTCGCAGAAGGCAGCCCTGCCCCCGAGGTCACAGAGGTGGTCCTGCCTTCTGACACTGTGCCGTTCTTGCTGTTTCCATGAACTCTCCTTGGCTTTCTCCGGCTGGCTCTGCTTTCACTCTGTTCTTTCCAGAACACTTGGCTGACGATCGGCAGGGCAGGAGGTGGGGAGTGCTCAGGGCCAGTGCAGCTGCCAGTGAAGCCCAGCTTCTTCTGTCCTGAGATACCTCCAGCCCCAGGTCATCCCCTGCCTCCCTGGCCCAGAGCCCCTAGCCCCTCCTCAGCTCCCTCCTGCCTGCTCCCGGAGGTGCGCACGCCTGTCCTCGTGTTGTCTCAATGCCCTGGGATGCCCTGGCTAAGGCAGGTTTTCTGTCCTCCTTCCAGAGCACTTCTAGGCTAGCAAAATGGCAGGGACAGCCTTTCCCCAGGCTGAGCCTGTCCTGTGCACCATCGGCTTAACCCCTGGTGAACGCTGAGCTGTCCAGCACGTGGCCCAGCTGCCCTGAGTATTGTCATCATGATGAGGAGACATCTTCATCGCCGGGACCTGGGCTGTCTGGCAGTGAATTGATTCCGTGTCCAAGCCCCTGACTGTCCCCCCATTGGACCTGGCCAGCAGCTCGTGGCTGAGTAAAAACCTCCTCCCTACCAGTTGCCAGGCCGCCGGCCACCGGTCTGATCGTGGGAGGCACCAGGTCTGATCTGTGCTGCCTCCTCTAGGGTCTGAGGGGCCCATTAACAGTCCTCAGAAGCAAGTCTACCTCGAGGACCAGTCTGTACTTGAGGCCCATGGAGCCTGGTTTGTGAAATCGCGTTCATGCTGGTGTGCAGCGTAGGTGTATTCAGAATTGTGTGTGTAGGTGACAAAGTGCATTTTCTGAGACAGCCAATTTGTTCAGCTCTCCAAGGGTCCATGACCCCTGGGGGGTTAAGAGGCACCTATCGGAGGAGACCCATCCTGCTCTGGAAGGCCTGAGACAGACTCTTTCTGGGTCCCATTTTGCTCCCATTCCCAAAGGGGCAGCGTCTGTGGGGAGCCTCAGGCCTGGGCTGGGGATGAGGGTGTGGGAGGCAGGCCAGGGCCCCATGGTCTTCTGGGGCTCACTTAGGGACCTGCATGAATCACTGAATGCCCCCTACCATAGCTTCAGGGCTCCGTGAGGGGCATTGCTGTGGGTCGGGGTGGGGGCGCTGTCAGTGAAGGGCCAGGTCTGTGCCCACTGTGGTCCTGGGATAGCTAAGACAGCGTGGTCTGGGGCTGGTCCTGCGTGTGATTTACCCTCAAAGTGGCTGAAGCAGGGAAGCATGCTGGCCAGAGTGCCTGTCCCTTGCTCAGTTTTCTTTGGAACTCACCCAGGTTCGCTTGGTTGCAATCTGGGTTGCAATCTCTTGGTTTGTGTGTCTGGGCAAATGGACTCAACTGGACTCGACCATTAGGTGATTTTTTTAGAGCAGAAACCACAACAGGCCAGGCATCTGAAATGGAAGCCTCTCTGTCTTGATGTTCCTAAGCAGTGCCGGGGCTCTGGCAGGAGCTGCTCTTTGCACTGGGCCGTCACTGAGCTAGAGCCTGGAAGGTGGCAGGGAGCCGGTGGAGCCCAGGAGGAGGCAGCCTCACTCTCACAGGCCTTACAGGACCCTACCGCTTTCTTTTGCTTTAGACCTACCGGATGACTGGGATGCTGCAGATGAGCTGGGGTGGTGGCACCCCTGTAGTCCGACCTACTCAGGAGGCTGAGGTGGGAGGGTCACTTGAATCCAGGAGTTTGAGGTTGCAGTGAGCTAGAGTTGTGTGTAAGTTTTTTGTAGAGACAGGTTCTTGCTGTGTTGCCCAGGCTGATCTGGAACTTCTGGCCTCAAGCTCAGCCTCCCAAAGCACTGGGATTATAGGCGTGAGCCACCATGCCCAGCCCAGTGTTTGATTTTTTTTTTTTTTTGAGACAGAGTCTCGCTGTGTCATCCAGGCTGGAGTGCCGTGACTCAATGTCAGCTCACTGCAACCTCCACCTCCCAGGTTCAAGTGATTTTCGTCTCGTGCCTCAGCCTCCCAACTAGCTGGGAGTATAGGTGCGTGTCACCACGCGTGGCTAATGTTTGTATTTTAGTAGGGGTGGACTTTCACCATGTTGGCCAGGCTGGTCTCGAACTCCTGACCTCAAGTGATCTGCCTGCCTCGGCCTCCCAAAGTTCTGGCATTACAGGCGTGAGCCACCGCGCCTGGCCCAGTGTTTGATTTAAAATGCTGTTGTGCAGGTGCTGCCCTGCAAATGATCCCAAAATGATCATCCAGCAAGGGAAGCAGGGGAACTGCATGGGGGCTGAAACGCCCACCCTGGATGGCACTTAGCTGTGGGGAACTGCATGGATCATCCCCTCACTGGCGCTGTCCTCTGACCACGGGGGGCGCCAAGGCGGAGCCCACGGATCAGCGTCCGCACCAGTGGCCATAGCTTTAGGGCCGCCTTCCCAGCACAGCCCTGCTTTCTAGGAGACAACTTCATTGTTCATTCCAGCAACTTCCAGAAAGGCCCATCAACTCTTCGGTAGAAAGCAGAAACAAGTTTACCCCTAGGGCTCTCTGAACCCTTGCCTTGCTGTTTGCCACTTCTAAATTGCTGTGTTGTGACCCTTACCCTAATGCTAACCAGCCCCACATTGAAAGACCCTAAACCAGACTTCATAGTCTCCCAGACATCTCGGCCCTGCCCTTCTGCCACCATGCGGTGGAGCAGTGTCTGCCTTCTCAGGTCCATCCTACAGAGAAAGAAGGAGAGCAGGGGAGAGAGGGAGGGGCAAGGAGAAAGAAAGAAGAAAAAGGGAATAAAAGGAAGAGAAAGAAGGAAACAAAAATGAACAGCAGTAGATCTCTCTTTCTTTCTTTCTTTCTTTCTTTCTTTCTTTCTTTCTTTCTTTCTTTCTTTCTTTCTTTCTTAGACAGAATCTCGCTCTATCATCCAGGCTGGAGTGCAGTGGCGCAATCTCGGCTCCCTGCAACCTCCGCCTCTCAGGTTCAAGCAATTCTTCTGCCTCAGCCTCCCCAGTAGCTAGGATTACAGGTGCCCACCACCATGCCCAGCTAATTTTTTTTTTTTTTTTGAGACGGAGTCTTGCTTTGTCTCCCAGGCTGGAGTGCAGTGGCGCGATCTCGGCTCACTGCAAGCTCCGCCTCCCGGGTTCACGCCATTCTCCTGAGTAGCTGGGACTACAGGCGCCCACCACCACGCCCGGCTAAGTTTTTGTTTTTTTTTTTTTGTATTTTTAATAGAGACAGGGTTTCACTGTGTTAGCCAGGATGGTCTCAATCTCCTGACCTCATGATCCGCCCGCCTCGGCCTCCCAGAGTGCTGGGATTACAGGTGTAAGCCACTGCTCCGGGCCCATGCCCAGCTAATTTTTGTATTTTTATTAGAAACTTGGTTTCACCATGTTGGCCAGGCTGGTCTTGAACTCCTGAACTCAGGTGATTCACCCACCTCGGCCTCCCAAAGTACTGGGATTACAGGCTTGAGCCACCGCGCCCAGCCAATAGCGATATTTCTTTTTCCTTTTTAGAGACAGAGTCTTGCTCTGTCACTCAGGCAGAAGTGCAGTGGCGGGATCATAGCTCACTGCAGCCTCGAACTCAAGTGATTCTCCCACCTCAGTTCCCAAGCAGGAGTAGCTAGGACCACAGGTGCAAGCCACCACACCTGGCAAATTTTGTATTATTTGTAGAGACCAGGTCTCACTATGTTACCCAGGCTGGTCTCAAACTCCTGGCTTCAAGTGATCCTCCCATCTCTGCCTCCCAAAGTGCTGGGATTACAGGTATAAGCCACCATGCCCCGTCGACAGTAGGTATTTCAGATGAGTTCTATGATTGTTTTTCTATGTATGATGTAAGCAAATTAAAGAAGTAAAAAATAATCGCCTAATATAAAACCATTTGGAGGAATTAAAATTTATTTTTTCTTATCCTTTCCAGTGTCTGTTAACACAACAAATAATTTTAAATAATCTAAGAGCTCATAAACAAATCTTTATGTTTCTCGAACTTTAAAAAGAAATAAAGATGGGAAAATCCTGAAGCTACATCCAGCAGAGGAGAATGGACTGTAGTCGTGTCTGTGCTGGTTTGGAAGGGATCATGTCATCCCTAAGGTTAATTTGAGAATAAAATCAATATTTCAATGAAAGCTGTTCCTCTACTCTGAATGTCTCCTTTCCATGTCAACATTGGAGCATTGGGGTTTATGTAAGGAGCATTTCCTAAAGTTAATACCTGAAGGAAATTTACGAGGTCATCTCAATGTCTGAACATGTAGCATCACCAATTACAGTGTGGCAATTTTCACATCAGGTCTATGTGGTGAACATCTGAGAGAAACCTGAAAGGCCACAGAGTGAAACATGTAATGTGGCTCTATGTTGGGAATTTAGGCGACTGCCACTTTTTTCTACCTTCTAGTTTCTTTGTTTTTTCTAATTTCTACAATCAACAAGTATTACGTAGCAGACACTAAAAAGGAAAATGAGAAGGAAATGGCAAAGGCCATCAACAGACAGCTCAGAGCTAGAAATGTGCATTTAGGCCTGGCGAGGACTCAGCCTGTGATTCCAGCACCTTGGGAGGCTGAGGCGAGAGGATTGCTTGAGTCCAGGAGTTCAAGATCAGCCTGGGCAATACAGTGAGACTCCATCTCTACAAAAATATTGAAAAATTAGCCAAGCATGGTGGTGCATGCCTCTGGTCCCAGTTACAGTGAGTTGAGATCGCACCACTGGACTCCAGCCTGGGCATCAGAGCAAGACCCATTCTCAAAAAAAAAAAAAAAAGGCCAGGCGCGGTGGCAGGTGCCTGTAATTCCAGCTACTCAGGAGGCTGAGGCAGGAGAATTGCTTGAACTTGGGAGATGGAGGTTGCAGTGAGCCAAGATCACGCCACTGCACTCCAGCGTGGGTGACAGAGCAAGACTCTGTCTCAAAAAAAAATACTGAAATTCTCTTTTTTCATTCTCAGAGGAATGGATGTCTCTTTACATAATACCCAGGCTAAGAGACAGCGCTGTGAGCCTGCTCATCATAAGTATACATGAAACCTTCCCAGTGAGGCAGAGCACATACAGGGGTGAGAGACAAAGGGAGGGGCTTGAGAATTTGTAAAATTCTTTTTGTGGCAGAAAAGAAAATAGACAACTGTTAAATTTATGAAACAAATACAAGTAAATAAATGTAAGTGTGGATCTTAAGGACAACCACCATAAAAATAAACAGTGTGTTGCTGCTGGGCGCAGTGGCTCATGCCTGTAATCCCAGCACTTTGGGAGGCTGACTCAGGCAGATCACTTGAGGTCAAGAGTTCGAGACCAGCCCGGCCAACATGGCAAAACTCTGTCTCTACTGAAAATATAGAAATTAGTGGGGTATGATGGCACATGCCTGTAATCCCAGCTACTCGGGAGGCCGAGGCACGAGAATCGCTTGAACCCAGGAGGTGGAGGTGGCAGTGAGACAAGATCGTGCCACTGCACTCCAGCCTGGGTGACAGAGCAAGGCTCTGTCTCGAAAAAACCTAAAAAAACCAAACAACCAGAGTACAGTGCTTTTAAAGCACCACAAAAAAGCCCTCAAAGCATGATCTATCTGGCGGATGCATGAAAGAAAAACAAAGAGACAAAACCTCTTTGCAAACTACATTTATAAGGCAAATTCCTTTTCTTGTTAAAGGTTATCTACCAAGACCTGCAACTGCCACATTTAAGACTTTAGGAGCATCCCCTTTAAACTCAAGCACGGGATCAGATGTGCACATCACTGTGCCATAGTTAGCTGCAGTTTGCAGGTGTTGTAATAATGTATGGAGAACACCTACCAAATGAAACAGCTGTCTCCTGCATTTTGCTCTGGCATACCATGAGGCTCCCCCTTCATTGGGGCCCCCTGCCCCTGTGGGCATGCCCAAGCTGGCTTTAGGAAAGGAGGTGGGACACACTCAACACCGTGGTTGTTCCCACAGCAGGAAAGTGTTTGTTACCACCTCCGCACCCTAGGGGAATCCTAGAGGCAGCACGAGAGGCAGAAATATGAGCTCCAAACATCAGCTTTTCTATAGTTAATATGTGTTTAATACCCTTGGGGTTAGTACATAAATAGCATACGTGTGTGTATCACACATTCTCCCTCTCTCTATGCATGTGCAAACACACTCCTTGGCCAAAAAAGTGCAAAACGGAATTGGAAAAGTGTCCACTCAGGACACTGCATGTTGTGGGTCTTTCCTTCTCTCAGGTTTTGCGTCACAGAGATTACTGGGAAACCACATGTGCTGCTTGGGTCGGGAGGACGGGACCTTTGGATTCCACCCCATCCATGCAGTGAGCACACAGCCATGTGAAAGAGGCCTATTGTCAGTGAGCATACTGCTAAGAAAGAAGTGTTAACAGGCTAATTTATCATCTAAGCACAATTATTTGAGTAAACAAAATGTTAATCCATCAGGCCAATTGTGAGACTGAGATGTACAATTGCTAAAGAATTATTAAATAAGCCACATGTGACATATAAACACGAAAAAAGAATTGGAGTAGAACTTGGGAATGTCATAATTTCTAACTCAAAGATTAGTTCTCAATTGAAAAAAATAAGAGGGAATGTAAGAGTTAAGCAGAAAGCAGAGTTTCCATTGTCAACTCTGTCCACCATGAGCAAACAAGCAGATGCCCAGGGCCACACCTGGAGACGTCAGTGCAGGACAAGGGACTGGGCTGGGGAGCAGATGTCTCACAGTCTTTCCATTGAAAATAGTGACACAAAGCTGACATTTCCTTTCCTCTCCAGAATCAGATCTGAAGAGTGTGACGATCTCCACGTGCACAAGGGGAGGTGTGCTGACCAGGGCAGGGGAGGGCAGGTTCAGAATGGGCTGCAGGAAGAGGGGCATCCTGCCCCCCAAATTAAAACACCTCTCTTGTAAGTTCAGGAATGGGTGCAGCTGCCTTCTCTGAGAGGAAGAAATCAGTTGCAATTAAAAAAATATGTCACAGCATGGACACCCCTTTAAAAGATCATGCTAAGTGAGAGAAGCCAAACGCAAAAGGCCACATATGATCTGATTCCATTTGCCTCAAGTGCTGAAAGAAGGACATCCACAGTGACGGAAAGTGGTGTCACGATGGGGTCGGGGGCTGATGGAAGTGCCTGAAAACTGGACTGTGGTGAGCGTTGCTCAACTGCATACATTAGCTAAAAATTATTGATTTACACCTAAAATGGATGAATTTTTTTTTTTTTTTTGAGACAGAGTTTCACTCTTGTTGCCCAGGCTGGAGTGTAATGGCGCTATCTCAGCTCACTGCAACCTCCGCCTCCCGGGTTCAAGCGATTCTCCTGCCTCAGCCTCCCGAGTAGCTGGGATTACAGGCATGTGCCACCACGCCCGGCTAGTATTGTATTTTTAGTAGAGATGAGGTTTCTCCATGTTGGTCAGGCTGGTCTCAAACTCCCAACCTCAGGTGATCCACCTGCCTTGGCTTCCCAAAGTGTTGGGATTACAAGCATGAGCCACCGTGCCCGGCCCAGTTTCTTTTCTTTTCTTTTCTTTTTTTTGAGAAGGAGTTTCACTCCCATTGCCCAGGCTGGAGTGCAATGGCACAATTATTTGCTCACTGCAACCTCCACCTCCCAGGTTCAAGCGATCCTCCTGCCTCAGCCTCCCAAGTGGCTGGGATTACAGGCATGCGCCACCACACCCAGCTAATTTTTAGTAGAGATGGGGTAAATTTTAGTATTTTTAGTAGAGATGGGGTTTCACCATGTTGGTCAGGCTAGTCTCGAACTCCTAACCTCAGGTAATCCACCCGCCTTGGCCTCCCAAAGTACTGGGATTACAGGCGTGGGCCACCATGCCTGGCCAAAAATGGAGGAATTTTATGTGGGAGAGAAGTGAAGAAGCCCCCTCCCAGGAGCAGGTCAGGTGCAAGTGAGAGGTCCCACCGTGGCTGGCAGGGCCAGTGGGGAGGCTCCATGGCCCAGCAGCTGGGTCTGCACAGGGTTCTGCTGCCCCTTGACAGACCTTTCAGGAGCCTCAGCCTCGTCATCACCATAAGCTAGGGTGATGGCACTGCAGGCTGGCAGGCTACACTAGAGATGCAGCTCTCCAGGTGGGAAATGGGGTGACACCCCGCCCTCAACCAGGAGCAGAGGGCCCTGTCTGGGGGCTCCTAGTGTGGCCCCAGAGTGCCCAGGGGCCACAGAGTCCAGCAGCATGTGGAGCCCATATGCACACTCAGCTTTCCTAGTGATAGGTGAAGCCAGCTGGACTTTCTGGGTCCAGCAGGTACTTGGATAACTTTTCTGTCTAGCTAGAGGATTGCAAATGCACCAATCAGCGCTCTGTAAAAAAGCACCAATCAGCGCTCTGTAAAAAAGCACCAATCAGTGCTCTGTGTCTAGCTAAAGGATTGTAAATGCACCAATCAGTACTCTGTAAAATGGACCATCAGCAGGATGTGGGCAGGGACAAATAAGGGAATAAAAGCTGGCCACCCCTCCCACCCTCTGCCTCAGCCTCCAGAGTAGCTGGGATCACAGGCATGTGCCACCACACCTGGCTAATATTTTTGTTGCTGTTGTAGAAATGGACTCTCCCTTTGTTGCCCAGACTGGTCTCAAACCCCTGGTCTCAAGTGATCCTCCCACCTCAGCCTCCCAAAGTGCTGAGATTACAGGTGTAAGCCACTGCGCCCAGCCACATAACAGTTATTAACCAGACATTTCACATCCTTTTTTTTCTTACAAAGCATTCAAAATGCAGTGTGTATTTTACCCTCACAGCACATTTCCATTTGGGCCAGCCACGTTTCAAATGTCCATCAGCTGCCTGTGGCTCCTGGTCATGGTAGTGGACAGTTGTGGTGGTTCAGTCAGGCTGGTGGGAAAAATTTTAGTTATAATAGCTACAAACCCTCTTGCAAGGCCTGAGAGTTTGCATAACTTCAGTAGTAAATCTGACTGAAGGCAGCCTAGTCCCCTTACCTTTAGTTAAATAGCGTAGAAACAAAGGAGTGTAGAGAGTTTATCTAACTAACTTGTTTAATCAGGTGGTCTTAAGACTAACGTTTGTTATGCTGAGGGTGCTTAATTGCTTTCCACTTGGGAGGTCCGCAATGTCAATTACACTCTAGTGGTATTGACTCAAGCCTTTGTCAATTAATCTTTACTGAATAAATGAGAGTCTCACTAGCTGTTCTGGCTGCAGTGGCAACTGTTTACAGCACTCTGCATGGAGTCTGTAAGCTGCCCAGACGCTCAGCTAGACTGGCAAAGCAGAATATCTGTGTATCAGTGTACTTTATTCATCTTCCTTGGGTCAGGGCCTGCGGGACAGACCCCAGCAGCCTGTGCCCCCATGTGAACACTGGGAAGGAAGCAGAACGGACGCGGAGAAAGGAAGGTGAAAAAGGAACCACGTGGTCAGTAGGTAATCAGTAAGTCATTGGTGCCCACTTGGGATTTCCAAGTTCGGGGGAGATTGTTCATGCTGAGATTTCATCATGGGACAACAGTTATCAGCTCAACAGAAACAGTATATAAAACTGTTGCAACAGTTGCTAAAGGCTAGCAGACCATCAGTTTCACAGGCTCAATTAAGGGACTTAATGCAAACTGTTGAATCCCAAAGCCCATGGTTCCCTGAAAAAGGCACACTAAACATGAAGCTCTGGGAACAAGTGGGGAGAAATATTTATTTATTTATTTATTTGAGATGGAGTTTCACTCTTGTTGCCCAGGCTGGAGTGCAATGGCACAATCTTGGCTCACCACAACCTCCGCCTCCCAGGTTCAAGCGATTCTCCTGCCTCAGCCTCCGGAGTAGCTGAGATTACAGGCATGTGCCACCACGCCCGGCTAATTTTGTATTTTTAGTAGAGACAGGGTTTCTCCATATTGGTCAGGCTGGTCTCGAACTCCCAACCTCAGGTGATCCGCCCACCTCAGCCTCCAAAGGTGCTGGGATCATACGCGTGAGCCACCGCTCCTGGCCTGTGGGGAGAAATCTTAAACAACATTATGCACAAGGGCAACAGGTCCCAGTAACAGCTTTAACGCTATGGGCTTTAATTAGAGCAGCCCTGGTTCCATTATACATGCAAGAGCCTAAAAAGAGGAAGGAGGAGGAACCGTCACCGGCCTTATCGCCTCGTGTTCCCTCAGCCCCAGTATCACCGGGGTAAAATAACAAAGAGGAAAGGGAGGTTTTCACCTGAGCCCCCTCCTCCAATAAGTAGGAAAAAAGACAAGAAATATGCTCCAGCTATGGGACCTTGTCTTAGGCAAGCGGCATTAGAAGGGGAGCCCTTAGCCTGCCCGTAATGCAAGATCGGCAAGGCAATCAGGTACATAAGGGGTTAAGAAAAGGCATTAGAGGCCCGAGCGGGCGGGGGGTCGGTGGAGCAAGCAAGCATTAAGTAGCAGGGAAAGCTCTGCGGCCAGGAAGTTCGCGAAACCGAAGCCAGCAAGTGCTCCGGGGAACTCTGCACCGAGAGCTGCAACTGCAACAAAGAGCCAGGCCCAACGCGCAAGAGTTAGCCTGTTAGGGCGGGGCAGGAGACAAGCGGGAAAGTCCGCCTAGCCAGCTGCGGCCGGGGGAGGAAGTCTCACAGGCGAAAATCAGCACAGAGAAAAAGGGGCGTCTTTGCAAGCGCAACGCTGCCGCTGCCCCAGGACCCGCCTACTCAACTCTCCAGCTCCGCAGGCGGCCCAGGGCAAAATTTCGAGCGCTCCTTGTAGAGGAGCGACATACCAAAGTATAATTCTATGCTAAGATTTAAGTAAAATTTAAGAACTTGAAAAACCTCTTTCTGATAATGGCCACTGTTCTGTTTCTCTTACCCCTAGTGTGACTCTCCAAATCCAATTTAAGCAAAACAGTAACCTCTAAAGGGAGAGAAATTACAAAAGTCCCATGAGTTAGTTAAGGAGCAATTAAAATCAAGCTCTGCTCCCTAGTGAAAAAAAATTTTCCTGATTGCCAGATTATTCATTTTATGGATAATCTTTTTTTTGTTGTTTTTTTTTTTGGAGACAGAGTCTCTGTCGCCAGGTTGGAGTGCAGTGGCACGATCTCCGCTCACTGCAAGCTCCGCCTCCCGGATTCACGCCGTTCACCTGCCTCAGCCTCCCAAGTAGCTGGGACTACAGGCGCCCGCCATCACGCCCGGCTAATTTTTTTGTATTTTTAGTAGAGACGGGGTTTCGCCGGTGTTTCGCCGTGTTAGCCAGGATGGTCTCCATCTCCTGACCTCGTGATCCGCCCGCCTCAGCCTCCCAAAGTGCTGGGATTACAGGCGTCAGCCACCGCGCCCGGCTTTATGGATAATATTCTAACAGCCCTTAAAATTCACCCATTTTCGTCATTCCCAAAAAGTCTAGTAAATATTTTACCTACAAAAATAGTTCATTCCCCCCTACCTGATGCTTTAACACTGTTTACTGATGGGTCTAGTAAACAGAGAAAAGTGGCAGTCTAGTAGAGACCAAATTCAATGACTCAATCTGTTTACTAGCAGAGAGCTGAGATTAGGGCTCTGATAACGGCCTTAGAAACTTTTTCAACTTAGCGCATCAATATAGTTAGTAATTCTGCTTACTCTGTGTAGAGTAAGTAACAGAACCTTGAGACAGCACTAATTAAGTCTACTCTGGAGCCAGCCCTCTGTGCTCTTTTTCTTTGACTTCAGCAATTGCTAGATCAACGTATACATACTATTTTTATTACACACATTCAAGCTCACAGCTCACTGCCTGGCCTGTTGGGTTATGGCAATGAACAAGCAGACCTTCAGGTTATGACATCACTGCTTGACCAAGTCACCCAATCACATCAATTTTTCCACCAAAATTGGACAAACTTATCTAAACAATTTCAACTTACACAGAGACTGGCTAAACAAATTATCCTACAATGCCCAGATGGCCAGCTCACAGGCACGTCCCCTGCTTCAACAGGTGTTAACCCTAGAGAACTACAACCTAATCAGTTATAGAAAACAGATGTTACATACATCCCTAAATTAAAAAAACTAAGATATGTGGCCGGGCGCGGTGGCTCACGCTTGTAATCCCAGCACTTTGGGAGGCCGAGGCGGGCGGATCACGAGGTCAGGAGATCGAGACCACGGTGAAACCCCGTCTCTACCAAAAATACAAAAAAAAAAAAATTAGCCGGGCGTGGTGGCGGGCGCCTGTAGTCCCAGCTACTCGGAGAGGCTGAGGCAGGAGAATGGCGTGAACCCGGGAGGCGGAGGTTGCAGTGAGCCGAGATCGCGCCACTGCACTCCAGCCTGGGCGACAGAGCAAGACTCCGTCTCAAAAAAAAAAAAAAAAAAAAAAAAAACTAAGATATGTGCATGTATCCATTGATACCAACACTCATTTAATTAGCGCACATGCTCTGCTTAGAGACTCCACTCAATATGTCATTAAACATCTTTTAACTGTTACATTTATAAGTCAACCCGCAAAAATTAAGACTGATAATGGTCCGGCTTATGCCAACTCACAATTTCAACAATTTTGTCACACGTGGAACATCCAACATTCCACAGGCATCCCATATAACCCCCAAAGACAAGCAATAGTAGAATGTGCCCACTCCACTGTTAAAAATATGCTCAAAAAACAAAAAAGGGGGAGTATGGGTAAAGACCCTGGAACACTATTGGCACAAGCCTTATTTACCCTTAATTTTAAAAGTTTAGATGACAAATTTCAATCAGCTATATGAAAGCACTTTGATAAAACCTCTCAAGGCATAAAACCTGCGGTTTTATGGAAAGATGTGAACAGTAATGAATGGTGTGGTCCAAATGAATTATTAACGTGGGGAAGAGGGTATGCTTGTGTCCACGCCCCCTCAGGTCCTCTTTGGATTCCAGCATGACGCATCAAACCATACCATGGTGTAACTAGGACCGAATCTGGTACCAGAAATAAAGGAGCTAACCTTGCAAGACCCACAGCCCTGGACAATGTGGCTTCCGTGGAGGACGTCAGTCCCGGATGTTACCTGGGGGATGCTGAAGAGGACAACTCAGGAGGCTGAATGAATCCTGCTCCAGACACAAACACCATTTACTCCAGATAATTTGTTTCTTGCTATGCTTTCTGTTGTACATTGCATCTCATATAGGGTATTAATCCTTTTTATGCTCTCGCTTTGTCTGCAACCTGTACCTGCTACTACACTGTATTGGGCTGATATCTTAGACCCACCTTTCTTTTGCCCTGTCACCTGGGCAGACACTCCCTTCCCAGCCTATAATAACGTGACTGCTTGGTTAGGAGGAATAGATTTACCCCCAGTGAGGTCCCGCAATAATGGCACACATTGGACTAAGATGCCAGATAAAACTACGTATCACTCCACTATCCTCCCACTGTGTGTAAGTTATAAAGGCTCTAACTCTTACTGTGTACCTGCCCCAAAACAAGTATGGCTACATCACGGTAAAGGAAATGCCTTAGCATTCTTAGCTGCAGGAAGCCTCAAACTAGGCAATGCAATCAACACCACTTTCCCAAACATTCCTTCCTGTGCTAAAGAACAAAGTCAGGAAAGTAATGGATTCCACTTTAGCTGGGAGGTCTGTCACAGGAGACAAGCCCATAGCCTCCAGTTAGGCAATTATAACATCTTAGACTGGTGCCCCCATGGCCGATTGTAGGGCAGCCTTACTAATGTCTTCATCCATCACAGCATCAATCACAGTTTCATAGCCACACCTCGTTCCCCTATAATTTGGGCCGATGGGGGGATGGGATATCCCAGACCCTAAGTAAAGTCCATGCCAACCCAGTGAAACTTATGGCACCTGGGCCATCTTAGCACCTCCCTTAACACCTGGCATGGGACATGTCATAAATCCAGTTGCAACTATACCATAACCTTTATTCATAATCACACTGATCAGTGCCTGATTTGCTCTACCCATCCATATGTTTTTCTTATGGGAACTAACATTCCATTACACCTCAAAACTCCACGTTTGTGACCCGGGTGCAGGGACAGGCTTGGTTTGCCTCACGTATCACCACAATATATCTAATTTAAAAATTACTAGTGTCATGATATTAAGGAGACAATCTGAGGCATTCCTATCAGTCAATCTGACGCACGATTGGCAAGTTTCCTCTGTTCTTGCCACCTTAGAACATAGAACATACCGTATCCCAAGTCAGACACAAAAGATTCATAGTTACACTTACGGCTTTTTTAGTCTCACCCATAGTCATCCTGGCAACTGCTCGTGTTGCTCTTGCATCTATTACTGAGTCAGTACAAACAGCTGCCTTTGTAGATAATCTGGCCAAAAATGTGTCTAATGAACTTCTCTTACAGCAAAGTATAGATCAAAAAATTCTTGCACGTCTGCAAGCCCACGAGGCTGCTTTAGAATATGTGGGGGAGCAACAGGATGCAGTGGCATTCCGTTAAACTAAACTTTGACTGGGAGCATAAACATATCCGTGTCACTTCTCTACCATGGAATCAATCTATACATAGTTGAGATGAGGTGAAACAACATCTCTGGGGAACCTTTCATGACAATTTAACAGCAGATGGAAAGCAACTTAAAACAGAAATTTTGGAATCCCTTCACACCATAGATCGACACACTCAACAGCCATATGGAAAGGTGTGCAAAATCATTTCTCCTGGTTAGACCCCCACTCCTGGAGGTCACTCTGACTGGAACTGAATGTTGCAAATTGTACTCATGATTGTTTTATGTTATTTGTTAATTCTAGGATGTAAAGCTGGAATAAGAGCAATGACTGCCATGCCTGACAAACCTGTTGCTGCACACATCTGCGTTCTCCAGTGCAAAAGACCTGATGCAGAAAACATAAAAGGGGGAGATGTGGGGGTTCAGTCAGGCTGGTGGGAAAAATTTTAGTTATAGTAGCCACAAACCCTCTTGGAAGGCCTGAGAGTTTGCATAACTTCGGCAATAAATCTGGCTGAAGGCAGCCTAGTCCCCTTACGTTTAGTTAAATAAATTAGAGTAGAAACAAAGGAGTGTAGGGAGTTTATCTAACTAGCTTAATCACGTGGTCTTAAGACTAACCTTTGTTCTACCGCTGGTGCTTAATTGCTTTCTACTTGGGAGGTCCGCAATGTCAATTACACAATGTCAAGTGTAGAAAAATTGGATGTTTCAAAAAAGAACACCACCAGACCTCTGGGCAGAAGGGATCTTATAACCCGGTTCCCCTCTCAACAGAAAAAACACCAGGACTTTGCCCTCGTTGCAATAAAGGAAATCATTGGGCTAATCAATGCCACTCAAAATTTCATCAAAATGGCACAGGAAGCGAAAAGGGGACCTGGACCCAGGCACTTCAAACTATGAGGGCATTCCCCGTCCAGCCCACAACTCCGTTTCAGGGGTGGGTTTCCAGAGGCACATTGATTCCCTCTCCTCAGGAACACCTGGAAATGCAGGATTAGCTCTCCTAGAGAAAAAAATTATGTTAATTGAAAGAAGCAAACTCGCTAAGATTCCTGTTGGTATTTGGGTATCTTTGCCAACAATATACATGGGACTGATTTTGGTAAAAGCTGTCTTAACTTACAGGTCCGGGAGTTGTTGATTTTGATTGTGAAGGAGAAATTCAGGTAGTGGTAATGTCACAAGATCTTTGGGTTTTTGAACCAGGAGAGTGTATTGCTCAGTTGTTGCTTATTTCCTGTAAATTGTACCCTTCTCTAAGAAGTGAGGAGGTCAGGGATTGGGGAGGTATAATTAGGAGATAAATTTATCTATCACAACCCATAGCATCTCATAGACCCAATTGTGCAGTGTACATTGAAGAAAATAAGTTTTGGGGGCTTATGGATACAGGAGCAAGAGACTGGTCTCTTGTGGTAATAGATCTTGAGGATTGTTTATCAGAAGGATAAGCCTCGATTTGCTTTTTCTGTGTCTTCTGTTAATCAGAAAGAGCCTGTCTTTCATTATCAGTAGAAAGTTTACCCCATTGCAATTGACTAAAGCGGCAGAAGTTGAGTTACAGTTGTTTCAGCAATGGCATGCCTCCTGGCTACAGCCACAAGAACCTTTGCTTTTATAGATTTACTAATGGGGGGTCGAGGGTATGCTTGTGTTTTTGCAGGAGATGAACAAACCATGTGGGTGCCCTCAAGATGTGTGTGACCATGGAAAGGGAGACGGGAGGGGCCCATGGATTCCAACTACAGGCCTGGTTCCCCCAGTATGAGCAATGAGCCAGTTGAATCTGAATGCGAAAACAGAACGAGGACCGACCAGAGTCATGCTGACACCAACCCCCGTGACATGGGGACAGATCAAGAAAACCACACAGGAAGCTGAGAAACTGCTGGAGTGCCAGGGTTTTACCTTGTGCTGGAACTCAGAGGTACAATCGATGCTTAATGGACCAATGCTTTCTGACTGAGCTCCTCTCTACCCTGAATACAAGAGAACCTAATAGGCAAGAATATCTTCGCCCCTGTTCAGCATGAAGAAGTTGCAGAAGACAGACCTTCATCTTTCTGCAACCCTTAGGATTAAGGGTCCTCTTGTAAAAGGGAAGGGGGAGATATGTAAGAAGCATTCAAACCAGAGCAACTCCATTTTGAATAAGGGCTAAGAAAAATGAAGCTGGATCACCAACTTGCAATTAAGGGCTGTACAGCCTGCAATTGCCTTGCTCAATTAATTTAAAAACAAAAAGGAGGAGATGTTGGAGGCCGCACAAATGTTTCTGATGATTAGACATAATTGAAGCCTGTTAGTAACAATATGAACCTGTGATCAATTAAGCATCTGACCAGTCGTTACCTCCTCCTCCTTGCTGTTGTTACCCAATAAATACAAAGGGCTGTAGAAGCTCAGGCGGCTGCCTTTGCTTACTACAAGCAGAGAGCCCTTTTCTTCTCTTCTCTCTTCTTCTTCCCCATGCTAGCCTTTCCTTAAAATAGTTACTTTTGTCTTTTATCATTTCTATGTTCGTCTTGTAATGACAGTCTCAAGCAGTAACAGTAGTAACTGCTGTAATGACAGTCTCAAGTAGTAGCAGTGGCAGTCGGCCACAGATCATCACCCAAAGGTGGCTGGTTCCAGCCAGCGAGGCCCAGGTTGGACATGTGAGTCTGGACCTGATAGCACCCACACTGTGTCTGCAGTGCAGAGAGGGACAGATCGAAGAGCAGGTGGATGCAGAGGGAGGCACGGAGCCGAGGACTGAGCCTCGGGCATGCCAGTGTGAGGTGGGAGGTGGGGGAACCAGGAAAGGGGGTTGAGGGAGAGAACAGGGCAGGGGTGTCCTGGGACAGGTTAGGAGGCCGAGGAGGAGGGGCTGTGGAGGAGGAGGACATAGGGGAAGGAGGGGCTTAGGAAGGCAGGGGTGAGCCCATACAGATAGGTCATGATAGGCTATGTCATCACAGGGAACTAAGGATTAGTTTCTAGAATTGGCTGCTGTGGGCCGGGTGTGGTGGCTCATGCCTGTAATCCCAGCACTTTGGGAGGCCAAGGTGGGTGGATCACCTGAGGTCAGAAGTTCGAGACCAGCCCGGCCAACATGGTGAAACCCCGTCTCTACTAAAAATACAAAAATTAGCTGGGTGTAGTGGCGCATGCCTGTAGCCCCAGCTACTCGGGAGGCTGAGGCAAGAGAATCACTCGAATATGGGAGGCAGAGGTTTCAGTGAGGCAAGATTGCAACACTGCACTCCAGCCTAGGTGAAAACAGCGGAACTCCGTCTCAAAAAAAAAAAAAAAAAAAATGAATTGGCTGTCGTGGGGGCCACTGAAGCCTTACAAGACAAGTTTTGGTTGAGGAAACGATTTGAAATCGATTCAAGAGTGATGGGATGGGAGTGAGTATAGACCATGAAAGTAGATGAATTTTTGAGCATATTTTGCGGGAAATGGGAGCAAAAAGAGGCACAAGAAAAAGAGTCGAGAGAGTATTTAAAGGATATTTCTTTGTTTGTTTGTTTTTAGAGACAGGGTCTTGATCACGGCACACTGCAGCCTCCATCTCTCGGGCTCAAGCGATCCTCCCACCTCAGCCTCCCCAGTAGCTGGGACTACAGGTGCACACCACCATGCCCAACTAATTTATTATTAGCAGAGATGAGGTTTCTCTATGTTACCCAGGCTGGTCTTGAACTTCTGGGCTTAAGTGATCCTCCTGCCTCAAAGGGTGTGTGCATCACTATCTCTGGCAGAGTCTCCATGTGGCCTCCTGAGCATGGTGGCCTCAAGGCAGCCAGGCTTCACACCTGCAGTTGATCCCAAGGCGCCTGCCCCAAGAGAGGCCCAGGACAAAGCTGTGTGGCCTTGTGTCTCAGAAGCCACACGCTATGAGTTAAGGCAGTTATTGAGGGCCACCCAGGTCAAGGGGTGGGGACTTGGACTGCACCTCTCGATGGAGGTGTGTCCAGGTCATACCATGGAAAGAGCATGTGTGACCACCTTTAGAAATGCAATCAAGAGCTCCTAGATCAATGTGCAGCCTAAATCACAGTCTATTCAAAACCATGTAGCCCATCCTGCTGACAAGTTCTTACTTATGTCCTCCCCAAATGCCTCTTTCCCTAACTCCCATCTTCAGTCCAATGTGGCTGTTGAGGAGGGGGGGAATTATTCCCACCCGCAAAGGCAGATTTCAACCTTTGGGGTCTGAGGGATCTGAATTCCCACTCCTGTTCTGCCACCTATGCGCTGAATGGCCTTGGGCAAATGTCCTACTCTCCCAAGCCTCAATTTCATCATTCTCAAAGTGTGGATGATCATGATACTCCTTTTTAAAACATAAACATTTATTGAGCACCTACTATTATAGGTTTTTTGTTTGTTTGTTTGTTTGTTTTTGAGACAGGATTGCATTCTGTTGCCCAGGCTGGAGTGCAGTGGCGTGATCACAGCTCACTGTATGTAGCCTCAACCTCCTTGGCTCAAGTAATCCTCCTGCCTCAGCCTCCCAAGTGGCTGGGATTACAGGTGCGTGCCAGCCCACTCAACTAATTTTTTGTATTTTTTGTAGAAATAGGGTTTCACCATGTTGCCCAGGCTGGTCTTCTCCTGGGCTCAAGCCATCTACCCACCTCAGCCTCCCAAAGTACTGGAATTACAGGTGTGAGCCACCGCACCCAGCCAGGAGAGGCAAAATAAACATGTTCCCACAATGATGCCCATGAATCCCTAAGACAGGGAACTTGAGTTAAAAGCAAGAGTTCAAATCTTTGGGACAAAGAAAGAGAAGGTTTGGCTGGGGAAGAAGAGTAAGGAGTGTTTCCAGTGCACTGTCACCAGTGCCACAATCACGTAAGGACGGTTAAGTCAAGCATGAAATTAACGGGAGCAGAAATCTGTGTTCCTTCCACTCAAATCTCTGTGGCTGGGCTTCATGTTTGCTGAGATAAATGTCCCCCATGAGATTACCCTGTGCCTCCAAGGAGACACTATTCTCATTAATGCTAGATGGAGTGCAGGCTTCCCCAGCAGTCCCAGCCCGACAGTCTCTCACCAGGTGGTGGTCTCCCTCCTCCAGGGTAAGACCACAAAGATGTCTCTACCTCTCCTCGTACAAAGCCCAGCCTGCCTCTTACCAACCTGCCCATTGCTGGGACACATGTGGAGGAGCCTGGGGCAGGAGTGGGGACACAGGACTTCTCTATGTGGCTGCGCCCTCCCCCCAGTAGGCTCCACCTACTTCACCCACTCCTGACCAGTGCACCCAGCCTATGATCCCTCGGCCATGCCATCCACCTCTACATGCCTTAGGCCTGTACTAGCTGGCATGGCCTCTGCCTGCACATCTAAGATGGGATCCTTGACCTCATCAAATGAGGCACCTGCAAAATTTCATCATTCTCGAGAGATTTGAAAGATATGTAATGATATTATTTTGCATTGAAACACAGGCCTGGCATGGTGGCTCACACCTATAATCTTAGCACTTCGGGAGGCTGAGGTGGGAGGATTGTTTGATGCCAGGAGTTCTAGACCAGCCTGGGCAACCCAGTAAGACCCGGCTCTACACAAAATACAAGTTAGCTGGGTGTATTGATGTGCTCCTGTAGTCCTAGCTATTTGAGAGGCTGAGGGCAAGAGGATTGCTTGAGGCCAGGGTTCAAGGCTGCAGTGAGCCATGTTCATGTCACTGCACTCCAGCCTGGGTAACAGAGCGAGATCCTGTCTCAAAAAAACTCAAAAAACAAAACACCCAAAACAGAAAATAGAAACACAGCCAGGAATGTAACGTCACTTGGTCTCTCTCGGTCTCCAGATGTATGCATTAACACCCTCCTGTGAGGGGTGAGAGGAGGCGGAGGGGTGCGGCCTGCTGGAAGCTGGCACAGCTCCCAGCCTCGTGACCGCCCCTTCCACTGCCCCCCCTTTCCATTCGGTGGCTCCCAGCCACTGCCCTCGGCCCGGCCATCCCTTGCCCTTCCCTGCTCTCCTCTTGAGGGACTGCTCTTTCTTATTCACTTTGCTGGCACAAGGCCCTCTTCATCCCTGAAGGGGAAATGGTGAGGGGCCCACACTTACCGCCACTCGCTGTGTCTGACACCAGCCCACTCAGGCTAAGACGTGTTGCTGTGACGAAGGGGCCCAGATCTCAGAGACTGGTGACCCAGAGGACTATTTCTTACCCACGTGGACTATCTACTGCGAGTCCCCTCAGCCGGGGCCTTAGGATGCAGAGGCCACAAATAGGACCTGCAGGCTTGTGGGAGGCGAGGAGCGAAGGGAGCCCAAAATCGGCCCCTCAGCTCTACCTGGGGATGCCTAGGCCGTGGCCGCTCAGACCTCCTTGCCGAAGCCCATCCTATCCCCAGCCTGCTGTCAACAGGGGAGGCAGGCCCCCAACAGCTGGGAGGGATGGCAGGGACTCCCAGCAAGTGGCACCCTCCACGGCTGGCTGTCCACTCGCCTTTTAGGCCCCTCCTCAGAGCCCTGTGAGGAGGAGACGAGCGGGTCCACAGAGCTCTGGGGCCAGGTGAGCAGCGACTCAGTGGTGCTGCAGTCCTCCGGGGGGATCTCAGGGCTGAGTCCAGCAGGGGATGAAGCCAGAGTGCCCTGGAGTCCAGCTCTAGCTATAGGTACAGAGACTCGGGGTGCTCAGGGGACCACACAGAGGCTGCGGGCTAAGAGAAGTCAGTGAAAGTGGCAAGGAGGGCCAAAGGAGGGGGTGAGGTGTTCAGGGGGGATGAGATGTCCCCAGGAGGGGTTGGGTGACCACAACGGGGTGAGATGTTTCCAGGAGGGGGTGAGATGACCCTAGGAGGGGGTGGGGAGACCGTGACCCCAGGAGGGGGCGGGTGACCACAGGTGGGTGAGATGTCCCCAGGAGGGGGTGAGATGACCCCAGGAGGGGGTGAGAGGATCCCAGGAGGGGGTGAGATGTCCCCAGGAGCGGATGAGATGTCCCCAGGAGGATGTGGGGTGTCCACAGGAGGAGCTGGGCGGATGCAGGAAGGGGTGGAGTCACCACAGGAGGTCGGGGGACCACAGGTGGGGTGGGTGGGGTAAGCACAGGACCTCAGGTGATCTATCCATTCTCGCCCCACCGGAAGCAGTTTCTCGACCCTGGGAAGTCCCCTCTGTGCTCACCCCCCGAGCCTGTCTCCAGGATCAAGAAGGAGGTGCCTGTCCTGGTTGCCGGACAGACCCAGACCTCCCCATTTCTGTCTCTCCCTCTAGGATCGGGGACTTTGTGGGAGTGGGCCAGCTGTCAACATGAGGGGCAGGATCAGTTGTCCAAGCCCAGAGGCTGTTGCTCACAGGTGTTCCCTGGATCCAGAGGACTGTAGGGCATGTCCCCGAATCGGGCAGTGTAATTTCAGGAAACTTCAGTGGCACAGCCTTTTGCCAGGCATGAAGTCCAGGGTCCTCAGGCTGGACGAGGCTCATCCTGAGTCCAGATGCAGAGAAGTGAAGCCGCACTTCACAGTTTTCTTTCTGGAGTTTCTTAGTCATGCAGCTGTGGTGCTCGGGGACTCTCAGAGACCCTAGAGTATAGCATGATCTTTTCATAGATGGGGCTGCTCTGGTCCAGGGAGGGGAAGGCCCAGAGCAAGACCCTGGGGGGTCTCAGCTGTGGCAGGCCTTTTGCTCCTGGTCACCCTGCGATTCACAGGGGTTGACACACGCAGCCTCAAGCCCTCCAGAAATGCCCTCTTGGTCATGTAGTGTAAACAGGGCACTATTCAGAACCACAGTCTCGAGTTCAAGTCCTGCTCCCCCACCACCCCATGATATTAGTAAGGAGGAGAAACATGTTTTTAGGGACAGAAGAGGCAGCTCTTTCTTCTGCCCTAGGGACAAGTTACCCCCAATGATTGGCAGAGCATTTGAGTTCTCGCCTCTTCCTTATGTCTCCCTGGGATTCTGTGACCTGAGAAGACAGCCCAGGAATCCATTGTATGCACAATACACAAATCTGTTCTGTCAATTAAAGCAGGGAGATCATTCAAATGCAGTAGCAGTCCTCGTGAGGCCACCTGCTCTCTAATACCAAGCCTGGGGCCCTCCCTGGAGATGACAGGGCAACCCTCCAGTGTACATCCCTCCTGAGGGCTTCTGCTTAATTCACTTTTGTGTAATTTGAGCTTCATCTGTGAGTTAACACAAATGGATAACATGAAAAGTGTCCCGTGGATTCAAGCTTCTGTGACATGCTTTTTCCGCTTAGCAATGTAATCCATATTAATGCATATAGGACGACCTCATTTCTAAATTGCTCAATAGGGATCATTTATTTACACTTTTCCATGTTGCTAGACACTGGGGACATTAATAGCTATGGATGAATTGCCCTCCAGAAATGCTGCACCTATTTACACCCCACCAATCCTAAACATTTTCATAATTCACAGTTTTTGCCAAACTGACGAGTGAAAAATGTGTCTTGTGTCTTGAGATTACGCGTGTTTTCATGGATCCCAGTTGCCTGTGCTTCCTCTTCTTTGATTTGCTGGTTTATGTCCTCTCCCTACTTAGTTGTTGAATTTTCCTTAATCGTGTATCAGGGATTGTTTTTCCTGGTATAGCCGTGGCCAATGTTTCCTCTACACTGTAACTTGCCTTTTAGGTTTGCAATTAGTGTCTTTGATTGTCTGTTTGTTTTTGAGACAGGGACTCTCTCTGTCATCCAGGCTGGAGTGTAGTGGTGCCATCATAGTTCGCTGCTGCCTCAACCTCCTGGGCTCAATCTATCTTCTCACCTTAGCCTCCTGAGTAGCTGGGAATATAGTCACATGCCAGTATGCCCAGCTATTTTTTGCTAGTTTTTGTAGAGATGGTATATTGCCCAGGCTGATCTTGAACTCCTGGACTCAAACAATCTGCCTGCCTCAACCTCCCTAAATGCTGGGATTACAGGTGTGAGCTACCCTGCTTTGCCTTTTTCTTTTATTCTATAGAACATTTTTGTTTTAAATTTGATGTGGTCAAATGTATTAATCTTTCATTTTTAGCTTTTGTGATTCATGTCTTAAGAATGACTTTTCTACCGGCTGGGTGTGGTGGTTCACACCTGTAATTCCAGCAGTTTGGGAGACAAAGGTGGGCGGATCACTTGAGGTCAGGAGTTCGAGACCAGCCTGGCCAACGTAGTGAATCCCCGTCTCTACTAAAAATGCAAAAATTAGCCGGGTGTGGTGGCATACACCTGTAGTCCCAGCTACTCGAAAGGCTGAGGCAGGAGAATCGCTTGCACCTGGGAGGGGGAGGTTTCAGTGAGCCGAGATTGCGCCACTGGACTCCAGCTTGGGCAACAGAGCAAGACTCCATCTCAAAAAAGGAATGACTTTTCTACCTCAATATACATCCTTTTATATTTTCTTCACTTATATTTTTGCATATTTTCTTTAAGTTTTATAATTTTCTTTTTTTAACTTTCATTCATTATCAAATGAGTTGAAGGTTTTATAATTTTCTTACAATGGTTTAGATTAATACATCATCTGGATTGTTTGAGTGTTGTGAGATAGCTCTCTATCTTATGTTACAAATATAGTGAGTCAAACCAGAACCATTTTTTGAATAGCCTATATTTTCACATTCTTTTAGTTTATAGGAAGTCACTAAACGCCTGGGCCTATTTCAGGACACTGTTCTTTTTTAAAGTGAGTATTTTATATATTTATTCTTTTTAAAAATTTTATTTATTATTATTTTTTATTTTTTTAGAGGTGGTCTCACTCTGTTGCCCAGGCTGGAGTGTGGTGGCGCAATCATAGCTTACTGTAGCCTCAAACTCCTGGGCTCAAACGATCCACCTGTCTCAGCCTCCTGAGTAGCTGGGACTACAGGTGTGCACACCGCCACACCTAGATGATTTCTATTATTATTATTATTTTAGGCCGAGACAGGGTCTTCCAATGTTGTCCAGGCTGGCTATATGTTTACTTTTATATATTGTTTCAATTAAAATCATTTATTGCATATTTTGTGTATCACAGAGAATCTCTACTGCATTCTCTTTTTCACACTTGTCTTTTTTTTGTACATTTTCTGTTTCTAATTGGCTTGTCAGTTTTATAGGAGAAATCCTGTTAGATTGTAATTGATGCCAAATTTAAATTCTACACTAATTTAGGGGAAAACTGACATTCGTACCATGTTCAGTCTTCCATTGAGGAACACAGTATATCTCTATTTGTGCAATACTATGCTACACTTTATAGTCTTCTCCACGTTGGTACTACACATTTTTTGTTGGGTTTCCCCTCTATGTGCTGTAACAGTGTTGCTATCATGAATGACATTTTTCTTTTCTATGTTATAATTCATCATTGCTGATAGCTAGGAGGGCTTTGTGTAGATAGATCTTGCCACATAGTTGAATTTGTCCTAATTTTCTTATAGTTTGTTAGTTCAATTTTCTAGACAGTGTAGAAAGTCACATTGTCTGAAAAAATGACACTGCATTTTACGATAAACCTTGTATTCTCTTGTCCATTTCCTTCCCTGTAGTTCTTAAGTCTACTGGGGTTTTCTCACTCATTTTGATAATTTGTATTTTTCCATACACTTCTCCATGATGCCTATGATTTCAAAGCTTTCCTCATACATATTGGGCCATGATGACTAATTTCCTTCACCCACTTCATCTTTCCCCACATCATCTGTCTGTGTTTTCTCTCTTCTCCTGACCGTCTGCCCAGGTTGCACTACCCAGGTTGGGAACACTCATGCAAAGCCCTGAGCCTCACCTGCTTCCATCCAAACTCACAGCATCCCTCCATTCTGAGGGTGAGTTTTTTTCCTATTGGATTTCTATTTTCCCATTTATTTCTATTTCATGACTTTCTACTTTTTTCTCTGTTTTTTGTTTTTGTTTTTGTTTTTTTGTTTGTTTGTTTTTTGAGGTAGGGTCTTGGTCTGTTGCCCAAGCTGGAGTGCGGTGGCACGATCTTGGCTCACTGCAGCTTCTGCTTCCTAGGTTCAAGCCATTCTCCCACCTCAGCATCCCAAGTAGTGGGTATTAGAGGTGCCCGCCACCATGCCTGGCTAATTTTTGTATTTTAGTAGAGACAGGGCTTCACCATGTTGTCCAGGTTGGTCTCAAACTCCTGGGCTCAAGTGATCCATCCACCTCTGCCTCTCACAGGTGAGGGGTAGGGGGATTCCAGGCATGAGCCACAGCACCCAGCCTTGCTTTTTCCTCTATCAATCACTTTATTCAACTTTATTTGGCTTATTTTGATGTTGGTGTTCCTGTTTTTGAATTAAGATACTAGTTCTTTTATTTTTAATCTTCCTTTTCTCTAATAAATGTATTAAGGCTTCTACATTTTCTGTGGATATTGCTTTGAAACATTTCACAAGTTTAAAAAGTGGAATATTCTGTTCTGTCACCCATTTCTAAGTGGTTGGTAATTTCTGTTTGGGTTTTGTTTGTTTGTTTGTTTTAGACAAGGTCTCTCTGTGTTGCCTAGGCTGGAGTGCAGTGGCTATTGTCACACGTATGATCATTGCATACAACTCCTCCAACTCCTGGGCTCAAGTGATCTTCCTGCCTCAGCCTGCTGTGTAGCTGGGACTATGGTCATGTACTACCAAGACTGGCTTGTTTTGGTGTTCTTTTAAAAGTTATTTAATTTAATTTAATTTATTTTTTTGAGACAGGGTCTTGCTCTGTCACTCAGATTACAGCTCACTGCAGCTTCAACCTCGCTGGCTGAGGCGATCCTCCCTCTTCAGCCTACTAAGTAGCGGGACCACAGGTGCACACCACCACACTTGGCTACTTTTTAAGTTAGTTTTAGTGACAGGGTCTCCCTGTGTTGACCAGGCTGGTCTTGAACTCCTGGACTCAAGTGATCCTCCTGCCTCGGCCTCCCAAAATGCTGGGATTATAGCTGTGAGCCACCACACCTGGTGATTATTGTAGCTTTGTAGTAAGTTTTCAAATCAGGAATTGTGAGTCGTCCAACTTTGTTCTTCTTTTTGAAGATTATTTTAACTATCCTGGGTTCCTTGAATTTTCATATGAATTTTCAGAACAGCTTGTCACTTTCTGCGGAGAATTCACCTGGGATTCTGATATGGATTCTGTGAACCCAGAGGTCTTTAAGAAGTATTGCCATCTTAACAATATTAAGTCTCCCAATCCATGAATGTGGATGTCTTTCCATTTATTTGTTCTTTAATTTCTTCCAACTGTGTTTATAGTTTTCAGTGTACAAGTTTTGCACTTCTTTTGTTAAATTTATTCATAAATATTTCATTCTTTTAATTTTTTTGAGACAGGGTCTTTCTGTGTTGCCCAGACTGGAGTGCAGTGGTGCCAACACGGATCACTGCAGCCTTAACCTCGCGGGCTTAAGCGATCCTCCTGCTTCAGCCTCCTGAGAAGCTAATTATGTATATATTTTTTGTACAGATGGAGTCTTGCTATATTGCCCAGGCTGGTCTCAAACTCCTGGCCTCCAGCCATCCTCCTGCCTTGGCCTCCCAAAGTGCTGGGAGTCACAGTGCCTGGTCAATATTTTATTCTTTTTGATGCCCTTGTAAACAGAATTTGTTATGGGTTGAACTATATCTCCCCAAAATTCTTATGTTGAAGTCTTACCTCCTAGTACTTTAGAATGTGAGCCTATTTGGAAATAGGGTAACTACAGATGCAAATAATCGACTTAGAATGAGGTCACACTGGAACAAGGTGGGCCCTAATCCAATGCAACTGGTGTCCTTATTAAAAGGGAAATTTGGACACAGACACAGGCGCAGGCACACAGGGAGAACTGCATGTGGAGACTGGGGTTTTGCTGTCGCAAGCCAAGGAGCTATCAGAAATAAGGATAGAGGCCTGGGACAGAGCTTTCCCCCACGGCCTTCTGTGAGGGAGCAACCCTACATCACCTTGGTTTTGGACCTCTGGCCTCCAGAGCTATGAGACAATATATTTGTAAGCTACCCATAAGCTACCCAATTGGTAGCACTTTGTTATGGTGTCCCTCCAAATTAATAGTTTTCTTAATTTGATTTTCAGTTTGTTCATTGCTAGTGTATAGAATATGACTGATTTTTGCATATTCATCTTGCACCTTACAGCCTTGCTGAACTTGCTATTAGCTGTGTGTGTGTGTGTGTGTGTGTGTGTGTGTGTGTGTGTGTGTTCCTTAGTACTTTTTATATTCAAGATTTCATCATCTGCAAACAGAGAGAGTTTTACCTCTTCCTTTCCAATCCGGATGCTGTCAAGATTTGCAGTGGAATATGTTCTGGCTTCCTATTTACGCACATCTCTCTGTGGATATTAATTACACTTATTGTAAAGTCTTATTCTGTTTGTTGCATTAGCTCTGGGTCCCCGAATGTGTTTTCCATGAGATGTGTTGCTTTCCTCTTTTGTGCTACTTGTCTGCCTCAGGTGTTTAAATCGCAGTGACTCACGACTAGGCTCCTCCTCGCCCTTCCACTTCCTGTTTACCAGTGTGACTGTTCTGTTTCTTCTGCCCAAGGCACATGGGGGCAGGGCAAGCCTTGTGGTCAGTTGTGGGCTCACCTGGAGGAGTTTCCTGGAGTGGGGCCACTCTGCTGCCTGGGGTTGCTCCAGACTCTGCCTGGCCTCTGAAGCCCAAATGCCTACACTTCCACCCTGTCCTGGAGCAAGTGAAGGAGGAGGACAGGGGTTGACTCCCAGCTCCTGTCCAGGGTCTCAAAGCCCTCAGAGCCTAGGACCCTCTGCTGCTTCCTCCCAGAGCCTGCAGCACAGCCCAGGTGTCTCTTTTCGTTGTTGTTGTTTTTGTTTGGAGACAGGATCTCGCTCTGTCACCCAGGCTGAAGTGCAGTGGTGTGAACACAGCTCACTACAGCCTCGACTCCCTGAGCTCAAGTGATCCTTCTGTCTCAATTTCCTGGGTAGCTGGGACTACAGGTATGCACCACCACACCAGGCTACTTTTTAATTTTTTGTAGAGACGGAGCCTCCCTATGTTGCCCAGGCCGGTTTCGAACCTCTGGGCTCAAGGGATCCTCCTGGCTCAGCCTCCCATTTGTGGCAACATGGGACTAGAAAACTGACCTCACTGGCTTCCCCCTGTCCTCTGTAAAATGGGTAGAACATTCCTCTCTGAAAGGCCAACATGGGAATGAACACAGGGCATGCTTCGGAGGCATCTGTGCACTGAGGTGCATTCAGGTGTCACGGGGTCTCACCAACTCCCTGTGGGCTAGTTGGGCAGTGCCTGCGCCACAGGCCTATAGGGTCTGTGGGGACTCATTGGAGCAGAGAAGGCCAAGCGCCTCCCCACTCTGGGTTCCAACAAGCTCTGCTGTCTTGCGGGGGGTGCCCAAGTGTGCCTGAATATGCCACCTTTGCACTCTGGGTACACACGCCAGACACCAACAGGTGCCCTCGCAAACATGTGCACACACATGCACCCTGTGGAGCAGCCCACAGCACCCCACAGTCCTCGGTGGGGCGGGATGATTCTTTCTCCACACCCGCTTCTGTTTCCTCTTTCCCTGTCCCGCTCCCATTCCCTCTCAAAGAATCCTTTTCTGTCTCCTGTGCCCTCTCCCCAGCTTGACCGGGCCTGTTCGCGCTCTTGGCTTCATCACGTCGTGTCAGCTGTGCTGCAAGTAGAGTTGGGAGGTCGCTTCAGCATCCATGGCCCCTTGGTGCGGTCCCCTCCACCAAGTCAGCCCCAGAGTATGGGGGAGAGCCTTAGCTGCCCCACTGCCCTCAAGGGGGGCTGGCGAGGGTGGGGTCACACAAGGTGTGAAAATTAGGAGCAGTGGCCCAGTTGCAGGGAGCTCCCTGAGCAAAGCCACCCTCTGCCCTGGGATGAGGCAGAAGCTTACTTTCCCATCCCTTAGCCCAGGCAGCGATTTAGGGGCCACCCCCAGGGCCAGCTGTGGTTCCTTTCCTGGGGTCACCATAGGAAGCCTCCCCCAACCCCAGTTCTCTTGGCAGAATGGCTGGGGGCCTGACAATGACCCGTCCAAGCCCAGGCAGAAGGCTGGGCTCTGGCCTGTCCCTGCCATGGGCTGCAGCCAGCCTCCCAACCCCTCAGGCTGTCTCCTCTGTGAAATGGCTGCCTGTCCTCCCCAGCGAGGAGGGTGTTCCGGGACCTGAGGGTTATCTTGCCAGGCTAAACTAATGTGAGTCTTCTCTGCATTTCCCATGTCCGCTCCTGCTTCCTCCCTCCATTCATTAATTCACCCCCCTCATTTGTTCAGCAAGTGTGCGCTGAGAGCCTGCCCTGTACTGCACACTGCATGTGCATGGGGTATGGTAGCACGGTCTGACCCGGCCCTGGAAACCCTCTTGCCGCTTCTCTAGGGGCCTTTGCTTTAAGTCTCCCCTGCAACCCAGTATCCACTGGCTGCTTCTGGGAAGCATTGGAAGTGTGGAGAACCCTTCCTGATCAGTTATGATCCGTTTAGTTGAAAAACAATGCCATTCACAGTGGCACCCATGCAGGAGCTTTCCATCCCAATTAGAAATGAGTGATTTAATCTGCTAGCAGGGACAGAAGTTGGATTCTGACAAACGCATCAAACTCTAGAAAGAAGAGAGTGCCCAAGCCTCCCCCTCCATTAGCAGGAAGGCAGTGCATCCTCTTGCCTCTGTCTTCTTTCTAGAAGAGAGAGGAGGAGGCAAAGAGGGGAGATGGGAAGGGAGTCCCCATAGACTCTCCTGACCAGGGCCAGCTTGGGCCCAGGAGATGAGGGAAGCAGATAGCGGGGTCCACAGGGCCCCATGTTCCTCTTCAAGGACCCACCATTCCCACTGTCTTAAGGAGGCTCAATGTGCCCCATACGAGAGGGACACAGACTGTACCTCCTGAGGAATGCTGTTAGCCTCCGGGGGCTCACCACTCTCAGACCACTATTTTTACCATTCAAAACCCAGTCTGTGAGGGCTCGCTCTGCTGGGCTAATTAAGAGTATTTTTTTTGGGGGGGGGTGTGCATGCACGTGTGTGCATGTGTTCGTGTGCTCTGTTGGCATTGCCAGGCACTTTCCTGGTGTTCCCTCCTCCTTTATCCAAAGAGGTGCCCTCAGTTTACTCCCCTGTTACTGACGTGGAAACTGCTTCTCAGGTGCACAAGGGACTTGGCCCAGTTCACACAGACAGTTAAGTGGCAGTGCTGGGAGTGGAGTTAGCTCACAGCACCCCCATCTCTTTCTGCCTCTGGTTCATGTGCCCCTGGACCCCCTCACCTTTTAGTTTGGGATGCCAGCCTCATGTGGCCAGGGAGGCCCCCATGCTCAACCTTCACAGCCCCTGGCTGGAAACCTGCTGGTGACCCAGTCTCCAAAAAACCAGGCTGAGTTCTCGGGTCTCCAACATGTAGCTAGAAAGGAGGTCATGTTTCTGAAGTATGTACCTTGGACCAGATACTTCTCAGTGGGATCCTTGCTCAGTACCGTGGACAGGGCTATGGGAGAGGCACGACTGTCATGCCCTTCACAGACCAGGTGAGACACTGGAGGCTGGGAGGGGCTGGCCTTGTGCGAGTATGTGTGCATTAATATGGGCCTTCCTCCAGGGACTCTCAGCTTCAGGGCACAGGAACTTTGTAAGCCTGGCACCGAGCATGGCCATTTGGGTATGACCTCCAAATCTACTTTTTGTTTTGTTTTGTTTTTGAGATGGAGTCTCACTCTGTCACCCAGGCTGGAGTGCAGTGGCGTGATCTCGGCTCACTGCAACCTCCACCTCCTGGGTTCAAGTGATTGTCCTGCCTCAGCCTCCCAAGTAGCTGGGACTACAGTCGCGCGCCTGACTAATTTTTGTATTTTCTGTAGAGACGGGGTTTCACCATATTGGCCAGGCTGGTCTCAAACTCCTGACCTCAGGTAACCCACCCGCCTCGGCCTCCCAAAGTGCTGGGATTACAGGCGTGAGCCACTGTGCCCAGCCCCAAATCTAAATGGCCTCTGGCTACTTAGAAAGGAAGGCCCTGGAGCTCAGCTGCAGTGTGAACTTTACCACAGAACCCTTGGGGCCATGCAGCACAACACAAGGATGCTGGCAGCAAACAGAGCTGGGTTAGAGTCCCAGCTGCATCACTCACCGGCTGTCGCTTATCCTCTCTGTCTTTCCTGCCTGCAAAATGGGAACAACAGTAGCACCCACCCAACAGGGTGCTGTGAGGATCAGAGAGGATGCAGGGAAACGATTAGTGGGTGGGAGACAGGAAGTGGTCAGTAGAGGGCAGCCCCTCGAGGGGCAAAGAGGGAACAGTGTCCCACCACTCGATAACGCTGGGAACAGAGAGCTTCGCTTTGAATGGAGCTCTGCCTCAGCACAGCAGCCGTGCTGGCACCTGCGGCAGGACTGGGCAGCCTCATCCCAGTGGGGCCTTCTCTCTCTTGCATTGGCCCCTGCTGCTCTCATGATTTCTCCACATAAAGGTGGATGAGTAAAGGCATTTCCATTCCACACCAAGGGCCCTGGGAAAGCACAGAACCCCAAGGTCAAGAGTGTGAGCAGGCAGGCCAGAGAGAGAGGGTGTGTCCTGGGCTGGGAGGTACAGCCACAGAGCTGGTCTGTGCTGGTTGGGCAGGGCTTGCCATTCTGGGGAACACATCGCATCTCTCTGTCCAGGGAGGTCATCTGGCCCCCAACCCTCCCTTGGCTTCCACTCACGTCTTTGGCCTCCTAGCCCCTAGGGTGCAGTTAGATAATCCTAATCCTGGCTGATGACGAAAAGGGGCTCGTCAGCTGCCTGTGGCATTTGCAGGGTACCTGGGCACACTACTACCCTCAGCCTGATCCTTCCTGCTGTTGGGAAGGAGGTCCTTCTGTCCTGGTATTTATCATCCAGGAATTCCCCGGAGCACCGCCCCCAAGCGCTGTCTTCGGTGCTGATCAACAGCGCACGTCTTTGTGGCCGGCAGCCAAGGACCCTCAGACAGAGTGAGGTTCCAACTTTCGTAGAAAGCTGGATTAGGCTGCAGAGTTGCAGGATCCTAAGCCTTCACAACAGCAGATGTCTGACACTGCCTGGCTGTCCTCAGCCTCAGAAGCGGGTGCTGAGAGCCCTATGTGGACTCGTCCCTTGCAGAGCTGCTGCTGGGGCGCATTCCGCACTTCAGAGGCGGAAGCTCTCCAGGGTGGAGGGACATCAGTCTTGCCCATAGCCCTAAATAAGTGTTGCTTTGATGTTGCTGTCTTTCACTTTACATGTAATAGAAACATCCCCAGTTCTTCTGTGAAATGAGAGACATTGGATCTCCTTAAGGAGACAAAGTGTACCTTACCCTCAGGTACAGAGGGGACAGGACTCCCCACCACCTCTTGTGACAGGGTCCTTCCAGGTCTGACAGGACTTCCTGGCTCCTGGCTCAGGAATTCCTGACTTGGGGCGAGGACTGAAACCCAGGAGCCCCTGCACCCTTCCCACTCTGGAATGGTGCCCCTGGCTCAGTCCTGCTTACATCATCTGTAAATGTCCAACCAGGATTTGGACCATGTTCCTAGCATAGATCTTCTCACGAAGCTGCTTGGGTGAAGTGGAAAAAATGGGGGACGCTGGAGTCTCATACTCAGTCTCTTCCCACTCCTCAGGGGCTCACGGAGCTCATACTGAAAACCTTAACCCTAGAAAGAGCCTTGTAAACAGCAGCCTTTGAACTGTGGGGTGAACTGAAAAGTGCATCCTGGGAACATTTTGAAGATCCTACCTTCCTCTACCTTCCAGCTCCTCCTGCCTCCACTAATTTGACAGAAATACACTCTAGACAATAGTTTCAGGTACAAGCCATTAGCCCAGATGAGACAAATAATGCCTCAGTTCAGAAAATTTGCCCATGATCACATTCTAGAGGCAAGAAGAACATTTAGCTTTTGTACTTGATGCAAGAGACTTCCAGATAAAATGGCTACATTTGCATGCACCTCTAAGTTATTTCCAAATTTCCATTGAAATGGCCAAGAACAGAACACAGAAATAGAAAAAGCATGCATCGATGCCAGAAATTGGAGAGGTGTGACATTGACAAATCAGAAACTTGGATATTCAAGATATTCTTCCAGAAAAGGATGGGACAACACCAAATAGAAAGAAATCCTGACCCAACCACTGGCAGAGCCCCATGATCATCACTTATTGTGAAGATCCAAGAACTAGAGGCAAGATGGCTGGGGCATCTCTGGATTCTATCCTCCCTCTGAGAAGGGACTGGAGCCTTGGGTCACTGAGAAGGTGGGGCATAAGGTCGCACTTGATTTGTGTCCAATAAGAAGAGTGACTGCACTAAGCAAAGAACAGGGATGCTGCCCCAGCTATGGCTGCCATGATATATATGTCTATATATATCTATATCTATATATCTATATATCTATCTCTCTCTCTATATATTTTTTGAGATGGAGTCTTGCTTTGTTACCTAGGCTGGAGTGCAGTGGTGCAATCTCTGCTCACTGCAACATCCACCTCCTTGGTTCAAGTGATTTCTTGCCTCAGCCTCCCGAGTAGCTGTGATTACAGGCTCCTGCTACCATGCCTGTCTTGTATTTTTAGTAGAGAGAGGGTTTCACCATGTTGGCCATGTTGGTCTTGAACTCCTGACCTCAGTGATCCGCTGGCCTCGGCCTCCCAAAGTGCTGGGATTACAGGTGTGAGCCACCGCACTCAGCCACCAGTTTCATTCATAAATGAGTGATATCTTAGAATCCACTTCATACAGTTGTGATAATTAAATAAAGTAATTCATGTTACAGACTCAGCACTGGGCTGGTATTTGGTGACTATTTGTTCCTAAATATAGCAGCGGTTTCCAATGCTGGGTAAGCAGGATGATCCATTTATATCTATTAATTAAAATACAGAAATTCAGCTTTACTAATAACTAATTTGCAGACTGACCCTGGCACCTGCCTTGATCCAATGTCAGGTGGATTCTGTTTTTTTCTGGTAAAGGCCACCCACTGGGTCAGAGCAGGAGACCCCACTGCAGAGAGAGAACAGTGGTCCCCCACATGTTTCTTGCTTTCAGAATTTTGCACTTATTGTAGTTTCCATGAACCCAGCTAAGGGTATGTATAGATTATATTTTCTGAAATAGTTGAATCTTTTTTCGTAATGTCTTTTTCTGATTTTGGTATTAGGGTAACTCTGGCCTCATAGAATGAGCTAGGAAATGTTCCTTCTGCTTCTATCTTGTGAAAGAGACTATATAATTTCTTGCTTAAATGTTTGGTAGACTTCACCAGGAAACCCATCTAAACCTGGTACTTTCTGATTTGAAGGTCTTTAATTACAGATTCAATTTCTATAATAAATATAGGCCTATTCAGATTGTTTATTTCTTCTTGTGTGGTTTTTGTTAAATTGCATCTTTCAAGAAATGGGTCCATTTTGGCCGGGCAAGGTGGCTTGCACCTGTAATCCCAGCACTTTGGGAGGCTGAGGCAGGTGGATCACAAGGTCAAGAGATCGAGACCATCATGGCCAACTAGTGAAACCCCATCTCTACTAAAAATACAAAAATTAGTGGGATGTGGTGGCATGCACCTGTAGTCCCAGCTACTTGGGAGGTTGATGGAGGAGAATTGCTTGAACCTGGGAGGTGGAGCTTGCAGTGAGCCGAGATCGCGCCACTGCACTCCAGCCTGGGCGACAGAGCGAGACTCCGTCTCAAAATAAATAAAATAAAATAAAATAGTCCTAATTTCCACCCCCCATCCCTTGTATCATTGCTGTCGTTCGTTTCACTGTTTATTTTACCTTCATTTACCTTCAGTTTTTATTTTACCTTCATTTATTCATTTTCTGATGCTCTTCTTTTCTTTTTTTTCTTTTCTTTTCTTTTTTTTTTTTTCTCGAGACAAGGTCTCACTCTGTTGCCCAGGCTGGAGTGCAGTGGTATGATCTCAGCTCACTGCAGCCTCCACCTCTTGGGTTCAAGTGACTCTCATGCCTCAGCCTTCCAAGTAGCTGGGATTACAGTCACATGTCACCACAGCTGGCTAATTTTTGTATTTTTAGTAGAGACGGGGGTTTCACCATGTTGGCAGGCTGGTCTCGAACTCCTGACCTCAGGTGATCCACCTGCTTCAGCCTCCCAAAGTGCTGGGATTACAGGCATGAGCCACTGTGCCTGACTCTAAAGGGATACTTTATATTCTGCTTTTAGAGCTTCTCTTGAGCTTGCTGTTTCTCAAGGTAATGAGCTCAAAGATATCCTCATGCCAAAGAAGCATATTTTGGGGTGTGTGAAGTAAAATAATTCAAACTTAAAGCTGTTGGAACTTTAAATTATTTTGAGCCTTGAGAGGAATGTGGCTATGCAGCCTGAGTCACATAGCCTGCAGCTGCAACTTCTGCTTCTTCTCATAAGTGATTAGGAAAGGCTTTGCTGCGCCAGAGATGAGACCCCCGCAGATCACCCCTCCTCACAGAATATTCTTTTTTTTTTTTTTTTTTTTTTGAGACGGAGTCTCGCTCTGTCGCCCAGACTGGAGTGCAGTGGCGCAATCTCGGCTCACTCCAAGCTCTGCCTCCCAGGTTCATGCCATTCTCCTGCCTCAGCCTCTCGAGTAGCTGGGACTACAGGCGCCTGCCACCACGCCCGGCTAATTTTTTTTTTTTTGTATTTTTAGTAGAGACGGGGTTTCACCGTGGTCTCGATCTCCTGACCTCGTGATCCGCCTGCCTCGGCCTCCCAAAGTGCTGGCATTATAAGTGTGAGCCACCGCGCCCGGCCGAATAGTCAAGCAATCTTCCTTGGCATGCAGCAAGCTGTAACCAGTCAAATTGCTGTACGTATATATTGGCCTTTATGGAAAACGTCACAATCCTGGCCAGGTGTGGTGGATTACTCCTGTAATCTGAGCTACTCGGGAGGCTGAGATGGGAGAATCGCTTGAACAGGGGAGGCGGAGGTTGCAGTGAGCTGAGATCATGCCACTGAACTCCAGCCTGGGCAACAGAGCAAGACCATATCTCAATAAATAAATAAATAATAAAATAATTACCCCTTTATAAGGGAAATTTATTTTTAAAAAGTGTCAATTTGTAAGGGTGTCTCTCTCTATACCAGTAAGAAAAGGATGGCTCTAAATCATAAGAGACTCTTATCAATGGAGGAGGCACTGAATTAAATCTGCATACCAAACCTTACGCTTGTTACTGTGCTTTTACTGGTCACATCCCTACAACTAGCGTCCCTGACACTCTTCTTCCTTTGTTTTAGCTGAAGATGGTATTTAAGCCCAAGTTCTAGCCACCTCTGTGAGTTTACTCATCCCTGAGTTTCTCCAATGTATGTAAGTGTGTGTGTGTATATATATATATATACACACACACACACACACACAATAAGTGTATATATCTATACAATGCATATATGTATATATATATCTCCAATGTATATATGAGATGTACATGTTAATCAGCCTCTGTCTGTTTTTCTCTTGTCGGTCTGCCTTTGTAATAGGGGCCCCAGCTGAGAACCTAAAAGGGTAGAGGAAAAATATTTTTCCCTCTCCTAGAAAGGTATATTTAATGGCACAATATTAAAGAAGATGGGGTGGTGGGGATGGTATCCAGGGCAGAGGGAGAGAGGGTGACCTATGAGAAAAAAGAGACCATGTGCTCCTTTATGATGGGAAGGAAGAAGGGAGGTATGCAGGTAAGTGTATAAACTTGGGGGTAAGAGTTGAGACAGTTCCTAACAGTGGTTTCAAATTTCCTTAGGATGTAAAAGAGGGAGAGTCATTCTTTGACAGGGAGGGGAATAGAGAGAAGGCTGGGGGAAGGCTGGAGGATTTGAAATTGCTGGGAATGTTTGGAGAATTTAGAGAAGAGGAGGCTGAAAAGCTCATGCCGTAAAGGAAGAGATTTGCACAGGGGACTTTATTATACAAGTTAAGACATTCTTGAATCGAAAGACAGCACAAAGAGGGTAAAATATAAGCCACAAAGGGGGAGAAGATATTTTTAACACATTTAACTCTCATTGTACTAGCACCTAGAATATGTAGAAATCTTTCACATCAATGAGAAGAATAAACAATAGAAAACTGAGCAAAGATCCAGCAATCCCACTACCTTGTATATATCCAAAGGGAATGAAATCCGTGTGCTGAGGAGGTGTCTGCACCCATGTTATTTTCAGGACTATTCACAAAGCCAAGACGTGGAAGCAAACTAAGTGTCCATTAACAGATGAATGGATAAAGAAAATGTGGCACCTATACACAACAGAATACTATTCAGCCTTAGAAAAGAAGGAAATCCTTCATTTGGACAACATGGATGAAACTGGAAGACTTATAGTAAGTAAACTAAGCCAGTGACAGGTGGATGAAGCTGCATGATCTTACTCATATGTGGAATCTAAAAAGGTTGATCTCATAGGAGCAGGGAGTAGAACAGTGGTCGCCAGGGGCTGGGGGCAGGTGGGGCTGGGGAGATATTGGTCAAAGGATGCAAAATTTCAGTCCGACAGGAGGAATAAGTTCAGGAGATCTATTGTATAACATGGTGACTATAGTTGATAGCCATGTATTGATTCTTGAAAGTTGCTAAGAGACTACTGAGGAGGCTGAGGGAGGAGGATCACTTGAACTCAGTCATTAGATACCAGCCTGGGGCAACGTAATAAGAAGGTGTCTTTAAAAATAAATAAATAGGCCAGGTGCAGTGGCTCATGCCTGTAATCCCAGCACTTTGGGAGGCCAAGGTGGGCGGATCATAAGGTCAGGAGATTGAGACCATCCTGGCTAACGCAGTGAAACCCCGTCTGTACTAAAAATACAAAAAATTAGCCAGGCTTGGTGGCAGGCACCTGTAATCCCAGCTACTTGGGAGGCTGAGGCAGGAGAATGGCATGAACCCAGGAGGCCATGTGTGCAGTGAGCCGAGATTGCGCCACTGCACTCCAGCCGGGGTGACAGAGTGAGACTCCGTCTCAAAAATAAAAATAAAAATAAAAAATAAATATTACAGAAACAAAAAAAGAAAATTGCTAAGACAGTAGATTTTAAGTGTTCTCATTACACATAAATGACATGTATGTGAGGTAGTGCCTATGTCAATTAGCTTGATTTAGCCATTCCACAATATACATATACTGCAAAACAATATGTTGTACACGATACATGTATACAATTTAAATTTGTCAGTTTAAAAAAAGTGAAAATCATCATTATGCAAGATGAAAGAAGCCAGACACAAAAGGCCACATGTTATATGGTTCTTGTTTACATGAGCTGTCTAGAATAGGCAAATCTATAAAGACAAAGTAGATCAATGGTTGCAAAGGACTGGGAGGGGGTGGAAGGGTGGGAAGAGCAGCTGGATGGTTTGGGGTTTCCTCTTGGGGTGATAGAATTGTTCTAAAATTGACGGTTGTAATGGCTACACAACTCTGTATACATGCTAAAAACCATGGGGGAAAAAACCTGAACAAAAATCTTGAGCAGGCATTTTGCTAATGGATAAACCCAAATGACTAATAGATACCTGCGAAGATGCTTAACATCATTCATCATCAGGAAAGTAAAAATGAAATCCACAATGAGACAACACAATTCAACCAAAGACAGGCCAAAGTAGGGAAGTCATCACTTAGAGGGGTGGGCAAAGATTGTGTATTCGTTTCCTACCGCTGTAACAAATTACCACGATCTTGTGGCTTAAACAACAAAAACCCACAATCTTATGGTTCTAGAGGTCAGAAGTCCAAAATCAGTCTCACTGGGACAAAACCAAGGTGTCAGCAGGGCTGGTTGCTTCTGGAGCTGGAGGGGAAGCTGTCTCCGTGCCTCTTCCACCTTCCACAGGCTGCAGGCATTCCTTGGCTTTAGTCCTTTCCTCCATCCTCAAAGCCAGCAGTGGAGCATCTTCAAACTTTTTCTCTCTTTCTTCTTTTTTTTTTTGAGACAGGATCTTGCTCTGTCACCCCAGGCTAGAGTACAGTGATGCAATCATGGCTCACTAAAGCCTCAACCTCCCGAGCTCTAGTGATCCTCCCACCTCAGCCTCTGAAGTAGCTGGCACCACTAGTACACACCAGCATGCCCAGCTAAGTTTTGTATTTTTTTGTAGAGACAGGGTCTCACTATGTTGCCCAGGCTGGTCTTGAACTCCAGGCCACAAACGATATACCCACCTTGGCCTCCCAAAGTGCTGGGATTACAGGTGTGAGCCACTGTGCCCGGTCTCACTCTTTCTGGCCTCTGCTTCTGTCATCACGTCTCCTTCCATGACTCAAACCCCTTTGTATCCCTCTTGTAAGGACCCTTGAGATGAGATGACCTATCTGAATAATCTCAAGATCCTCCACTAATCACATCTGTAATGTCCCTGCTATCATATAAGGAAACATACAGATTCCAGGGATTCGGACACAGACATTTGGGGGATGGTTATTCTATAGAAAACAATGGGACATTTCCCAAGAGTTGAACATGTGTATTGCCTACAACCCAGGAGTTGCAAATTCCAGCCTATGTTTGGAGAACTCTTGCACCTGGGCACCAGGAGACAGGTACCCAGCACTCCCTGGGTCTAGTCCTCATAACCCTCTGATCTTGCCTCCTTTTATTCTTGGCCACACTTACTCTTCTCCAGCCACACAGGCTGCTGTGGAATGAGGAATTGGGCCAGCTTTTGTCCTGGTTTCTGGAAGGGAGCCTCTAAATCCTTGGAATTTCCCCAGTGACAGGAATGTCTTTGTTATTCCTGGTTGGCACCATGGACCACATCTGAATTTATGCCAAGATGGCTCAGAGTGGGGCTGGTCAGGCCCGAAAGACCAACCCCGTGATTAGAGGGTGGGCCTTGGAGCCACATGCTATCATCCCAACTTCTGGGAAGAGGAGCTGCAGCACAAAGCAGGTGGTGCTGATGGCTCACTCATGCCTGTGCAACGAAGTCCTGGATGCAGAAACCCAACTCTAGACACACAAGCTCAGGTGAACCTCTCTCATGGGCAATGCCTTTTGCATGTTGTTACCCATGGATGTGTCAGGACGGTGATGTTCTTGACTCCCTGGGAGAGGCCATGGAAGCTTTGCGTCTGGAACCCTCCCAGACCTCGTCCTTCGAGACCTCTTCATTTTTTTTTGAGACTCTTCTTGTGGCTGGTCCTGACTTGGCCCTTTCTGCTATGGTGAAGCTGTCGTCACGAACAGAGTGCTGCCTGAGTTCCAAGCGTGTTCCAGTGAATTCCACTCAAGGGGGAACCGCTAAATTTGTACCCAGTTGGTCAGAAGCGCAGGTGGCCTGGGGCCTCCAAATTTGTGGTGTGTATCTCAGTGAGGGCACTCTTAACCTGTGAGGTCTGGTCTCGGCCTGGGGAGTCAGGCTGCCCTGTGTTGCCCAGGCCCTTCTCCACTGGTTTCAGTGTGGACCCACCCACCGCCCCCTTGCACAGGCCCCTCCCTCTGCTGGAGCTATCACTGGACACCTGCACAGCACTGTCCTCACCCCAAGTCTCCGCCTACATATCAACTCAGGGCTGTGTAGCCTCTACCCTGGTACTTTTCACCTTCTCTGCTTTTCATTCCCAGTGAGCGCTTACCGCCCTCTAACATAAAACACAATTTCCCTGTTTTTTCCTGCTCATTATAGTCAGCCACCTCTAGAATACCCCTGTGGGAAGGAATTTTCATCTGTCTTGATCACTGCTGTATCCCCATGCCTAAAATAGTGGCCAGTTCACAGTAGGTACTCAAGAAACATTCATTCAGTGGATGGATGAATATTCATAGCAGCTTTGTTCATAATAGCAAAGATATGTCAATGCCCCAAATGTCTATTAGCAGTAGATTGGATAAATCTATTACAGTGTGCCTTTAAAAGTTAATTAGTTGCTTAAATGGACAAATAAGCATTGTATGTATTTATAGTGTACAATGTGTTGTATTAAAATATGTATACATTGTGAAATGGTGAAATCAAGCTGGTTAACATATGCATTACCTCATATACAACTTTTTTGTTGGTGGGATACTACAGAATACAGTAGTCTCCCCTTAGCTGTCCCCTCTAAGACCCCCAGCAGATGCATGAAACTGCAAATAGTACCAAAGCGTATATATACTATTTTTCCTATACATACATATCTATGATAAATTTTAATTTATAAATGGGACATAGTAAGAGATTAAAAACAATCACCAATAATAAACAGAACAATTATAACAATATACCATAACAGAAATTAAGTGAATGTGGTCTCCCTCTCTCAAAATATCTTAACTGTATTATACTCACCTATCTTTAGGCTCCAGTTGACTGCCAGTGACTAAAACAAGAAAAGTGAAACCCTGGATGTGGGGGTGGGGGGAGGTGCTGTATTTCCATCGAGTACCAAACAATAGTTGGCATGAATGAACAAGAGCTACACCCATCAAAATGGGTGGATTTCACAAACGTAATATTGATGACACAAACAAGTGACAGTAGAAAGAGTTTGATACCATTCCCAAAAGTTCAAAACCTGGCATACTTATCTAGGGGTGGAAGTTTAAGAGGTTAGGGAAATAAACATTGGGATAGTGGTTACCTCTGGGAGGAGGTGGTGGGGAGGGCTTGTGCCCCACTACTTCACCCCTGTTGTGGGTTTGTTCCTGAGACTGCACATCTACATTTTACAGTTCTTCAGTATGTGGGACATATTTCATAATTAAAAAAAAAAAGAGAGAGAGAGACAGGAACACAGCAGGATGACAGAGTAGTGTTGAGTTCTCTGTTCCACTGAAGAATTTATCGTGAATTTGGCATAATAGCAGGACCCTATGATGTCCTCTACAGCAGGAGTCCCCACCCACCCCAAGGCCACAGACTGGTACTGGTCTGTGGCCTATTAGGAATGGTGCCGCACAGTGGGAGGTGAGCGGGCAGGCAAGGGAACGTTCCCGCCTGAGCTCTGCCCCCTGGCAGATCAGTGGGGACATAGATTCTCATAGGAGTGTGAGCCCTATTGTGACTTTCCCATGTAAGTGATCAAGGTTGTGCGCTCCTTATGAGAATCTCATGCCTGATGATCTGAGTTGGAAAGGTTTCATCTTGAAACTACCCCCCAAACCAACTCCCCTGCCACATACTACCCTGTCTGGAAAAATTGCCTTCCATGAAACTGGTCCTTGGTGCCAAAAAGGTTGGGGACCACTGCTCTACAGTGCCGAAAACCTAATGGGAGACCCGCAGAAGGCAGAGTTGGATTCCTCTGTCACAGGAATTCTGCCAGGTGGGAGACATGAAGGTAAAAGGAACAGGGAAATGTAGTGTATTGGTATGGAATAACTGAAAATCCATTCTGTGGAAACAAAGCTGAATGAACTGGCATGTGAAATCAGGAGGGGGAAAGCTGAAATCCCGGGAAGAGCTGGTTTGTGGGGGCTCAGCGATCTAGAGGACCTGGTACAGTCAATGATCCATGCTGCCAACCAGTGACATGGTGGGATGGGTCTACCTTGGAGAGATCTTGAAGGGGGAGCACATTTTGGGCAGGACAATGTCTGTGTCACAGTAAACAGTGGGTGTCTGAAGTGTCATTGATGTACAGGTTTTAGCTTCCATAGCCTGCAGAAGTTCCTCTACCTCAAAGCCCCAAAGGAAGCAACACTCCACGTACTGCTGCGTCCTGCTGTGCAGACATCCTTGGAGATGCGCCTCCCAGCTCCCCCTTTCCCTGGATCTGGTGGCCAGAACACTCTCCTGCAGAAGAGTGCCTGCCCGGTAAAAACAGAGGCGGTAAAAGGAGGTTGAAAACCAAAAACTCATAGGCAACACCTGAATGAAGTGATGAGAAAGTATTCACAAAAGCCCCCTAATTATATTGGAGGTTAAAAATTATTTTTTGGCTGGGCATGGTGGCTCACGCCTGTAATCCCAGCACTTTGGGAGGCCAAGGTGGGTGGATCACTTGAGGTCAGGAGTTTGAGACCAGCCTGGGCAACACGGTGAAACCCCATCTCTACTAAAAATACAAAAAATTAGCTGGGTGTGGTGGCTCGCACCTGTAATCCCAGCTACTAGGGAGGTTGAGGCATGAGAATCGCTTGAACCCAGGAGGTGGAGGTTGCAGTGAGCCAAGATTGCGCCACTGCACTCCAGCCTGGGCAATAGAGCAAGACTCCACCTCAAACAAAAAATTAGTTGTCAATTTACATACAGTAAAATTCACTCTTGTTGCTGTGCAGCTACTTTAAATCTTGACAAATGCATAGTCATGTGACCGCCACTACAAATCAAGATACAAGGACACTCTTCATGGTGCCTAAACATTTCCCAATGCTCTAGCCAACACTTTCCCCTACTACTTGTTCCTCGCAGCCACTGAGCTGTTCTCTAATCTCCACAGTTTTGCCTTTTCTAGAATGTCATATAAAAGTTCAATGGGCCGGGGGCGGTGGCTCATGCTTGTAATCCCAGCACTTTGGGAGGCTGAGGCGGGTGGATCACGAGGTCAGGAGTTCAAGACCAGCCTGGTCAAGATAGTGAAACCCTGTCTCTACTAGATATACAAAAAATTAGCCGGGTGTGGTGGCGGGAGCCTGTAATCCCAGCTACTCGGGAGGCTGAGGCAGGAGAATCGCTTAAACCAGGGAGGCAGAGGTTGCAGTGAGCCAAGATTGTGCCACTGCCCTCCAGCCTGGGAGATAGTGCGAGACTGTCTCGAAAAAAAAAGTCCAACGGATCATTTGAAGTCTGACTTATTTCACTTAACACATCACATCTGAGAGTCATTGAAGTTGCTGCATTGAATAATGGCTTGCTCCTTTTTACTGCTGAATAGTCATCCATTGTATGGATATACCACAGTTAGTTTATGCATTCAGCCACTTTTGGGTTGTTTCCAGTTTGGGACCATACTGGAGATTTTCAGACACCTCTCTCAGGAACTCATAGAATATGAGATCCAATTCATTAACAATATAGAAGATTTGGCTTTGATTAACCAACCTGACTTAACTGAAATATACAGAATATTCACTCTTTTTCAAGGGCATATGGGGCATTTATCAAAACAGAACACATTTTGGGCCATAAAGAATGTATCAACAGATTTCAGAAAATCTCTGCCTGATGTGTGATTAAATTGGAATCCAGTAGCAGGAGGGTAGCTAGAAAATCCCCTAATATTTGGAACTAAGCAATGTCCTCCCAAATAAGTCATGGGCCAAAAGAGAAGTCAAAATGGAAATTTAAAAGTCTCTTGAGCAAAATGATAGTGAGAAAAAAACACCAATTGTGAGACAGAGTAAAGCAGTGCTTAACAAGCAGATATATAGCTTTAAGTCCATAGAGTAGGAAAGAAAGCTGAAAACCAATGAACCTACCCCCCAACTTCAGAAACTAAAAAGGAAGAAGGAAGGAATGATAGAAAGACAGTTAACACTCCCCCAAAGGAGAGCTATAAACACAATGAAACTAAGAGCAGAGATTCATGAAATAGAAAGTACAACAGAGAAAGCTGAACAAAGTCAAAAGTTGTTTCTTTAAAAAAAATTATAAAATTGACAAAACCCTAACAAGACTGATCCAAAAAAGAGAGTGAAAAACACAGAGGTCCCCAATATCAGAATGCAAGTGGGACATAGCTACAGATTCTACAAACATCTGCAGGATAATATAAAAGATGTTATAAACAACAATATGAGGATGTCAGAAAATCTGAAAATTTAGAGAAAATGGGCAAAATCCATAAAAAACCCAATTTGCAAAAGTTACATAGGAAGAAGCAAATAATCTACATGGTCCTATATATATTAAAGAAAATGAATCTGTCATTAAAAACCTTTCTACAGTGAAAATCCAGGTGCAGAGAGCTATTAATATTCTCACTGAATGGGTGTATTCTTATTGAAAACTCATGGAGCACAACTTTATGACTTTTGTCTATGTATGTTATACTTACAAAAAATTATTCTTGGGAGGCTGAGGCAGGAGGATTGCTTGAGCCCAGGAGTTCGAGGCTACAATGAGCTATGATTGTGACACTGCACTCTAGGCTGGGGGACAGAGTGAGACCCTGTCTCAAAAAAATAAAAAAGCTGTAAAAGTTTACTTAAAATGAGTAAACAAATAAATAATATGGGGAGTGGTAGGTGGGCATACAGATGAAACAGAATTGGCCATGTATTGACAATTGTTGAAGCTGGGCCATTGAGTTTATTGTATATACCTTTTTAGTCGTTACTATTATAAGTGTTTAAAATCTTCCATAATAAAATATTTTTTGTAAAAAATAGTAAGATCATATTACTTTGTGCAAAATCCTCCACCTCCCTCTGAGTCAAAGCCACAGAGGGCTGATGGCTGACCAGACTCTTCGCGATATGGTCCACCTGGCGGCTCCTGCAGGTTCCTTTCTAACACACTCACTCATCTCCACTTGGCCTCCTTCTAAGGCATCCTCCACCTCAGGGCCTTTGCATGTACTGTTCTCTTTGCTGAAAATGTTCATTCCTCGGATTCAGCATAGCTTGCCTCAGTTAGGTCTTAACTCAAATATGATCCTTTCAGCCAAGATTTCCCTGATCACCCAAAATAAAATCCCCAACCCAGCAGGGAAGGGTGGTGGTGAGAAACTACAGTTCTAGCTACTTGGGAGGCTGACGCAGGAGGCTCACTAGAGTCAGGAAGTTCCAGGCTGTAGAGCATAGTGATTGCACCTGTGAATAGCCACTGCACTCCAGCCTGGGCCACACAGTGACACCTCCCCTTAAAAAAAAAAAAAGAATCCCCCACCCTACAAGCTCCCCTCCCCCTCTCTTCGCTGACTCCCTCTCCCCGCTGGGCCTCTCTCTGGGATCTGCAGCATCTGAAACATGAACTATTTATGTGTGTTTTTATTCACTGCCTACTTCCCACAAGAATGCAAACTCCAACCAGACAGGGACATTCATAGCCGAATCCCAGTGCCCCATCTTACACCTGGCATACAGGTGTTCAAGACACAAGGACTAAGTGAGTAAGCAAGGTCCTCGCCTCTTCAAGGGGTGCTGTAGGGCTCCTCCCCATTTTTTCACACAGACCCACCTGGGGGCTTCGTGGCCCCAGACCTGTTTCTCACTGGCCCTCGTCTAACTGCCTGCAAGAGTCACTCCAGGCCACCCTGGGGTCAGGCCACAGGGTGTCCGTTCAAGAGAAGGTGACCCTTCAGAGCGACAGGAAGTTCCAGTGGACGCCAGAAGACCTGTGTCCTGCTTTAGTGGTTCTGAAATCTCTCAAGGTGGCTTTGGAGCCTTGCTCTGCCACTTACCGGCTCTGAGACCCTGCAGGGTAACCACACTCCCTGTGCATCAGTTTACTAACCTGTCCAACGGGAACAAATCCACCACCGACCTTACAGAGCGATTGCAATGGTTAAGGGGAATAACCCAAGGGGCCAGGACTTGCCCACAGAAGGGCTTTCACCGTCTGATTCCACTGACTGGGTCTCATCCGTCGTCTGGGATGCAGTGGGGATCTCGGCTAAAAGTCCGCCTCCGGTTCACCTTCTCCTGCCTACTACAGGCGCCCGCCACCACGCCCGGCTAATTTTTTGTATTTTTGGTAGAGACGGGGTTTCACCGTGTTAGCCAGGATGGTCTCGATCTCCTGACCTCGTGATCCGCCCGCCTCGGCCTCCCAACGTGCTGGGATTACAGGCGTGATGCCTTATCCTTTTTAAATGAAAGCCTGGCCGCCCTCTCCCGGCGCCCGCCCTGTCCCAGTGCCCTCTGCCCGAGCCCCGTCCCGCGCCCTACCTCCCCCTGCACCTTTGCCCCGCACCCTCCTCCCTCCGCGTCCCGCGCCCGCCCGCCCGCTCCCCGCTCCTCGCGCTCTCGCGCCCGCTCCGTGCCCGCTCGGCGCTCGCTCCGCGCTCGCTCGCTCGCTCGCGCTCCCCGGCGCCGGCTGCGGAGGGAGCCGCTCTGCCCGCAGCTGGCGCAGCGCGGGGGCGGCCGCGCGAGTGAGCGGGTGCCGCGGAAGCCCGGGCGCCGAGCATGAGCCGCCGCCGGCGCCGGCCGCCGCGCGCTGCTCGGGCCCGACATTGCGGCGCGAGGGGCGGCGCGGGAGGCGCTGGTCAGACCGAGGAAGCAAAAAAAAAAAAAAAAAAAAACTGGAGCCCGCGCCCCGGCCCCACGACGGCCGCAGACCCTCAGTCCCTCGGGGCCCCCGCCCGCGCCTGGGGCCGTGCCCTCCGGTCGCCGGAGCGGGCAGGGCGGGGCGTGCGCGGGCCCGGGGTCCCGCCTGGCGCGGCCGTCGTGGGGCCGGGGCGCGGGCTCCAGGCGCGGGGCGGGGGACGCGCGCGGGGAGGGCGGCCGGGATCCCGGCTTGCGGAGTTGCTGAGAACTCCGCCCCGGGCTGGACGGCGCCAGGACCCCCTGCACCCTCCGCCCCTGCAGGGCACCGGGCGGGCCGGGCCGGGCGTGGCAGGAGCGCACGCGGCGGGCGGGCGTGGGCACTGCGGGCAGGTTCGCTGCCCGGGGCCTGGCGTGGGTGTGGGGGCTGGGGAATCGGAGGAGCTCAGGGCTGCGCAGTTGGAAGTTTCCATTTGCTCTTCTGCATTCTGGGCCCCGCCGTGGTATCTCACGCCCTTGCTGTTTGGCGAGGAATTGGGGCTTGAGCTCTGCATTTGGGGGAGAAGGCCAGGGACATGCCAGGTGTCTCCCTCTCCCTGCTGGGCAAGGGTCATTTGAAGGACCACGCTCTCTTTGCCCCAGGCCTTGCCGGCCCCAGGGACGGGGCAGGTGCAGCTGGTTCTGGTCTGAGGGTCGGTGAGTGAGAGGTGGGGGCGGGAGTCCCCTGCTGTGTGTGGAGGGACGCGCTGGCAGGTTCCTGTGCCCTGCATTTCTGGCTGCCTCTGGGTGCTGGACCTGGTGGATATTTACAGAGAGGCGGCTGCCTGCCTCTTGGGAGCCACCTGGGGGCAGAGACCTGGTGGTGGCCGGGGCTCCCTCCCTCCCTGCTCAGAGCAGTGAGCTTCTCCCTGGTTCACCCTCCTCACTATTACCACTCTTCTCCCACTGTCCTGCGCAGGAAGGGCCCCGATGGCCGTCGGCCGCAGGATCCTGAAACACAGGAGTCAGGCTGGGTGCAGGGGAGCCTCCCAGAGGCCTTGGTTCCCTCTGCCCCCCCAGGGTTCTCCTGCCCCCTCCGGATGCAGTCTTGCCAGCCCAGCCTGTCCACCTCGGTACCCTGGACTCTAAGGGGCTCTAGGGGGCCTCCAGCCGAGAGGCTACAGGTCTTGATTCGTGAACCACGGGCAGGCTGCAGGCCTCTGAGACTCAGTTTCCCCATCTGTAGACTGACACGGTTTTGATGACCTCTAAGGATATTTCCACCCTGATGTCCAGTGACACTTTGCTTTGGAACCTCAGGACCCCAGCCCAGGAAGGGGAGATCCGGAGCAGGGGGACATGGAGGACCTTGGCTGGGTGGCCAGGGACACGTGAGTGGGTTCTCTGCCCCTCCAGCCAGTGTGTGTCCTTAGGGCTGTGGGTGGTAGTGACCCAGCAAGGCGAGTGCAGCAGGCCCACAGGCCCTGCTCCTGAGAAGGGCATGAGCTGTGTGGATCCCCCAGGCTCTCTGGTGAAGTGGAGAAGCTATATCCTCCTGCACATGCCCCTGGGTTTGCGAACCAAGCAGGTATCCCAGGTGTGCCTTGGCCCAAAGGCCAGCCGGCGAGTTTGTTTTTCTCTGGGAGGCATCTTCGAGCTGCCAGCCGGATGGCTCCCTTCCACCTGGCGAATCGTGGAAATGGAACAGTTCACACAGAGCAGAGGGGTTTTTTGGTGTAACTTAGCAACTGCAGGCAGGGGAGGAGGAGGAAGAGGGATAAATGGCATTTGTGCTGGACAGTGGCTGTGGTGGGGAGAGCCACGCACACAGTGGCCCCCGGCGGTGGGAGGGGCCAGCCAGGGAGGAGAGCGAGTGGACACTGGGACACAGTGTGGCCAGGAGCCCCTGAGCACGCGAGTCCCCACCTGTAGAATGATGCCAGGGGCAGGATGGGACAGCTTTGGTTGGCCTTTGGTTTTTGGCAACAGAACCGTGGGTTTCACAGAAGCCACATTTGTCAAATAGGTCAAGTGAAGGGAGGTGCTGTGCCAAGGCAGGGATGGGGGCAGGGGGTTTGGCCCCCCACTGTCCTCAGGAGAGGCGCTGGTGGAGGGATGCTCTTCTCTGCATGGCCCACCCCAGGGGAGGGGTGCTGGGCTGCCGGGGGTAGGTCCCGGGGGCACAGCAGATAGCAGATGGGGAGGGGACTCAAGGCATCTCCCCCACCCCTCCCTGCTGCCCCTTGACGGACCCTCCCTCCCCTTCCCCCTTTTTCTCCTGAGGCCATCTGTTTGGGCCCGGCGCTCTGGCTGTTTTTCTCTTGGAGCTTGCAATCTGCCTCCTGTAACTCCCACCCACTCCAGCCTGCCTCCCAGCTCCTCTGCCCTCCCCTGCCCACTCCCTGCTGGGGAGGATGAATGTTTACCTAGCAAGGGTGTGATGTGCGGAGGGAGGGAACTGAAGTGGCACTGGTGGGCTGACAGCCATAGAGGAGGGCCTCTGATACCCACTGGTGGACTGCTGGGGGTGTCAGAGGCCCTCCCCTATGGCTCTCAGCCTGACCTGCAGGGGTCCAGAGAGGGCTCATTGCCCACTTTTTGGGTGTGTCCCTGTTGCCACTTTCTGGGCACAGAGCCTGGGGCTGTGGGTGTGTGAGTGGGCTCTGGGCTGGCCCAGAGTGGCGAGCTGCCAGGAACCCATGCAGAATGTCCCTGCGCGCTGGGACACCAGGAATTCCCCAGCTAGCAGCCTGGGAGCAGGATTTGGGAAGGTCAGCTGGTATGGCCAGCAGTGGCTTGGCGGGCACTGTGTGAAGGGAAGCCCAAAAGCCCCTTGGGGTCCTGGCCTGCTCAGAGTGGGAGAGGGGCTCTGGCCTCAGGGCTCACCACCTGGGACAGGCTGGTAGAGGCTGCTCCAGGCACCATGACAGAGGGCTGTGAGGGGTGACCGGCCAGGAGTGGACAGGTGTGAGGACTCAAGTGGGGCCTATGCTGTGATGGACAGGGTGGGGGTGTGACTGCTGCTGTGCCCGCCCCTGCCCGGTGGACCATGGAGAGGGAAGCCAGGCAGGGAGAGTAGTCAGGTTGTCCTGGCTGTGCTGCAGCGCCTCCCAGGAAGCACATGGGTGCTTTTGGGCACGGCTCAGGATGACACCCAGTGATCCTGTTCTGGGAAGCTTCTCCCGACCTGTGGTTGCCCGCCCTGCCCTGGGCACTGCCCGGGCTGGGGTAGGGGCTGAGCTGTGGGCCTGTGCTGCCCAGGGCAGCCAGCAGGGGCTCCGAGACCTGCTTGTCTCTTGTGAGCTGGCTGTGGGGTTCTTTGTGAATTCAGGGAGCAGAGGCCAGCACCAGCTCGAAGAAGAGAGGCCTGGGTTAGGACTCTAGACAGAACAGCTCAGGGCGGGCACTTCATATGTGGGATGCAAAGATGTGGCTGTCCGGTTGACAGGTGCTTTTCCTTTTTTAAAAACAATGAAACTTGCTCAGCCGTCCCCACCCTGGTCGCCTGTGCGGGCTGACTTTGAAGACATGTTCTCTGCTCACTCTGAATCCTCACTTCCCACTCACTCCCACCCACGCCAATCTGCACACACCTCCTTCAGTCCAGGGATGTCTTCTTGAGAGGCCGTGGACGTCTACTGCCTTGTTCCCAGACACCCATTTCCTGGGCTCGGCCGGCCCCTGGTTCTCCTCCTTCTGTCCTGGGACACTCAAATTCCCTGTTCCTCAGGACCTGGGCTCAAACCCTCTACCCAGCCACAGCATCTGTTCCCTCCTCTGTGCTGATCTGGTTCCAGCTCCCATCAGCCCCCACCTGTCCTCTGGGTTCTGTCAGTGTATGAGCCTGCTGGACACCTCCCAGGTGATGATGCACATCATCATGCCCCTGAACCTTGCCTGCCCCAGGTTCCCCATCTGAGCAGGTAGGCAGCTGGCTCTCCCCCACCCCCTCTGCCAGCTTCCCTTTGCCTGGAGTTGTCAGCCAGTCTGGCACACCCCACTCCAGACCTCTCTTCTGCCCCTTCTGCCTCTCCCTGCTCACTGCCACCTCTGTGGGCCGGGCCGCCATCCCCTGGCCAGGACATTTGCAGTGGCCTCCTTATCCAGCAGTCTCTTCCCCTACTCAGGGCATGGCCTTTGCTGGGACTCCCTCCTCCCAGGAGGCTCCCAGCCTTCCTCGGGTGCCTTCCTGAACTTTCCTGCTATGCAGGGGGCCCGGGGCTGCTCTGCAGCAGCCGCCCTGGGGGTACTTGTCTATGATCCCCTGGGGTTCAGTCTGCACCAGGCCTGTTGGAGCCCAGCCACAAGACAGTGGCTATGCTGGCAGATTCAGCGAACATCCATGGGAGGTGCATGGAAGTGCCTGAGCCACCGTGCATGGTGGGGCAGAGGTGCCTGGCCTGGGCCACGTTGCTGCACCCACGCCAGGGAGAGGAGAGGAGAGGGAAGCAGACCTGAGAGCTCTGGGACAGTCTGGGGGGATGGTGTCTGGGGTCCTGGACCAGGAAGGAATCCTGGGGGGTGGGGCTGGGAGGCCAGCACCCTGTTTGTTGTCATCACCACTTCTGTTTCTCCAAGTGTCACCCTCAGACTCTACCTTGAAGAGAGAGTTCTCCCTGGATCTGGTTGCCATGGCAACGCTGTTAACAAAGAGTAGCTTCAGTGGAGGAGGCTGGCGGGAGCTGGGAGAGGAGAGGGGGCGCGTTCTGATGGTTTATCAGCAGAGCTTGTTTCCCCACCCCCACCAAGGCTGCCCAAATCTGGTGGACCCTCCCCCACTCTCTCTGTCCATGGTGCTCTCCAGGTCTCTGGTACCCAGACCCACCGAATGTGAATGTCAGGCAGCCTTGGGTGCATCCGGGTGTGTCCTGGACCCCAGCCACAGCTGGGGCATTGGGGCAGGCCTCCTCCTTGGGGCCTGGGGAGACATGCCCAGCCACAGCACCAGGTACTTCCCACGGTGAGGATTTGCATTTTGTCCCTGTACAGACGCAAACTCCAAGGTCCAGATTTCTCCTGCCTGGACTTCTCTGCAGGCTAGTTCTGTGCCCAGCTTTTTCTGGCCGGTGGTCTGAGCATGCCCTCTGGGCCCTGCTTCTCCCAGGGCTGTGGTCTGGATGAAGGTAATGTGCAGCCCCGAGCCAGGTTCTGGGTGAGAGCTGGGCAGCCCCGGCTTTGCTGGCTGAGGAGAGGAGGGTTGGCTCCAGTTACTAGGACCCAAGCCTCTGCCCTCAGAGCTGGGGGAGGAAGGGTGGGCCGGAGGCAGGGTGAGTGGACCAGCAGGGAGGATGGGGCTTGGATGAGGTTGGGAGTTCTGGGGATGCCCTGATGCTTTCATGAGTTAATTACTCAGAGCAGGCAGGGGGCTGCATCAATTATTCATTTTATTATTGCTGTTAGCAGTGGGTGGCTGGATGAGGAGTGGGGTCCCCCACAGGCCAGGCCAGGCCAGGTGAGCATTGGTGGCACCTGGGAGAGCCCAAGTCCTGCCCACACTGTCCATTGCAGGCAGAGCCCTTCCTGCTTGGCCCTGCTACGGAGACAGGGCCTTCTATGCCCCTTGCCCCTCCCTCCTCTGGCCTGGGTGTCTCTGGGAGCCGGGCTCACCTTGACCAGGCTGGAGTGAGTTGGACCTGCTGTGAGGTGGCCTGCAGGTAGCTGGGCCAGATCAACTGCCCTATGGGGAGTGGTGGTGGTGGAGAGGGCTGATAGTAAACTGTGCTGGCAGGTGTGGCCAGGGGTCCCAGCTGTTCTTCATGGAAAGGCCATGGCAGCCAGAACCACTTCCAAGAGGGGGTGGGGCCGAGGGGGAGGGTGCTCCCACATGGGTGGGGCCTGGAGGGGAGACCCACGGCTGCGGTCACCAGGCACCCACCAAGCCTGATGGGTGCACACAGGCTGCGCAGTCAGTGCTGGCTCGCAGATGCCCGCACAAATGTCAAAGAAGCTGCCATTTGGGCCAAGTGTTCCAACTACAGTGCAATTAAGAGAGAAAGTGATAACAAAATAGATAACTCTACAAGAGTCGTATATTTAGAAAACAGAAAATTGAAACGCATGTTTGAATGATGGGTCAAAGAAACAATGGAATAGAAAGTTTGGGGTTAAATGATAAACTGCACGCTGTGGATCATGGCCGTGGAGGGCTACATGCCCTGCTGCCTGCTGACGTCTGGAGAGCCCAGTTGTACAGGAGAAGTCCATGCCCAAGTGCCTTCCTTGACTCCTGCAGTGGGAAAGGTGGGAGGGGGCGGGACAGTGGCCAGGCCTCCTATGGGCACGGGAGACTGCCTGCTGGGGTCCTGAGAGGGGGGCGGACCCTAGCTTCTCCGTGGGGTCTGGGTCTGGGGAGCCACCTGGCCCTGCCTGTGGGGACCGGGGTTCCACAGTGGCTCTCTGGCCTGCCATAGCACCCAGAGTTGGACTCCAGGGCAGCACGGTGTTCTCAGCCCTGGGCAGGACGCCAGATGCATCTGGAGGTGCACCGAGTGCAGAGCTGTCTTATGTGAGGTGACTGGGGACGCTGTCAGGGGAAGACACAGGAGGGGAACTCCAGGACAGCACCAGTGCCAGGCAGGGCCCAGGCTGCAGAGTGGAGAGGAAGGAGCAGCAGGTGTGGGGAGGCCGGTGCCCTTGGCCTACCCTGCTGGTGCCCAGGCCTGGGTGTGGTGTACAGTCATGTGCCTGGGGGCTCTGGGTGTACACATTCATTCTGGGTGTGTGCATTCACACCCAGGTCCCGGGAGGGCCCCTGACCAGCCTACTGTCCAAGGGCTCTGCTGGGCGTTTCACTGACATGTGACTTAATGTGCCTCTTTTCGATGCCAGCATCATTACACCGATTTTGCTAATGAGCCTCTGGGGTCTGCAGAGAGGGGCGGGGCAGAGGTTGAGGCCAGGTCACTCCCGTGCTCTAGGGAGCATGTTAGAAAGCAGGTGGTGTGTTTCTCTGGTGCCTCCCTTCATCTCCCTGAGCCTTCCTGCTGTCCCCGCCCTGCCCCTCCATCCAGCTCCTGAGCTGGCCATCCCCCTTCCTGCCTTTGTGAGTGGTTTCCCCTGCCTGTGTGCCTCCTGAATGCACACTCCCACCTTGGGGCTAAACTGGACGGCCCCAGTGGGGAGCACCTCCACCTCCTGGAGGTGAGGATGCCCCCTTCCTCTGTCCTATTGAGCCCCTGAACGTGCAGCGGTTGCACCTGGCTTCTGAGTGCTTGTTCTGTGTCCTCTCATCTCGTTCCTGCCTGTGAGGGCTATGACTTAGTGCCTGGGCTGGGGATTCTGATAGAAGGGGTTTAGAGAGGGTATGCTCTCAGGAGACAGCTGTGTGGGAATGACAAGCACCATGCAGGGAGGGGAGGAGGCTGGACAGAGGTGCAGTTGCAGTGGAAGTCTAGCCTGATTCCATGGGGACTCCAGAGTGTCAATTGACCCCACAGCTAGCCTCCCTCTGAGGCAGGGGAGTTGGAGTCAGGCCCCTGCACTGCTCAGCCCTTGGATGCTGGCACTCCAGTCTTCTGCAGAAGGCTGCAAGTGTGGATGGCTGCTGCACAGCCCTGGGGGAGTCTGGGCAGGGCCCAGCTGCAAGTCCCAGGGGGTGCTGCTACTACCCCCAGGCAAGAGGCTACCCACTGTGCCTGCAGGCCCTCAGCCGGTCCCTGGGGGGCTCAGAATGCAACCTCAGGTCCAGCCTGCTCCTGCATCCCACAGCATCATCACCCTGCATGGATGTCTGTCTTCCTGGGGTCACTGTGAGTGTCTGCGGGTTCTTCTCTGTGCTCCTGGCTGCCAGCCTTGGGACCAAGTGTTGTGCTGGCATGTCACACAGAGGAGCTTTGTTTGTTTGTCCAGGAAGGACTGACTGATGGTCATGTTGTCAACCCTGGGCTCAGGCTGGATGGGCCAGAGATGGGGGAACCAGAGACCAGGGCCAGCCCCAGGCCAGTGAAGGCAGTGCAGGGTGGGGAGCACTGGCCGGGGAGTCTGGGGCCTGCACATCAGCCCCTGCTGCAGCCTTCTCTCCACTCTGGCCCCCAGCTGTCCTTCCCGGGCTTGGTGGTCAGGAGGCCCATGTGCCCAGTGAGCTCTTCCAGCTTGCCAGGAGGGCCAGCCCAGGTGGCAGCACATGAGCTGCCAGGAGAGCCCACCAGGCATGGAGAGGCTGTGCTGAGTGGGTGGATGGTGGGTGTGGGTGGCACAAAGAGGAGACAGAGGCAGTCCCGCTCCTGGGGGCTGGCCTGTGGGGCATCCATCCAGCAAGCCTGCAGCTCAGCAGCTCACCTAAGCCTGCTAGGGTCTCTGAGTCTCAGCACCACCCTGCTGGTGGTGCCCCTCAGCCCACCAGAACTGAGCTGCTCTCCTTCTCCCAAGGGGCCAGCCTCCTGGTGTGGCCTGCAGCTTTGCCCCAAGGAAATGCACTTGTCCTCTGGCATCAAGCGCAGAGTGGCAGATGGCCCTGAGGGAGGCGGGGCACTGGGTTGGCCATGAAAGAGGAGGGCAGGTGGCATGGGGCAGGGGAAGTGGTGACCGAGGCTGGACTTCACCCTCTTGCTGCCATGTTAGGAGGGGCGACTTCACCCTCCACAGCCCCCTCACCTCAGCCTCCTGACGGGCCAGGCCAGCCATGGGGTCCTCCTGCTCACAGAATCCCTCACCTCAAGATGAGACACTCCATACCCACCCACTCAGATGATGCAGGCTGCAAAATTGGCTTAAACGAAACTGTGCCTCCCTATCTTTCAATGAAGAGTTGACTGGCGTGGGGTTCTGGGGGCTCCAGCAGGCAGACCTCCATGAGGGTACCCCTCCCCATAGCTATGAGCCACCTAGTATAGAGGCAGCTTTCGCCTGAGATCCTGATGGGGAAGGAGTTCACCCCAGATGCCCACTGGAAACTGCCCAACCTAGTTGTTTTCTGTGCCTCCATAACTGTAATACTGGAGGCCCTCATGTCCTGGCCCAGGCAGCTGCCCTCCCCTGCCTCGCCCTGTCTGCCCTCTCCAGGCTGCAGCTGTGTGCCTCGGCCAGAGCACTGGCTGCCTGGATGGTGGGAGGAGTGTCTGTGAGTCCTAGGGGCACACCTTTCCCCGGCTAGTGGGGACAGCCATGCACCCCTGTGGGAGCCCAGGGGAGACCCCTGGCCTCAACCAGACATTATACAGCACATGTGAAAATGGTCAGCGCAGTGTAATGCAGGGCCAGGGCTGGCTCTGGAGAATGTGAGTCCCAGGCCTGCTTTCGAATGGGGAGGGCACTGCTGACGGGACCCTGGACCCTGTCGTTGCCCATCGCTGTGTGCAGTCACTACCCCCTGGGGAGGCCCGGGGGAATTGCAGGGGACTACGGGGTCCGAGAACATCGCCACCCTCCTAGGAGGGAGAATGTCGCTTGATGGAACCCGCCTGCAGGCCAGATGGGACCCAGGTGTGGAGGAGAGGCCCCCGGGCGGCAGAGGCAGGCTCAGTCCCAGAATCCTGCCTCCTGGGCGGGACCTGTCCTCCTCCTTCCCCACCAAACACTGCATGGGTGGGACTCCGGGGCAAGGCCCCATGTGGGTGATGAGCTGCCCACCTGGTGAGGGGTGTCTAGACACAAGTGGGCCCAGGGCGGGCATGCAAATCATCACCAGTGTGTCAGCGAGGCTTGGAGGGGTCAAGAGTCCTGCTGGTGCTGATAACCAAGAGGTGGCCAGTCCAGGGTGTGGACCCAGGCCTCATGGCTCCTCCCCCTTGCTGTGACCTCTGGAGCCATGTGAGGGACTCTGCAAGGTGCTGCTCATCCTCACCCCCACCTGAGAGATGGACTCGGGCAGAACCATTGGAAAGTGGAAAGTTGACCTGGGGAGAGATGTCAGATCAGAATCTCACCCACTGCCATGCACGCCAGGCATGGCCCAGACTCTGGGAGTGCAGACATAACCTGAAAATAGACAGAAATGAGCTTAATGACTCTGGAAGGAGGGAGAGGTGCCAGGAGGGAGCGATGAAGGCAGCCACCCTGGGAAGGCCAGGTTCGAGCAAAACTCTGAAGGGAGGAAGGGGATTTCCCGTCATAGAGGAAACAGCTGGGCCCCAAGATGGACTCATGCCGGCAACCAGGGAATGGCAAGAAAGCCGGGGGACACAGGCGTGGGGTTTCATGCCACCTTCACGGCTCATCTGTGTCTGTGTGCAGATGGCGTGAGTGGGGGCACTGCTGCGTGGCTGTGGTGTGCGCTGGTCCACACCAGACACATCCTTAGCCCCAACGTGGAGAGAACCAGGGATGGGAGACTATGTGGGGGAAGGGGCTGAGGTCCAGAGTCGCACTGAGTGTGCAGTGCCCTGGAAGCTGAGAGAGGTAGCCCATGCATTACAATGTGGGCAGGGACCCCGGAGAGGCCACTCTGGTCTGTGTCTTTGACCTGCTGCACCTCACTTTCTTCACCCACCTCCCTTGGCTGTTGATTCACCCCCCCCACCCCCCACCAGCCCTTTCTTTCCTTGAGGTTCCTGTTCCCGTTCTTCTTTCTGCCTGTGACAAGCCCCTCAGCCCCTGTCCCATCTCTGAGCACATGGTCCAGGGAGGACACAGCCAGTCACAGCTGGATCAAGAACCAAGCTCCCCACTGGCTGCCTGGATGCAGGCTGCTGTGTGTTCTGGGTAGGGGTGGGGGGACTCCAGCAGCACCTGCCGCACCTGCCCCTGCCTGGCCTGCCTTGTCTTGGCTCCAGGCCCCCTCAGCATCCTCACTCCACCTGTGGCTTGTGGGGCACAGTGTGGCCAGGACAGTCATTAGCATGGGCTCCCTGAAGTCAGTTCACTCCGGGTCTCCTGGGGGCCTCCTCCTGCACAGTGCTCCCCCTAGGCTGGGGACAGCCTCTGTGTAAACACTGTGGTAGCTCTAGGGGGCAGGAGAGAGCAGTCAAGCTGAGAGGACCCTCCCTGATCACAGGCGTGCAGCTTTAGCATTGCTGGCAACCAGGGGAGCAAGGAGGGCATTGGAGAAGCCCAGACCACACTGCGCCCCCACTCTAGACTGGTCCTCCTCTGGGGGAGTGGGGTGCCAGTGGGAAGACAGGGCCAGGAGCCAGCCCAGAGAAGCCAAGGGTGACGGGTGCCCAGGAACGGCCACACACCCACCACCTGGTGGTCCTGAGCCAACACTCGTGCCTACTCCCACCCCAGCACCCCTAGCCCTGGCTCCAGGGTTCCCCTGACATGGGAGTCTGGGTTTTGGTTTTAACTCTGGCCCTGACCAGTGTCCTGTGTCCTTGGACAGACACTTCTGGTCTCTGGCCTCAGTCTGTGCTGCTATGAAATGCCAGTGACACTCCTCACCTCCTCAGAGCGGTGGCTGCAGAGGGTACATGGCAGAGCTGTGATGTTCCTGTCCTGCTCCAGGTGCAGGCTCTGGGCAGGGCTGTGAGACAAGGAGTGAGGAGTGTGCCTGCCCCCAGAGCTTGCAGCCTAAGAGGAGGTGGGGGCAGCTGTTCCCAGCCTTTGGATGAGGGTGCAGCTCTGGGGCTGGGCCAGGACGGTGGTCAGCTCTCTCACCTCAGCCTGCCCCACTGTCCAGGATATCCTGGAGCTGTCCAGGCCCAGATGGCAGTGGGCGGGGCAGGAAGGAGTGATGCTGAGTGGGCAGCCTAGGCGGGCAGGGCTGGGCAGCTTGGCCTAGGTAGTGTGAGGGGCCTGGAGGGCGCTGGGGCCTGGGTAGGGCCGTGCAGCATAGTGACTTTGGGAGATTTCCTGGATCCTGCTGTCCTTCCTGCTGGGCATTCCCACTGCAGCCAAGCCCGACACCGGCTGGAGGGGCTGGGCTGGTGGGGCTGGACTCTGCCAGGCAGTGACCAGACGGTGGCTGGGGCTTCCCGGAGGTGCTGGAAACCCCACACTTCCCGGTTTCCTCTCCAGATGCCTGGGAATGGGGAGCCTCTGTCCGGGAGGAAAGTCCCCAGCATTCCCAGCTGAGTGTGTCAGGAGCCCTGGGGCCACCAGCTACACAAGGAGGTCCCAATGTCAGACCCAGTGGAGTCACTGGTGTCATTGCTTATGTGCCATAAAGGGACTGTCTCCTTTCATCCCTCCCTTTAGTCAGGGATTATTCTGGGGACCCTAAGAGGAGCCTCTGCTTGGACCCCTGCTTGGAGCTCATCCCACAGAGACCCGTTTTACCTCTGAGCTACAGCAGCGGTTTCCATCCTTGCCTGTAACCACAGCCACTTGCTCAGGGAACACAGCCTTATAGGACTCCCAGCCCCCACCTAGCCCCCACCCAGCCTTCTGCCTGCAGCTGAGGCCCAGAGGCCGGGTGTCACTGCGCTGTGACCTGGGTGTGAAGGTGTCAGTTCCAGGCCCTGCAATAGTATACCAGGCCCTAGGGCAGGGGTTAGCGGTGCTGCCGTGAGGCCCGAGGTGGAGAGGGCAGGCAGGACCAGCAGGAAGAGCACAGCCCACAGGGCGGAAAGGTCTGGGCCAGGCCCAAGGAGCTTGAAGGATAGGTGCCTGTTAGGAAACCCATGCCCTCAGCAGGAGGGCCAGTGCCCCACCACACAGATCTAAGGCGGCAACAGGTGGAGGCCGCCAGCACTGGGGGGTCTACCTACATGGCCCCTTGCAGCCCTCCATGGCCCCACAGCTGTCCTGGTGCCACTGGCACACTGCAGTTCCCAAGAGGCCCCTGAAGGCCCTCTCTGTTTGTCTCCCGCCCTCCCTGAAGTGTCCTGGCTCCAGGGTCTCTTGCAGGGGGTATTTTCCTGCAGCCCACTTCTTCCTTGCACAGCTGGGGTCACAGAGCACAGCCCTGGTGGGAGGCCATCCACCGAGCACTGGGCCTGGCATGTGGGTCTCTGTCTGCCCTCTATGGGCCTGAGGGTGGGGAGGATGGTGCCAGACCCCATGGGGAGGCAGGCCTGCCCCAGGCCCAGCTTAGGGGCACTGCCGGGTGAGCCCTAGAGGGGTCCTGCCCTTGTGGTCTGTGCCTGTGGCCAGCTGGCTGGTGCTCAGAGCAGGGTGGGCTGCCCCTGCCTCTTATTGCTGCTGCAAAAAAGTCCCACAGATGGAGCTGCTTCAGCACCACATGCTGCTTATCTCGGCCAGTAGGTCAGAGGCTGGGTTGGGTCTTAGGGGCTGAGGTCAAGGCGCTGGCCGGCCTGCCTCTTCGGAGGCTCCAGGCAGAATGGTGGTCACGCAGGTGTCTGTTGGTAGAATCTTGTTCCGTGAGGTCCCCCTCCCCTGTGGGATGTTGGCCCCTGAGGGCCCCTAGAGCCTCCCTCTGGGCCTTGTGTGAGGCTCCCCACATCTCCGAGCCAGCCACAGGTGTTGGGTCCCCTCACGCCACCATCTGCCTGACCCTGCCTTGTCCTCACACTTTCTCTGACTGCAGCCGGGAAAGATTCTTCAACTTTAAGGACTTGTGAATACAATGGGCCCACCCAGGAGAATCTCCCAGCAGCCTCAAGAGCCTCTGCCTAATTACACCTACAGAGTCCCTTTTGCCGAATAAGGGAACATTCCCAGGTTCCAGAGATCAGGCTGTGGGCATATTTGGGGGCCATACCCACTCTTGAGAGCCTAATCCCTCACATGAGGTGAGCAAGACAGCCCTCCCCGGGGATTTGGGAGTTTACAGTCTGGGGAGCTACAAGGACCCCAAATCCACACACGGGGCAGTTTGGAGGTTGCGGCACCCACTGAACACATCAGAATGAGGTGGTGGGCGGTGTGGGGGTGGGTGTCAGGAAGGCTGGACTTGGTCGGGCCCCTCCTGCAGGTGGCTTTGCTACGGTGGGCGTGGGAGTATGTGGGGGCACCCCCGCTTGTGGGCCTTCCCCAGGCTGGGTGTGCACAGCCCCTCTGTCTGGGGCATGGACAGAGGAGACCATGGGGGTCTGCCCATGATGGGCTCCTTTGAACTCGCTGGTCCTGAAGGCATGGGGTGCGGTGCTCTGTGAGGAGAGCTGGGGTTGTTGGCAGCAGGTTGTGGGTTCCAGTGGGGTGCAGACGATGAGTGCCAGGGTGCAGGGGAGCGGTTAGTCCCAGTGGGTCTGTGTTGAGGGTGAGCAGGAGGCACAGGGGCCTCTCTCGGGTGCTGCCTCCCCCTGCCAGCCAATCACTGGGTGTGCAGCAGAGGGAGCCTGCAAGCCTCTGTGGAGGGGCTCTGTTGCCAGTGAGAGTCAGGTGAGTTTGGCAGCCGAGCCCTGAAACAGGGTCCTCTGCCTCTGCTAAAAGCCCCTGAGCTTGGGACACGTGAGGGGAAATCAGACCTTCAGAAAAGAAAGTGCACTGTATCTGCCTCACAGTCAGGTCCCCTCCCTTCCTGGGAGTCCGTGACTGAGCAGGAGTCAAGGGCCTGGTCAGGCACTTGGGTTTGGAAGACAGAGTCACTGACTACCCAGGACTCACAGCAGGTAGCAGATGTGGGATCTGAGCCCTGCCTGGTGGCAGACCGAGGCCTCCCATCCACCCTGTCTGCCTCTGGCTGTGTGCCTGGGCAGCTGTGCCCCACTGGAGGGTCAGCCTGCCCAGTGGCCTGCCTGGTAGCCTTCTGACCGTGGCTTAATGCCCTGCCCTCCCTTCCCAGGCAAGCCTGCCTACTAGAAAGAGCCGCTGGACGCCGAGCCCTGGCCTGTCCCGCAGCCCTGTAGCCCACCCCTTCCTCCCTGCCTTCCAACTCCAAGTGCCTGGCCAGGCCCTTGACTCCTGGCCTGGTTCCCCTGCCCACCTAGGCCTGGCTGTGGAGAGGTGGGTCTGCTGGTCTGTCTGCTCCTTCTGGGGTGTACTGCTCTGTGTCCCACCTGCTGACACCCTTGAAACTAAAGATGTGTCCACGATGTGGAGTGTGCCTGTGTATGCACACCCGTGTGGGTGGGTGGCAGTACCGTGCACACACAGGAGTGCCTGGGTCAGCCCTCTATTTCCCCAAGCCACCTCTGCTTCTGGGGGCCTGACCCAGGCACTGTCCTTGGTCATCCCAGCATCAATGGTGACAGGTGCCCTCTGCGTCCTCACCCTCTGATAACACTCCTCATGGCCAGGGCCAGGTGGGAGCTCGACACCACCCTGTGTGTCCTCAGGGTTCCGCTACCATCCAGCAGGGCCTCCCTGTCTGCCTGCTCCTGCATCTCCAGGGGTCTGTCTTGTTGGGGAGACTCCCTGTGGCACAGCACCTTCACCTGTCCCCTCCGAACCTGACAACAGCAAGGAGAGAACTGGTACTTGTGAGGATCACGGGTCTGGTCCACTCCAGTGCTGGGCCAGATGAAGGCCTGGTCCCCCTCACAGTCCTGGAGGAGTGGCTGTGCACAGGGAGGCAGAAGCAGAGGTGTCCCATGAGCCAGAGAGTGCGGATTCCCGACCGTCCGGACAGGGTGAGCCCCCAGGTAGCGCTCAACAAGCAAGTTTCGCAGTCTGCTCAGGGCTCGCAATTAACAGGACTGTGCCGCCCCTGACTGCGTCTGGAGGTGAGGTGGTGTGGGCTGTGGGCTCTGGGCTGACATCTCAATTTTCACAGCGGCCCGCGTCCATCACACACACTGACACCTTGTGCTCAGTGGCAAAGCAGAAGCAGTAAATCAATCTGTGTGGCTTTTTCTTTCCTGGGCATGCGTGGGTGTGTTCTGGAAGCCACGCTGTTCCTGGTCCAGCCTTTGTGCCTCCTAGGGGACTCCAGCTGAGGTGCAAATCCTAGGACGGTGAGGGGCCCCACAAGACGCTTCAGGCAGCAGCGGTGTCTGCACACAGTCCTCATATTGGGGGGATATTAGGGACCTGGTGCCGAACCCACAGGGTGCTTCTCATGAGGGCCCCAGGCAGCTGCCGCTGGCTGATCAGTGCTGCATGCTGGGACTGCGGCAGGAAGGAAAACTGAGTCTCAGAAGTTGGGTTGCAGAAGAGTGCCATCAGGGCCCAGCCAGCAGAGCAGGCCTCTTCCTGCAGCCCTTCCTGTTGGATTTCTGGGTTTCTGGCACCTTCCCAGCCTCCATCAGGGGATAGGCACTTCCTTCCATGCCCTGCAGCCTCAGAGGCACTCCCTAGAGCAAGGCCCAGGCCCCTCCTCACACATTTCTTTCAGCTGTGAGGCTCGCTGCTGGAGCCTCTGCCTGGCCCTGGGCAGCTCCTGCCTGCACGTCCCCACCTCGACCCAGGTGTCTCTGGCTTCAGCAGGGCTGCCTGTCAGTGCCTGGGTCCATTGAGCCTTGTTCCCCAGGACCACCACTCCCAAACCTCCAGCCCTCTCTGCCCCTTCCAGCTGGGAAGCCGCCATTGACCAGGTCACAGGTGGGAAAACAGCGGAGCAACAATGCCCCTCATGTGCTTTTGACATTTGACCTGACCTTGGGGCTAGGTGAGGGGCAGATGTAAGCAAGGAGCCTCTGTGGAATGGAGCATGGAAGGGACCCCCTAGGGTGCCTGACCCCCCCCTTCCCCTTCGGCACACCCCACACTTGGAGCTTCTCAAGTCTGGCTGTGTGCTGGGGTCTCCCACTGAGCTGGCAGAAGATTCCAACCTCAGAGCCACACCCCCAGACTCTGATTTACTCGGCCTGGGGGTGGAGCCCAGGAATCTGTTTCTAGCAGTCTTCTCGAGTGGGGTAGGGCACTTTCTGAGAGTGACTTATGTCAAGCAGCAGGCAGAATTGGCACTGTCATGGGTCAGCTGGGACGACTGTGTCCTATGGCTGGTGATGGCACGTGGACCTGGGAGGTGGTCTCTGCATCCTCCAACAGGGAGACCATCATAGCTGCTCAGGTGTGTCCACAACAGGGGCTGTCCCCATTCCCCCATTCCTGGTGGCCCCCCTCTCCCCAGCTGTAGTGAAACCAGTGTCCAGGCAGCTGGCTCCCAGGCAGCACTCCTCCATAGCTCCGAGACTACGCATTGGCCAAGGGTACACAGTGCCAGAGAAGGTGCCTCGCAGGGAGCTGCACCGGTCCCTCAGGCACATGTCATTCACCACATTTTCTAGAAGAGGAAACCGAAGTTCAGAAAGGTGAAGGGCTTTTGCCAGCTCCCTCGGTGGGAGACACAGAGGTGGTGTGCTTGCCCTGGCCGCTGGACCCTGCTGTGAGCACTGTGCCTTCTCCCCAGGGGACTTTCCCCGAGGGAGGGCACTGAATAATCTTGCTTTTAAATATACATTAAACACACATGAAAGTCCCTGCAGGAGCACCTTCCCTGATTAGGCAGCATCAGACCCTGGTGGCTGCAGCAGCTTCCTGGTGTGGGGGCCAGTGGTGGGGGCAGGAACATCCTCTGTTTTGGACTGTGAGGATTGGGGGACACTCTGGGGCCCATCCCCTCCTGACCATGGGCCTTCCCAGCTGGCTCCTTCTGAGGGACACAGAGCTGGCCCTGCTTGGCAGGCAAGGGGAACAGGAAGCCCCAGGGCCAGCCAGGGACCAGGATGCCCTGCTGGCCCGAGCTGTGTGCAGACACTGATATTTCAGTCCCATCTTGGCAGTGATGTCAGCTGGCCTGGGCAGGACCCTGCACCTCTGTGTGCCTGGGGGAGCAGAGCCAGCCGATAGCAATGGGGAGAGAGGGTGAGGCTGGGCCTTGCTGGCCAAATCACCAGCACTGTCTTCCTTCTTGGAGCCACGGAAGTGCTTTCAGAAGCTGAGGCCAACAGAACCCCCTTCCCCCAGGACCCTGACTCAGAAGAGCATGGTTAGCTGGGGTGGAGTGGGGGTCCTGCAACCCCACATTGGAGAGTGGATGGCCGCTTGGATGAGGGCTTACCAGGGAGGATGGACAGACAGATGGTCAGACGTGGGAAGTGGGTAGCACAACAGCAGGTGGGAGCTGGCAGTGGTGTGGGTGTGGGGCAGTGAGGGGATGGCTGCAGGTCTTGGCTACTGTTCTTAGAGTCTGGTTGATTCTCAGCCGTGGTGTCCTGCTCCTCAGATGGACACAGGTGACCAGGTCTCTCTCCCTCACAATTGCTTTTTATGCTTTCCTCTGTTGCCTGGAGTGTCTGTTTCCTCTGGGGTCAGTTCTTCCCTATGTGGATTGCTTCATGTGGGTGAGAAGTCACCTCATCTGAGGAGCCTTCTCCAGCTGGCCCATATTATCACCAACGGAGCCCTGCCCCCATCCACTCCTGGCTCTCCCCACCTGCTCTAGTTTTTTCCACAGTGCTTATTGCCGGCTGGTATGTGTTTCCCTGTTTAGTATTTGTGTCTCCCCTTGACCGTTTATGCCTCATGAGGCCCAGGACTCTGTGGGTCATGTTTATGACCATATCCCACTGCCTAGAACAGGGCGAGGCAACCCTAAGCCCTCAAGATACAGTTATTGGATGAATGAATACCATTACCCAGCCTTAAACTCAGGCCAAAGAAAAATGAATCAGAAAAAAATCTACAGACTAGTTGAATAAAGGGGAAACCCCAAACACACCATTCAAGAAAAAAAATGCCTTATTGCTCACTCGCACTCATAATTAACACCATACAAATTAAGCCTGCAGTGAGATCATTCTCACCTGATAGATTGTGGTGCCTGTGAAGGTCATTGAGTGCTGTCCTGGTAGTGGGATGTTGGCCATTGTCATCTTTTCTTCTAAGAAATTGAAACATGTAATTCACATAACTTAAATTTTACCCTTTTAAAGTGCACAATTTAGTGAGTTTTAGTGTATTCACAAATGGAACCCTCATCTTTGATTCCAGAACCTCTTTTTTTTTTTTTTTTAAGACCGAGTCTCTGTTGCCCAGGCTGGAGTGCAGTAGTGCCATCTCGGCTCACTGCAACCTCTGTCACCCAGGTTCAAGTGAGTCTCTGGGCTCAGCCTACTGAGTAGCTGGGATTACAGGCATGTGCCACCATGCCCAGCTAATTTTTGTAGTTTTAGTAGAGACGGGGTTTCACCATGTTGGTCAGGCTGGTCTCGAACTCCTCACCTCAAGTGATCCATGCGCCTCAGCCTCCCAAAGTGCTGGGATTACAGGCATGAGCTACCATAATCGGCCACGTTTTTTTTTTTTTTTCAATTATCTTATTTTTTATAAATAGAAATGGGGGTCTTACTATATTGCTCAGGCTGGTCTCAAACTCCTGAGCTCAAGTGATCCTCCCACCTCAGCCTCCCAAAGTGCTGGGATTACAGGCGTGTGCCACCATGGCTGGCTAATTTTTTTGTAGTTTTAGTAGAGATGGGGTTTCACCATGTTGGCCAGATTGATCTTGAACTCCTGACCTCAGGTGATCTGCCTGCCTAGGCCTCCCAAAGTTCTGGGATTACAGGCGTGAGCCAGCACGCCCAGCCCAGAACTTCTTAATTATCCCCCAAACTGCCCCTTCCCCAACCCACCAGCCTCTGGTAACCACTAATCTATTTTATGACTCTACGAATTTGCCTATTCTGGATATCTGAATAAGTGGAATCATGCAACATGGCCTGTTTTGTCAGATTTCCTTCTCTTAGCATACTGTTCTCAAGTTCTTCAGTGTTGTAGCATGTTGGTATTTCATTCCTTCTTACTGCTGTGTAATATTCCGTCATATGGATAAACCACACTCATTAGTTAATGGATATTTGGGTTGTTTCCACTTTGTGGCTAATATGAAGAATGCTGCTGTGAACATTTGTGCACAAGTTTTTGTGTGGACAGAGGTTTTTAAATATTTTGTGGAATACAAGGAGCGGAATTGCTGGGTCCTATGATAACTCTGTTTAACAATTTAAGGAACTATACCAGATCATTTTCTGAATAGATTGCACAATTTTACATCCTTACCAGCAAAGTATGAGAGTTTCAGTTTCTCAGCATCCTCAGTAACACTTGTTATTACTGTCTTTTCTATTATATCCACCCCAGTAGCTGTTAGGTAGTGTCTCACTGTGGTTTTGATTTGCATTTCCCTAATAACTAATAATTTTGAGCAATTTTAATGTGCCTATTGGCCATTTGTACATCTTCTTCAGAGAAATGTCTATGAGGGCCTTTGCCCATTTTTAATTGGGCTATCTTTTTATCATTGAATTGTAAGAGTTCTTCATATATTCTGGATACTAGACCCTATAACATATATGGTATGCAAATATCTTCTCCCATTCTGAGGGTAGTGTTTTCCATTTCTTCTTGATAGTGTCCTTTGAAGCACAAGTTTTTTATGGGATCAAGTCCAATTTATCTGTTTTAAATTTGACTGCACGTGCTTTTGGTGTCATATTTAAGAAACTATTGCCTAATGCAAGGTCACAAAGATTTACACCTCTTTTCTTCTAAGAGTTTTATAGTTTTAGGTCTTGCATTTATGTCTTTGATCCTTTGGAATTCATTTTTGTATATGGTACGAGGTACAAGTCCAAATGAGTTCCTTTGTTTGAGGCTATCTGCTTGTCTCAGCACTATTTGTTGAAGAGAGTATTCTTTCCCTATTAGATTATTATGACCCTCTGGACAAAAACTGACTGACCATGGAGGTGTAGGTTTATTTCTGGACTCTCACCTTTATTCTGTTGATTTATAGGTCTATTTTTATGCCATTACCACACAGTCTTAGTTACTGTAGCTTTGTAGTAAGTTTTGAAGTCAGGAAATGTGAGTCCTCCAACTTTGTACTTCTTTTTCAAGACTGTTTTGGTTGTTCCAGGTCCCTTTCATTTTCATAGGAATTTTAGGAACAGCTTGTCAATTGGTGCAACAACGACAAAAAAAGCCAGCTAGAATTTTGATAGGGATTGCCTTGAATCTGTAGGTCAATTTGGAGAGTATTGCCATCTGAAGAATATTGTCTTACAATCCATGAACATGGGATGTCCTTCCACTTATTTAAGTCTACGTTAATTTCTCCCAACTATGTTTTGTAGTTTTTAGTGTACAAGTCTTATACTTTTGTTAAATTTATAATTATTTTATTCTCTTTGATGCTATTACAAATTGAATTGTTTTCTTAATTTTATTTTCAGATTGTTCATTACTACCATATAGAATTACAATTGATTTTCATATATTGATCTTGTATCCTGTAGCCTTGCTGAATTTATTTATTAGTTCTAATAGTGTGTGTGTCTGTGTGTGTATGTGTATTCCTTAGGACTTCCTATATACGAGATCATCTGCAAATAGAGATAGTTTTACTTCTTCTTTTCAATATGGGTGTCTTTTATATCTTTTTCTTATCCAATTGCCTAGGCCAGAACCTCCAGAGCAATGTTAAATAGAAGAGGCAAGAGTAGACATATTTGTTTTGTTTTTGATCTTAGGAGGAAAGCTTTTGGTCTTCTACAATTAACTATGATGTTTTGGATTTTTCACAGATATCCTTTATTGGATTGATGAAGTTCCCCTCAGTTGCTAGTTTGTTGAGCATTTTTTTAAATCTTCAAAGGATGTTGGATTTTATTAAATGATTTTTCTGCATCTATTGTGATGATTATGTGGTCTATTGATATGGTATATTACATTGATCTTTGTATGTTGATCTAACCTTACATTTCTTGAATACTTACAGCTTAGTCATGATGAATACTTACAAAATATGCTGTTGGATCCGATTTGCTAATATTTTGTTGAGGAGTTCTGCATCTACATTTATGGATGGTTTATATTGGTTTATAGTTTTTTTTCCTTGTGATTTTGTTACCTGGTTTGAGTATTAAGGTAATAGTGACCTCATGGAATGAATTGGTTAGTGCTTTGTAATTCTATTTTTTGAAGGAAATTGTAAGAGATTGGTGTTAATTCTTCAAATGTTTGGCAGAATTCACCAGTGACTTTGGCCCTGGGCTTTTCTTTGTGGGCGAGAAGTTTTTTGATTACTAATTCAACATCATGTTATAGGTTTATTCTGACCTAAGTTTCAGTCTGAGAGTTTGTGTTTCTCTAGGAATTTTCCCATTTCATCTAGTTTATCTAATTTCTTGGCAAACAGCTGTTCATAGTATTCCCTTATAGTGCTTTTTATTTCTGTAAAGGTGGTGGTAATATCCTCTCTGATTTTACTAATTTGAGTCTTCTCTATTTTTTTCTTGTTCAGTGTAGTTAGAAGTTTGTCAGTTTTATTTTTCAAAGAACCAATTTTTGGTTTTTCATTAACTTTCTCAAATTTTTTTTTACTATTTCATTTACTTTCACTCTATAGTATTTTCTTCTTCTGTTATTTGTTAATTTAATTTGCATCTCTTTTCCTAGTTTCTCAAGGTGGAATGTTAGGTTATTGATTTGAGAACTTTCTGTTTTTTAATATGGACATTTATAGTTATATATATATTTAATCTCAGCACTGCTTTTGCTGCATTCCATAAGTTTTGGCATGTTATGTTTTCATGTCCATTTATTTCATAGTATTTTTACTTAAGTAAATTTGAGAATTCCCTTGTGGTTTCTTCTTTTTCCATTGGTTATTTAAGAATATGTTGTGTAATTTCCACATATTTGTAAATTTCCCAGATTCTTTTTGCTATTGACTTCTGTTATTTTATTGTGGTCACAGAACATACTTTGTATAATTTCAGTCCTTTTAAATTTATTGAGATTTGCTTTATGGCCTAACATAAGATCTACTCTGGAGAATATTTCCTGTGCACTTGAGAAGAGTATGTGTTCTGTTGTTGTTAAGTGGAGTGTTCTGTCGATGTCTGTTAGGTCTAGTTGGCTTATATTGTTGTTCAAGTCTTCTGATTTTTTTTTTTAAACTGATCTACTGTCTAGTGTTTTTGTTCATTATTGAAGGTGGGGCTATTGAATTCCCCAAATATTTTTGTTGAATTGTCTTATTTCTTCCTTCAATTCTATCAGTTTTTGCTTCTTGAATTTTGGGGCTCTGTTGTTAGGTATATATTTGTTTGTAATTGTTATATCTTGTTGATTAGCCCTTTAATCATTATAAATATCCTTCTTTGTCTCTAGTAACAATTTTTGTCCTAAAGTCTATTTTCTCTTATATTAATATAGCCATTCTGGCTCTCTTTTGATTACTTTTTGCATGGAATGTCTTTTTTCATATTTTCACTTTCTTATTTATTTATTTATTTATTTTGAGATGGAGTCTCGCTCTGTCACCCAGGCTGGAGTGCAGTGGCACAGTCTCGGCTCACTGCAAGCTCCGCCTCCTGGGCTCACGCCATTCTCCTGCCTCAGCCTCCTGAGTAGCTGGGACTACAGGCGCCTGCCACCATGCCTGGCTAATTTTTTTGTATTTTTAGTAGAGATGGGGTTTCACTGTGTTAGCCAGGATGGTCTCAATCTCCTGACCTCGTGATCCACCCGCCTCGGCCTCCCAAAGTGCTGGGATTACAGGCGTGAGCCACCGTGCCTGGCCATATTTTCATTTTCAACTTATTTGTGTTTTTCTCTCTAAAGTGGGTCTATTTTAGAAAGCCATGTAGTTGGATCATGTTTTTTTTTAACTCTGATAATCTCTGACTCTTAACTGGAGTGTTTAATTCATTTACATTTAATGTAAATACTGATAAGGTAGGATTTGCTATTTGTTTTTTATGTCTTATGCCATTTTTGTTCCTCTAGTCCTTCATTATTTTCTTCTTTTGTGTTAGATATTTAGATATTATCTAGTGTACCATTTTAATTTCTGTCTTTTCCTTTATTGTATATTTTTGAGTTATTTTCTTACCTGTTGCCCGTAGGGTTATAATTAACATCTTAACATATAACTATGTATATGTAATATGTACATGTCAATGTTCAGACTAATACAAACTCAATTGCAACAGTATTGAAAAACTTTGCTCCTCTGTAGCTCTGTTGCCTCTCCTCTCCTTTGTGCTGTTATTGTCATAAAATTTACATTTTTATACCTTGTGTGCTCATCAATCTATACTTATAATTATTGTTTCATGCAGTTGTCTTTTAATTCAGGCACATTCAGGGTAGTATGGTCATAGACCAGTTGTCTTTTAATTCAAATAGGAGAAAAATAGAGTTAAGTGCATAAAATGTGTTTATACTATCTTTTTTATTTACTAATATATAGCAATAAATATAAAACCCGTAAAGTTACCTTTAATGGCCCTCTTTATTTTTTCACATGATTTCAAGTTGCTGTTTATTGTCCTATTATTTCAGCCTGAAGGACTCTCTTTAATAGTTCTTATAAGGCAGGTATTCTACTGATGAGTTCTCTATTTTATTTGTCAGATAATTTCCCCTTTCATATTTGAATGACAGTTTTGCTGCATAAAGAATTCATGGTTGACACCTCTTTTCTTTCAGTATTTTGAACATGTCAGCTCAACTGCTTTCTGCCCTTCATGGTTTCTGATAAGAAATCTACCTGGAGTTTGTTGAACTTTTAGGATATGGAGATGAATATTTTCATCTAATTTAGAAAGTTTTAGCCATTATTGCTTCTAATATTTTTTTCTGCCTTATTTCTCACTCTCCACTTTTTCTGAGACTCTTCTTATACATATGATAGTGTCCATTATGGTGTCTGTGGCTCTATTTATTTGTTCCTTTCTTTTTTCTTTCTATGCCTCAGACTGGATAATCTCAATGGACGTTTTTTCAAGTCACTGATTCTTTCTTCTCTCTGTTCAAACCTGTTGTTGAGCCCCTCTTGCTATGTTTCATTTCATTTACTTAGTTTTCAACACCAGAATTTCTGCTTGGTTCTTTTTTATAATTTGTATTCCTTTATTGATATTCTCTGTTTGATATATTGTTTCCATACTTTCCTTTAGTTCTTTAAACATCATTTCCTTCAGTCTTTAAAAAATATACTTAAAGTAGCTAATTGAAAATTTTTGTTTAGTAAGTCAATTCTGGAAATCAGATTCTCCCCACTCTTTGGGGTTTGTTGCTGCTGCTGTTTATTGTGGTAACGGCTGTTTGTTTTGTGACATTTCTGGATTACCTCTGCAAAGTCTGCATTCTTTTGTGTGTGGCACTGAAATCTCTGCTCAGTTATCTTAGTGGTCAAATAATGATTGGAAAGGAATTTTCATAAGTGCCTGGAGCCAACAAAGTTCTCAGTCTTCGCTAAGGGGCGATGTGCCTTTGGGTATGCTTTCAGCTCTCAGCTAAGCAGTTGATAACTCTGCCTTAGTCTTCTCTTCCTGCTTGCACAGAGACTCAAAGTCAGCCAGAAGTGAGTGCTTAGGGTTTCCCAAGTACTTTTCTGAGCATGTGCACAGCCCTGAGCATGCACTTGACCTTCTAGATTCTCAGGAATGCACTGCAGTTTTTCAAAACCCCTGTGATCATGTCATTACTGAAACTTTCCTTTTAAGCTTTCTGGTTAGTCTATTGCTTGCTTCACTGTTATCTACTGCTTCAGGCATTTGTGAAATTAAATACCAGTAATTGTTTTTGACAATGAACCTTGGGGAATATGATTTTTGTACTTGAGACCTCTGAGTCAGGTCAAATACAGACATCCTTGTAAGTGGGGTCTCCATGGGAACTACTGGACAAGTCAAACAATGACAGTTTCCTGAGAATGAAGCTTTGAAAGAGTTCCGTTGCTGTTTTCCCTCCAGGGGCTGCTACGCTAGTGGTTTTCATGATGAATGTGGGGTCTTTTCAAGGCACTTGGGATAGAGAGTCAGGGATGGGACTAAGGCAAGTTCAAGTGCTATAAAATTTGCAGTTCTTACTGAGATTCAGTTATGTTTTTTGAATAAATCCTCCTAAGATTTCTGCAAGCTTTTGGTTAATTTTGGAAGTTCTAAAAAAGTGGATTCTGACCTTTTTGTTTTTTGCTGGTTTTCTTGTTGCTTTTATGGAAGAGAGGGTTTTTGGAGGTCCTTACTCCACCATTTTCACTACCTGGCTATACTCTATTGAAAGCACTTCTGTGATGTCTCTTTAAACTTACAGTGATCATAACCTTTGACCCAGCACATCAAGTATTAGGAGTTCATCTTTTATATATGGTCACACATTTGAATAAAAACTTTTCATCAAGAATGCCCATTGCAGGAGTGTTTTTAGTTGCCAAAGACTGTAAAGCACCTCAGTGTCTTTTGCTAGAGGACCTCTTACATGTATGGCAGCCCACCTACCCAGCGGAATACCCTGCAGCTGCTACAGAACACGTGGAGTTGCCGGGAGCTGAGGGGCTCTCTCCAGGGAGCTGCAGGTGTCTGGGGCAAGGGAAGAAACTACAGGGGCATCATTCCAAGCACCGCTGATTAGAATGAATAATACCCCTTCTTTGAGAGCCTGTGATTCTGTGAATGACTAAGAAAGAAACTTCTGGAACATTTGTGTCTGCTCTAGGAACAGACACATGCACAGAAGCACTTGCAGACTTGTGTATTCGTGGGTTGCCTCATTTCCATTTGATATCAGGTCCCTTTCCACCAGCCTAGAGTGTCATCCTCTCTGGCTTATGGGGATGGCAGCTGTGGGCCCTCCCCATGGAGGAGGGGGTAGGACTCCCTGAGATGCATTGCTGTCCACATGTCCTACCATCCTGACCCTGATATCTTTCAGGGTCCCCCCAGTATCCCCACTTGCCCGAATGGCAGTCAGGGGCCCTGCCCATCACAGACAGCCTCTCCCCTGCCCTGCAGCATGTTATAGGGACCTGCCAAAAGAGGAGCTGGGGAAACCCACGGGACTCTCACAGCACCCTGGTGTCTTTGCAGAGTTGCAGGAGTGTATGTGGACATGGGGCTGGGGCAGTGAACGAGGAGGTTGGGGAACCCAGGCTTTCCCCACTAAACTTAAATAAAATATAAGTAAGCTGTCAAAAACGCTAATAGTAGAGCTATCCAAAGTACTGCAGTTCGGTGAAGTACACTGAGCAGCTCAAGGGTAGGAAACCACATAATCTGCGATGGCTAACCCTGCTGAAGGCAGGTCTGACTCTGCGATGGCTAACCCTCCTGTAGACAGGTCTCAATCTGCGATACAACACCCCTGAAGGCAGGTCTCAATCTGCGGCGGCTAACCCTTCTGTAGGCACGCACGAACCAGCCGCGGCTAACCCCCTGAAGACACTTTCAATCGGAACGGCTAACCCTCCTGAGGGCGGGTGTCAGTCTGTGATGGCTAACCCTCCTGAAGGCAGGTCTCAATCTGCAGCGCCCGCCTCCTCACCCCCTGAAGGCGGGTCTCAATCTACGATGGCTAATCCTCCTGAAGGCGGGTGTCAGGCACACCTGCGTCAGGCCCGTCTGTCTTGGCCTGTGCGGCCCACTCCTCTGATGGGCAGGTGGGCTGTGCTGAGCCCAGATCCCTGCCCACAGGTACAATGGCTGGGTCTCTGTGTGCCTGTGCCTGAGTGTCTGCAGGACAGGGCTCTATTCCCTGTGGGAGAGGAGGCATCCCATGGCGGTCCTGGGACATTCAGGCAGAGAAGCTCTGTGGTCTATGTGCTGGGGCCATGCTGAGATGGTCCCTGGGACTTCTATGGGGCTGGGTGTCGTGGGATCCCTGAGGAGTAGCAGCTGAGTTTGGGGAGAGTGGAGCCAGCTAGGCATCCTGGCATGAGTGCGTTCAGGCCTGGGCTTGGTTGAAACCCATGCCCTGCGTTAGCCTGGTGCCTCTGATGAGCACAGCAGGGACTGGAGGGAGGAGGCAGAATTGGCTGCAAAATAGCAGTTGCAGCTGCTCTTTCTAGAAATGTAGGTGAGAAGAAAAGAGAGGTTGGGAAGCAGCTCAGGAGGAGCTGGGGTCAGGAAGACTGTATTTGTGGTCTGGAGAGGGCAGAGGCTGCGGGGAAATGGAGGCGGGGGGGGAGGGGAGGGGAGGAGGCGGAGAGTGGGAGTTAGGGGCACAACAGTGGGGTCAGGGATCAGCTCTGGGGCCTGGGCCCATGATGGCCAGGGGCTCCATTGGAGGGCAGGTGAAGCAGGAGAACAGACTAGGAGCCTCTGGGGTCGGGGAGGAGTGAGGGTGCTGGCCAAGAATGGGTGGAAACCAAGGGCCCAGGGAGACAGAAGCCTCTCTCCTTGACTGGTGCCTCCAAATTCTCATACAGCAGGCTGGCCCTGAGACCCCCTCTCAAGGCCACACTGGCCCTGAGATCCTCTATAAGGCTAGGCTGGTCATGAGACCCCCAACAAGGCCAGGCTGGTCACAAGATTCCCTGCAAGGTTAGCCTAGTCCCAAGACCCTCTATAAGGCCAGGCTGGTCCTGAGGTACCCTACAATGTTAGACTGGTCCTG
>NW_026652278.1:86789527-87060104 GCF_009828535.3 Hylobates moloch
GACTCCCCACAAGGCCAGGCTGGTCCTGAGGTACCCTACAATGTTAGACTGGTCCTGAGACTCCCCACAAGGCCAGGCTGGTCCTAAGACCCCCTATAAGGCCAGCCTGGTCTTAAGACCTTCACAAGGTTAGGCTGGCCCTGAGACCCTCCCACAAGGCCCGGCTGGCCCTGAGACCCCCCTGTGGTCCTAAGCATCCCCCCCTTGTCCCCCACACACCAGGGGATCTCAGCTGTGAGCTCTCAGGCAGAGTCTCCTCTGAGTCTCCCTTCTTCAGGAGGCTGTGAAGGGCTCCGAGGGAGGGGCGAGCCCTGAGTGGGCCACTGCTGTCTTTGCTCCAGGTAGGTGCTTGGGGATACCTGCTATCCATTTCTCTCCTTTTCCTGCCAGTGACCCTGGCTTCTCCCTGACGCTTAAGCTCACACTCTTATTACCTTTAACATTATTTTTGCAGATTTCACAGGTGCCAAGTGATGACTCAAGGCTTTAACTTGCAAGCTTTTTGTCACCATGAAGTAGTTTGCTCCAGGCTGGGCCTGCCCTATTTCCATGTGCTGTCCCTCTTCTCTCTTTCTCATTGGGGTTTCAGGGGTATTAACTGTGTCTCACTTTGTGCAGGTCTCTGCTCAGGTGATGGGGTGGGTATCCAGAGCCTTGTGACGGGAGGGGTCCCTGTTGGTCATCACCTGCTTCATCTCGGGGAAGTGACTTCCTGGGCCCTGTCTTGGCCCTCACCCATCCTGCCTGTGTGGCTGCAGCCTCCTCCCTTGTTGGGTCCCATTGTGCTGGGCATGATGCTGTGTCCCCACCCCATGCCTTGTGTCCCCCCGATCCCTGGATGCATTCTCCACTGTCCCCTGTGCATGTGGCAGGCTGGCACTCAGTGTGGTGGGCTCCCTTCCCTGGACCAGAGGCCCTGCATCCCAAGCCGAGTTCTAACTGGTGCCGCCTCCCTAAGCACTGAGTCCCACACACCCATGGGGGCAGGAAGGATCTCTGAGGATGGCACCTGAGCACTGCCTTTTTAGCAAGCTCCTGGGCAGTGTGGTCAGGTTTGAAAGCCCCATTTGGAGGAAGCCTCCCAGCCTGGCATTCCTGCCTTTCCCACACTGCTGCGTTGCTGAAACCCTGGATGCTCTGAGTGTGGCTGAGGAGGGGTGGCAAAGGCGCATGGACACAGGACCCCAGGAAGAGCCTCAGGAAAGACTCATGGACCCCAGGAGGCAGAAGAGGATGTGGAAGGGCTAAATCCACCATGGTACCTTGATGTGCTTCTCAAAGGTGCCCATTTGTGAGGGTGGAGGCTCTGACTCAGACGACTGGGGAGAGGTATGCCTGACGCTGTGGCCGGTGGGCTCTTGCCCAGGTATGCCGGTGCCTGGAAGCATGCCACCTTGCGCATCAGAAAGCTCAGCTGACTCCCATTCACCCCCTCCTTCACGCCTTCTGCCTAAAGCCATGAGTGATTCAGTGCATGGAACATTATTCTCCAAAAGGGAGCACTAATGGTATGGCCTGAGGGAAATTCTGGAAGGCTTAGGGGTTCCCCACTGACCCAAGGGACAGGGTTGGCTGCCAGACAACCTTCCCTGGAGCCTGTGGGTGTGCTTGGGTGTGGGTTTGATTGGGGCCATCAGTGGCCTCTGCCCAGGGGTGCTGACCAGCCTTGGAGGAGCCTGGAGGAGCCTCTCTGCAGACCGTGGCTGTGTGTGCAGGAGGCTTGAGTCCGGCAGACAGCGCGAGCCCTCAGACCCCTGTGGAGGCAGGGGCTGTCTGAGGAGCCTCTGGAGCTCACTGAGGGCTTGGTTCATTTTGCTTCGTGTTTTGCCAGCACCCTTGTGAATTGGCATCTCAGGCCCCACTTCATGCCCTGGAGGAGATAGAGAGGTATGCGCCATCACCTTCAGGGTTTGGACCCGAAACTCTTGGACTGTGTGTTGTGGCCCGGTAATGAGGTGGCACCGGCAGGGCAGGGTGGGGGGCCAGGGCCTTTCTGTCCCTTGACCCTCCTCCTGGAACCCAAGGCCCTGTGGGCTGAGCCTCATGAGGGCCTCTGTAGCACCGGCGTGGTCCTCATCAGCCCCCTGTGGGGCACTGGGCTCCTGCTTCTCTGTTCTGCAAGGTCTGTCACCTGCCTCAGGCCACCTTCCATCCTCCAAAACCAGCGGATGCCTCTCACTCGCCATTGCTTGACCCTGTAGGCTGTGCCTTTTAGAAGAGGGAGCAGGGTTTGCCCCAACTCTGCCTTTGTTCTTGGGGGGATGAGCGGAGGGAGGCTCAGCCCCTTTCCTCCACGTCCCTTCTTCCCTCAGGTGTGGCCACAGCAGACCTAGGTAGGCACTGAGGTGCCGACAGCTTCTGCCTGTCCTGGCCCAGATGTTCTCTCTTATTTTTCTCTCCTTCAGTTTTCTTCATGTGATTGAAGTGTAACACACACAGAAACATGCCTGAGCCAGAGCCACAGTGTACACTTGATTTTTCATGGGGTGACTCTGTGGGGACACCCAGATCCAGCCCATTCCAGCCCCTGCCCCAGGGCAGCACCCTGGACCTCTGGGGGTGAGGATGCCCTCCCCGGCCCTGAGCTGGCTCTGCATGGGGCCAGCCTTAGATGCTCTTTGTGCCTGGTGTCCTTGACTCCCTGTCTGGGTGGGTTATCCTCGGCCTGGAGCATTCCATTGAGTGACACATGCCGCAGCTCGGTGGAAACCCAGTCCCCTGTGGGGGATGCTTGGGTCATTTTCAGTTTGAAGCCCTTGTGAGTAGGGCTGCCGCAGACGCTCCTGTGTGTGTCCTTTGGTGTGAGTCTCTAGTGTTTCTGTCCGGCCTCCATCCAGGGTGGAATTTCTGGGCCTGGTGTGGTCGGTGTTCATAGGCATAATCGGGCTGTTTTCCTGCCTGGCTGCACCAGCTGACCCTGCCTCGCCACCAGCAGCTGAGAATTTGGGTTGTGCCATCTTGTCAGCACGTGGCATTTTCTGCCTTTTGATGGTAGCCTTGCTGCCGGATGTGCAGGGTGCCACACCACAGTTTAGTGCCTTCCCCAGATGAGTGATGGAGCTGGGTGCTCTCTTAGGCCTATCACCCCTTGGATAGCCTTCTTTCAGTGAAATATGTCTTCAAGTCTTTTGCCCATTTGTAAAAAATTGAGTCTTCTGACTTTTTTGATTTACATGAGTTCTTTATATATTTTGGATATGAGTCCTGCGCTGGATATATACAACCATATCCTTATCCACACTTGTGTCTCTGTATCTGCCTACACAGACACACACACACACGTGCACACACATAGGTTCTGAGTGCCTCTGTGCACAGACCTGTTACAGTCACTGGGATGTAGCAGTCAGCAAAACAAAGATCCTGCCCTCATGAAGCTCACATTCTCAGGAGAGCAGACGAATGAACCAGGAGGTGGAAAGGCTCTGCTGGACCCAGTAACATTGAGGAAAACCGTTCCATGGCAGGAAAATGCTGGGGCAGAGGGTGGCATTGCAGCTGTGTTAGCGAGAAGGTGGCATGTTGGGGTGGGGGGCCACAGACACTGCAGAGCACATTCTACGCAGGGGGAGGGTGGGCAGGGCCTGTCGAGGCTGAGCAGGGAGCACTGAGGTCCCTGATGGGGCTATTCGTTAGGACTCTGCCTTCATTGAGATTGAGGTGGGAGTCACAGAGCTTCTGACTCAGGTTCTAAGAGATCCCCTCCGGCTGCTGTGTGGCGACAGCAAGGGTGGACCCTGAGAGGGAGCCTTTGCGAGTGTAGTAGTCTGTTCTCACACTGCTATAAAGAAAGGCCTTGGCCGGGCATGGTGGCTCATGCCTGTAATCCCAGCACTTTGGGAAGCCGAGGTGGGCAGATCACTTGGGTCAGGAGTTTGAGACCAGCCTGGCCAACATGGTGAAACCCCGTCTCTACTAAAAATAAAAAAATTAGCTGGGCATGGTGGCGTGCGCCTGTAATCCCAGCTGCTTGAGGCCGAGGCAAGAGAATCACTTAAACCCAGAAGGTGGAGGTTGCAGTGAGCTGAGATCATGTCACTGCACTCCAGCCTGGGTGATAGACGGAGACTCCATCTCCAAAAAAAAAAAAAAAAAAAAAAAAAAAGCCGGAGACTGGGTAATTTATAAAGAAAAGAGGTTTAATTGGATCATGGCTCTGCAAGCTGTACAGAAATCGTGGCAGCATTTGCTTCTGGAAAGGCCTCAGGGAGCTTTCACTCATAGTGGAAGGCAGAGTTGGAGTAGGTGTCTTACATGGCAGGAGCAAGAGAGAGAAGGGGGAGGTGCCCCACACTTTGAAACAGTCAGATCCCTCCAGAACTCACTCACTCACTAACAGAACAGCACCGAGGGGATGGTGCGAACCCATTCATGAGAACTCCACCCCCATGATCCAATCACCTCCCATCAGGCCCCACCTCCAACACTGGGGATTACAATTGAACATGAGATTTGGGTGGTGACACAAACCCAAATCATATCAGTGGGAGTCCAGCCTCTTTTCCTGTGACCCTCAACCCAGAATCTTGACAGCTTGCCTGCTTAGGCTCCACCATCCTCAGAGCAGCCTCTGTTGCTCTGGTCAGAGGCAGGCTTGTTCCAGGCCTTGTGCCCTGCCCCTAGAGGAGGCGTCTGGAGAAAGTGCCTCTTCCTGTGTGTCTGGTCTCCCCGAAGTCCCGGCAGATGGCCACTGGCCCCACCACACCTGGCTTCTTCTCTACTTTCTGAAGTGGCAGTGGGATTCTGCCTTGGAGCCTGCCGGCCCTCCCTGCAGGACAGCCTCAGCCCCAGCTGCAGGGATGCAAGCAAGACGCCTGGCAGGGCTCAGCCCCAGCATAGCAACCTCCTCACGTCCTCAGGCACCAGGAAGGATGTGGGTCAGGTCACACATGAATGCTGAGGCCACACTGGTGGGTAAAGGAGACAGCACCATCTGTGTCAGCCAGAGATGGGGGCAAGGGCCCCATTCCTCCTGGGGAAACGTCTGCCTTATCGAGGTCCTTGGGTAACACTGGTGCAATCTGGGATGAGCGTGATAGGAAGTGACCCTGTGACTGCATAAGAAGGCTTGTAGGGCTGCCCACCCATCCACCACCTCCTCTAGAGTGTCACATTCAGGGAGGCAGAGGGGATGCTGGCTCTGGGTTCAGGAGGCAGCAGGGCCAACTGCTCACATGGACTTCCTGAGACAACACTGGGGCCACCCCGGGGCACAGATGTTCTGCAGGGCCACGGTACAGGGCTGAGGAAGGCAGGGGCAGGTGCCTGGAAGGCTTCCCCAGGGGCAAGACACCAGGTTTCACCTTCTTGGTGCTCTCCATGAAGCCACCTGAAGGGACAGGGTGGCCCTGCAGGCCCAGACCATCCTGATGCCACCTGTCCACCTGCCAAGGTTACCATGAGCTTCGCATCTTCTGGCTGCCCTGAAACAAGATGCAGAAGCAAAAGTTGGGGAGGACATTGTGAAAGCTGGAGGGCCACTGTGCCGTTTCTGCCTGTTTGCCTCATACTCCCTGCACTGCCCACCCACAGGCGCTGCGTACCACGCAGTAATGTATAGTGCATGCTCTGAGCAGTGGGAAGCGGTTCCAGGCCAGGCCAACACTCACTGGTAGAGAAGAGCGGGTGAGAGGGCAGCACTCCAGGAGAAGGATTCCTGTCTCCAGGCCCTTGAGCTGGCTTGAGGGAGGCCAGTGAATGAACCCAGCACAGCCCCTACTTTCCCAAGACAGAGACAACTGCCCATCGAGCCAGCCTAGTAGGTACTCTTGCTGCTAGTAAGTGAGCAGGCAAACAAGCTGGGAGGCAGAGGGCCTCTGGCAAGGCCTGGGCAAGAGCCATGGGGGTGGAGGTGGGGTGAGGGTATGGGCGTCCTGGGGCGGCCAGATGTTGTCAGGGTCACGATTGTCCATCAGCCCGTGGCTTGTGAGCTCTCCGGGGTTGTCAGAGCCTCTCTGTGAGGTTCAAGCTGAGCATACCCTGCTCCTCCCTAGCGGCCGCCCTGCCGTCCAGCTGGGACTCCCCCAGAGCCAAGGGGTCTCTCACCCAGCTCAGGTGCTGGGTGCTCCAATCCAGACCTCCGGAGAGGGCGCTCTTCGGCTCCGCGCATCTTTCCCGTCCACATCCTCTGAGGGAGTGGGGTCCACCACAGGAATGCGCGGAGGGGTAGCCCCATCACCTGACAGATTCCTTCTGAGGCTGGGGCTCCAGGGGCGGGAGGAGCGTCACTGTGCCATGTGCCCGGCCCACCCCTTGCTGCGGCTTAGATCAGTCCTCCCACAAAAGCAGCTGCCGTGTCCCCCGCGTTCCAAGGAAATGGAAGGACAGGGAGTTCTGTGCGACTCCCGTCTCAGGCCAGAGCTGTGTGGAGTGAGCACCCCGTCAGCGGAGGCATTCAAGCCGAACGCTGGCGGAGCACCTGCTGTAGTTCCGTAGTGGATGTCTACGATCAGGTGAGGCCGGGGCGGGGTAAGAGGCGTCCCCTCCCCGTGCACAGCCCCAACCCACGCTGCGCCCCCTCGCCGGCCCCGCGCGCCAGCACCGACCCCCGGCACGGCCGATCCCGGACGCCCCGTCCAGCCTCACACCACGGCACCTACGGCGTCGCCACACCTAGCGCCAGGCGCGCGCCCAGCCCAGGCAGCGCCTCCTGACAGCGCTCCAGGCCGCTCCGGGTCCCTGCCCCACCTCCGCGCCATGCTCCTAGCCTCGGCCCCGCCCCGCGTTCCTGGCCGGCCTAGCGGTCCTTCGGCCCCGCCCGGACCCCACGGTCCCCAGCCCAGCCCCTCGGTTCCCTGCTTCCTGGGTCTCACCCCTCCAGCGGAGGCGTCCAGCGGCAGGGACCGGCGCTGGAGTGGGCGCTTGCTCGGCTCGCGGGCAGAGGAGCCGCCGCTCGCTGGACGCCGGACCGGGCAGGACGGCGCGGGGAGCCAGTGGCCAGAATGTTCCTGGAGCTCCAGGTAGGGCTGCGGCGGGCACAGGCGCGGGGCCGCGGGGCAGGGTTTCTTGCGCTGTCAGGCTCGGGAGGGGTGCGACGGTCCCCTGCATCCCGACCCGCGCGGGAGGGTGCCCGCCCTGAGGACCCGCGCGCCGCCCTCTGTGCGTCCCCGCTGGAGGACCTACTGCCCCGTGGGCGGCGCCCAGCCTGCCTCTGCTCCTGCCCTGCCCTTCGCGGTGCGGCCCGCGGACGCCGAGAGCACAGTGACTCCTGCGAGCCTGGAAGGGGTGGGGACGGGCGTGTAGGAGCCCGGACGACTTGAGGGGCTCAGAACCACCTGTTGCTCTGAGGAGGATGTGCCGGGCGAGGGCTGGTCCGCGTTGTATGGTCTGTGTGAGGTGCCGGCGGGGGAGGGCTGCAGAAGCGCGGGCATGCTTATTCACGGTACATGGGAGGGAGCGCGGCCGTGCCTGTGCCTTGTGAGCCCCACGCGCGCCTGTGCGTTTAGGGAGAATGGAGCCCAGCGTGGGGCTTCGAGGAGTGTGCGCTCCAGGGCGAGGGCGCTGTAGGGTGCAGGCGGAGAACTGGTCCTGGAGAGGACCTGAGCGTGGAGCACTGGCATTTCCCGCACTGTTTATGGAGACGCACCCCCAGAGGCGCAAGTGATTCGGCTGCAGCAGACCCCCGGGTTCTGAGCGCCCACAGCGTAGAGCTGAGCCTCGGCCAGCCCTGGCCACGTGAAAGATGCAGGACTCATCTGTCCCTTCCTTCCTTCACTTACTCAGCATGCGTTTATTGGGCCCCTGCTGTGTGCAGGCACTGCGGTTCGGTAGGGAACCAAACACCACAGCAAGGAGGGTGTTGTCCTCACGGTGCCCACACAGCAGAGAAACAAGCACAATGGGTAGGTAAAATGGGTGGAGTGCCACCTGGTGCTGAGCGCTAGAGAAAAAGCAATGTAGGAGAGCTAGCAGGGCCTGTGAGTTCATCGGTGAAGGTAGTTCAGGTCATTCTGCAGTGACAGAGCAGCCCCGAAGTCCCTCGGCTCACAATAACGCGGTGCAGTTTCCACTCCCTGGTGTCAGCCCTGGTCCAGGCCAGCCTCATTCAGGGACCCAGGCTGACGGGGTCACATGGTAGGGGAGTGGGGAGGGCCCTGCACTGGCATTTAAATGCCCCAGCCCAGTACTCCAGTCACTGCTGTGAGACAGGTGGACCCCATGGCCCCACCCAGTTTCATTTGGACCTCCAATGACAGTCCTGCACCCCCAGCAACCAGGGGTCTGACACACTTGGTGCCCAGCGTGCTGACCACCAGTGAAGAGGGGGGCTGTCTGTGCCTTAGGTACGGTGGCCAGAGGAGACGTGTGCACAGGACCTGCTGAAGGAGGGGAGGGAGGGAGCTATGTGGGGGGCATACCAGGAAAAGGCCAGGGCAGAGCTTTGAAGTGGAAGCTGCCTGCATGTTGGGACCAGATTGGAGACTGGGGCATCAGGAGCAGAGCCCATGAGGAGGTGGGACAGTGAGGCCAGCGAGGTGGCGTGGCTAGGGGAGCCAGCGGGGGTGACTGGGCTGCAGTGGGAGGTGGTGGAGCAGGGTGTGCTCCCCGTGGGGCTGCCATGGCACCGCTGGCTGCTGCTGGGAGGGGTGAAGCTAGCAGAGTGCCACCTCAGTGGTCCGGGGACAGATGAGAATCCCAGCCTTGGGAGATAGCAGAGGAGGAAGAGGAGGGAAGGACTGATTCTCGGGGTATTCTGAAGGCAACACCTGGAGGCCATGCTGGTGGGTAGGCTGTTTTCATTGAGATGGGAAAGGGTCAGGCTGGCGCAGGAAGGAGGGTGTTGCCCTTAGAGGGGGGGCAAGATGGCAGGTGCAGCAGGTGGGAGCAGGGACAATTCAACACCTCCGACCCCAGAGGTGTTGCCTGGCAGGGGCGTGGGCAGTCTAGAGTCCAGGGAGAGGTCTAGGCTGCATGTGCTCATGCAGAGCCTGGCTTGCTCCACCCTGCAGGCTCCTTGCTGCCCTGCCTCCTGGCCACACTGCCCACACCTGCACCTGCTGGCTCAGGACAGTACAGCCCTGGGCCCCAGCCTTCCCAGGCCCAAAGCCCATCTTGCTGGGCCTGCTAGCTTGAGCCACCTTCTTTCAGCTTCCCCAGGAGAGGTGGGATGAGGACTCTAGCCCTCAGCGGGGCACAGGCCAGGGGAAGGACAGCAGAGCCATGGCCTCTCATGTTAGCCCACCACCTCTGTGCGTTGGCGGTCCAGGCCTGGCCAGGATGCAGGGGGCACTGGGGACAGCACAACCCAGGGTCACATACTCACAGACACGTGGGCCGCAGCAGTGCCATCTGTGGGGGGGCAGTCAGTCAGGAAGGGCTGCCTGGGGGAGAGAGTCTCACACTGGCTTTGGTGGGATGCATGAGGATTGACTTAGTGCAGGGGAAGCTGCCTGCATCCCCCACACCTTTGGGCTCTTGGGCCTTGCCCTCCAGGGAACTGCTGGTGAGTGACCAGAGGAAGGAGACCAAACTGTCATGTCAACCTCCCTTTTCCCCCTTAACCCGCTGGAAAACCCCTGGTTATCCTTGGAAGCTGATCTCAGAATCACCTCCTCCACGAAGCCCTCCCTGACTACTCCCTACAGAGTTAGTTCCCCACCTCTGTGCCTCCACGACACCCAGCACAGGCCCCGAATCCCGAAGAGATCATGCCATGCCATGGAGTTGCGTCTGTCTTCCCACAGACACTAAGGTCCATGGGCTGTTCTGTTCTGAGTGTGTGGCATAGGCCACAAGGGCCTCAAGGGATGCTGACTTGACTGAACAAGTTCTGGAAGGAAGGAGGAAGGAAGAAAGGAAGGAACAAAGATGAGGGCAGGAAGTGGCCTGTACAGGCTCTCTACTTCTTGTTTTACATCTGAGGAAACTGAGGTCCAGAGGGGCTATCTTGCCTGAGGTCATGAGGGCTGGCTCCTGGGTCATGAGGGCTCCACTATGTGGGTTCTGGGCTGCCTGGGTCCCTGTGGGTCCCAGGACAAGGGGAGTTCAGAGGCAGCTGGGACACGAGGAGTGGGGGCTCCTGAGGGAACCTGGGGACAGTCAGGTGGGAGCCTATGAATGGCGTGGATCTCGGAGGAGGATGGCAGCCAAGACCCCCCCAGCTTCTCTGTTTCTTTTTTTCTTTTCTTTTCTTTTTTTGAGACAGAGTTTCGCTCCCGTTGCCCAGGCTGGAGTGCAATGGCACGATCTCACCGCAACCTCCACCTCTCGGGTTCAAGCAATTCTCCTGCCTCAGCCTCCTGAGTAGCTGGGATTACAGGCATGTGCCACCACACCTGGCTAATTTTGTATTTTTAGTAGAGATGGGGTTTCTCTATGTTGGTCAGGCTGGTCTCGAACTCCTGACCTCAGATGATCTGCCCGCTTTGGCCTCCCAAAGGGCTGGGATTACAGGCATGGGACACTGAACCTGGCCCCCTGTTCCTTCTTCTGGCCCCTGCTGCTGGCTGGGCCCTGGCCCTGCGGCCCCTGGCACCACTGGCCAAGTGGAGTTTTGTTGGCAAAGCTGGTGTCTTGGGGTCTCAGCCTTGGGGAATAACCCTGCCCCTGCCCCATCACCGCCCACACCCGCCTTCCGGGCCAGGACCCAGCCCCTGGCATTTCCCAAATGTCACTGTGACTGCCACTAGCTGCCCCTGCTCGGCCTTGGGCCGGTAAGTGTGCATCAGAGCGCCGCCCTCCTCTCCCTCTCGCTCCCCGTGGGTGAGGAGGCTCAGCCTTCAACTCTGGCCCCAACCTGAGTATGACTTCCCTGGGGGCCTCCCTGGGGCCACATACAACAGATGTCCTTAAAACAGGGACTGGCATGTTCCTAGAGTGCCCAGCCTGAGGGGGCAGTGGTGTGGTGTTTTGGGTGGGTGACCAGGAAAAGTGGCTTCAGGGTAGCTGAGCTGGTTGGCAGAGCAGGCCCACTGTGGACATCATGTTCCTGGGGGTTGGTGGTGGAGCTTAGAGAGCTGAGAGATCCGTGGACACACACACCCACACACAGATACCCACACACAGAGACACACGTAGGTCCACACACACAGACACAGACACACACACAGAGACATGCAGAGACACAGACACAGAGACACACGCAGGCACACAGACACAGAGACACACAAACACACAGACACATACAGAGAGACACAGAGACACATGCAGGCACACACACAGACACAGACAAACAGACACATGCAGAGACAGACACACAGACACATGCAGAGACACAGACACACAGACACATGCAGAGACACAGACGTAGAGAGAGACACACAGACACATGCAGAGACACAGACACACAGACACATGCAGAGACACAGACGTAGAGAGAGACACACAGACACATGCAGAGACACAGACACACAGACACACACAAAAACACAGACACACAGAAACACACAGACACAGAGACACACACAGACACAGAGACACAAAGACACACACACACACAGACACATACAGAGACACAGACACACATAGACACACGCAGGCACACACACAGAAACAGAGACACGCTAACACAGAGAAACACAGACACACAGACACATGCAGAGACACACAGACACACCTCCCCCTACTGCCACTGGTGTGAGCATCTCCATACCAGCTCCACACAGACTTATGTGCAGACACATATGCCCAGGGGAGGTAGATAGGTAAGCTATTGATTTTTTAAAAGTTTATGTTAGGTAATTGATTATTGATACCTTACTAGTTTGAACAGATTTTTTAGTTTGGCTTCCTGGAAAATCCAAGAAATTAATTATATTACTTACACATACGGAACAGCCAACTTCTTTATTTCTAATGTATCTTTAGTTTTCTTATCTTATTATGTTTTCTAAAAGGTGCAAAGTAACATTAAATAATAGCAGTTGTCCTTGGCTTGATCTTCATTTTAATGAGGAGGCTTCTCATGTTTTACTAAGTCTGAAATCGGCCCTATATTTCCAATAGGTATTCGTCATCAAGGACAGTATGCTGGAATTCTACATTAATTGCCAAGAGTGCACACCAGGAATGGATATTCAGTTTCATCAAAGGCTTTCCTATATCTAGCAAAATCATCAAATGCCTTTCCTCCTTGGACCTATTAATGTGTTGACTTATTAACTCTTCTGAGCTAAATCATCCTCTTGTTCCTGGAATAAAGCCCACTGGGTCAGGCTCTATTGTGCTTACAAATGCTGCTGAGTTCATTTTACTGATGTGTTGCTATGTTGCTGAGGGTATTTTTCACTATTTTCAGAGGTAAGAATTTATGCATACTTTTCTACTAGGAGACATATTTATCACATTTATAAATCATGTTATTTTAGCTTTATAAAATGAATAGGAAGGCTTTTCAATATGAATTGTGTAGTTGAAATAGTTTATATATCATATAAAATTATCTTATCCTCAAAGGCTTGAAATAATTCATTTTAGAAACTATTTCAGCCAGGGCTTGCTTTTATTTTTTCCAGAGGCTTAGTTGGCTGTCAACGTAATTTGTACTATGGTTATTGGTCTTTTTGGGTTCTAAATATTTTTAGTCTATTTTTGGTTACTTATATTTTCTAGATAATATAAGTAACCATTCAAAGTTCTTGCAGATCATTTACCACAGATTTAGGTAGTTGTTTGTTTTAAACTTTCTTCTACATATCTGGAGTTAGATTCCCTTTTTTCATGCCCAATGTATTTTTCATGTCCTTCCTTTCTTCCTTCTTCTCTCCCTCCCTTTCTTTTTTTAAATACATTTTTATAATTTTTTTAAAGAAATAGAGACAGGTTCTCACGAGAGCCCCTCAAAGTGCTGGGGTTACAGGCATGATCCAGGGCGCCGGGCCCTCCCTCCCTTTCTTCTTTCCTTTTGTTGATTAGAACTGCAAGAGGGTTATCCCTGAAATCTGTGTTTTCAAATAATCAGCTCTTGAAGTTTATAAGGACTTCTACTCTATTCTTTGATTGAGTCATCTAATTTGCCTTTTAGCAATTTCTTCTTCCAGTTTGTTTCGCTGTTTTGTTGAGAAGCTGTTTTTTAAGCTTTTTGAATCAAGTGCTTAGTGTTTACTTCAATACGTTATTGAAGTCTATGAACTTTTCTGTGAGTACAGCTTTGGCCATATCAAATTCGATACAGAGTTTTCCTATAAAAGTTATTTTTCTGACATCTGTAATTGGAGTTTGAATCTTTAACACCGGCGTGATTTAGGGAACTTTTTAATGAAGTGGGTATTTTTTTTATCAGTTATATATTAATATCCAACTATAGTACATTGTGCTTATGTCATTCTCTCACCTGCACACTTCTGTTTGGGGACTTTATTGGCTTTCATTGGTGGTATAACATATGACCATGTGGCGGAGACTCTGGACAGTAGAATGTGCCTTTCTGTTTCTAGACACAGTTTTTCACATATCTTGGTCCCCCGTCCAGAGAGCATGCACTGCAATATTTTCATCCCTTGGGCATCTACCACTTGCTAGGCAATTTCTGGTTGTGAATCCAGCATGAAGAGGTGCTCACTGTATTTCCTGGGCATAGCTTTGTGTTCTTGGGAGTTTACCTCTAATAGGGTTAGAAAAGAAAACCATAAAGTGTTTTTCTTACTCTCCACTCTCAGCCATTCAGCACAACATTCTGACACCAGATTCTCTAACATTAAGACAGCAGCTGGGTGCCCTGTAATTCAATTTGGACAATATTGGAGGCAGAGTCAGATCTCACAGGTTGAAAGCTTGGTCCCACAAGGCTGTCCCCATCCCTCGACTTCAGATGCCATTTGCAAGTCTCAGGTTGTGGCCTGTGCTTCTGACCCACCCAGCAAATCAGCACTTCTGGGACTCCCTTCTCAGATTCAATTAATTTGCTACAGCAGCTCCCATAATTCAGGGAAGCACTTGCTTCCATTTACCCACTTACTATACAGGTTTTTACAGTGGTCACAGATGAACAGTCAGAGGAAGGGATGCTCAGGGCAAGGCATGTGGGAAGGGGCGTGGAGCTTCCCTGTCCTCCCAGGCACTGCACTCCAGGGCCCTCCACCTGCTTGCCTACCCAGAAGCTCTGAAGCCGCTCCTTTTGGGATTTTGTGGAGGCCTCATTACATGGGCATGACTGACTGAATCATTGGCCATTGGTGATGGACCCAACCTTCAGCCTCTCTCTCATCCCTAGAGCTGGGGGTGGGAGTGAAAGTCCCCACCCTCTCATCACATGGTTGGTTACCCTGACAACCAGCCCCCAGCCAGGCTGTCCAGGAGTCCATCAGCACACAGAAGACACTTACCACTTTGGAGATTCTGAGAGTGTTAGGAGGGTGTGCTGGGAAAAAAGACAGTGTCATGCACCACATAGTGGTCCCCTGAGATTCATAATATGATATTGTCACTGTGCTTTTTCTATGTTTAGCTGTAGAAATCCTTACCGTTGTGTTACAGTTACCTCCAGTATATTCAGTGCGGTCACATACTGTGCAGGTTGGGAGCCCGGGAGCAATAGGCTGTACCACGGAGCCTGGGTGTGTAGTGGGCTCTGCCATCCTGGTCTGTGTAAATCACTCTGTGGGGTTTGCACAATGACAAAATCGCCTCAGATGCATTTCTCAGGAGGTATCCCCGTCGCAAATGGATGCATGACTGTATGTGCCTGGGCCACATGGACAGGAAGGGCCAACTTGCAGGCAGGAGGCCTGGGCTGCTTCCAGCTGTGCCCTGTCCTCAGCCCCACACCTGTATCTCATCTGGGAAGTGGAGAGCAGGGCCTCAGAGGCCCCCAGAAGGTGTCACAGGGCCCAGCAGGTGGGAGGCCCTCTGCCCTCGCCACTCATTGGTGGTGAGGCTTGTGGGCAATTTTGCGGGGGCTGGAATCCAGCACGGGCCCCTTGGACCCCAGCCTGATTTCCCCCACCCCACCTCGCTGCCCTGCGCTTGCAGCCTAGCCTGCAAATGCAGCAGGGGCAGCTCCTCCTGGGTCAGGCCCTGTCCATCCCACAGGCCTGGCTGGCTTCCCCTGCTGTCACCTCACACCATTCTCCCTCCCCGGAGCCCTGTGCTGGTTGCCCTGGGTGGCACATCAGACAGGGTTCCAATCCCAGCTCCACCAGTTTCCCAGACTGGCGCTGGTGACTGAGGCCCTTTGGGCCTCTGTTCCTTCATCTGGAGAAGGGGGAGCAGCAAGAGAGCCACCCTGGGGAGGTGTGGAGGCGGCTGTGTCTGGCTTAGGTTCGAATCAGCGTAGTGGCGCTAACTGATGTGGCGAGGTTTCAGGATGACTCAGCAGCCAATTAAATGCTTACAAATTCACGGCTTATTGGGACGTTTTCACACACCAACAATCATGCAAATATATTTCACACACCCAGGCAGTCATAAGGAGGCGGGAGCGAACCACAGTGTCGGGGGACGGGGAGACCAGCTGCTGACTGCGCAAGGTCAGAGTTCCTTCAGAGCAGAGGGAGCGCAGACCCCCGGGTGGAGGGATGGGCCCGTACTCCCAAGTGGAGGGATGGGATCACTCCTCTTCTCCCAGCAGGGCATCTGGTGGCCTCCGATGGAAAAGAGGCCTTGGAGTTCTTGAGGGCAGTGCTTCTGCAGGTGTCTGGGTCGTGAGCAGCTTCTTTGTATTTATGGCCCTCCGCAGGAGTGTCCCTGGCCATCATCTTCAGCTGCCTTTTGGCATCACTTTCTTGTTGGATCTCAGGGATGCCTGGCCACAGCAGATATCATCTGATCATTGCAGTCCACCACACCTATGCTTATCACTCTGAGGGCTCAGCAACTTCACTCTAAGCTGAGTTACTTGTCATAAGTACTCCCTTTTTTTTTTTTTAAGACAGAATCTTGTTCTGTCGCCCAGGCTGGAGTGCAGTGGCATGATCTCAACTCACTGCAACCTCCACCTCCCAGGTTCAAGCAATTCTCATGCCTCAGCCTCTGGAATAGCTGAGATTACAGGTGTGCACCACCATGCCTGGCTAATTTTTTGTACTTTTAATAGAAATGGGGTTTCACCATGTTGGTCAGGCTGGTCTTGAACTCCTGACCTCAAGTGATCTGCCTGCCTTGGCCTCCCATCGTGTTGAAATTGCAGGAGTGAGCCGCCACACCCGGTGAGATAGGGTCTTGCTCTGTTGCCCAGGCTCTGTCACCCAGGGGTGCAGTAGTATGATCTTGGCACACTGCATCCTTTACCTCCTGGTATCAAGCAATCCCCCTACCTCAGCCTCCTGAGTAGCTGGGAATACAGGTGCATGCCGCTGCCCCTGGCTAATTTTTTTGTAGAGACAGGGATCTCCCTATGTTGCCCAGGCTGGTCTTGAACTCCTGGGCTCAAGCGATCCTCCCACCTCGGCTTCCTAAAGTGCCAGGATTACAGGTGTAAGCCACTGTGCCTGGCCATTTATTTTGAGACCCTAAGGACCACAACACATTATTACACATTCCTGTGCACTGGTACTCTTGGGGCTGGCCAGTGTCTAACCACCCGTTACCAGCCCCCAGGGCCAGGGGATAGATGCACAGCATGTGACAGAAGAGCTGCCTGTGTCCACGGCATGGGGGTGGCAGTCAGGACGTGTGTCTGGGTGCTGTTTCCCAGAGGCTGCCAGACTGAGCATGCCCATGGCTCTGTGACCCAGCAGGGAGCTGGGTGCCTCCTTCCCCTACCCCCATGACTGGCCCAGAGAGAGCTCCCTGCTCCCACAGCCATCTGCCAGGAGGACGACAATTCAAGTGAGGGAAATGGATTTTTATTTGTTTTGAAACACAAAGGAAAAATCTTTGCTCAGCCTAATTAGTTATTTAAATGTAAAAGAACCATGTGGCTTTTATTCCATATCCTAGCACCTTAGGTGGCTGTGGAGGCTGCGGCTCACCTGGGACAGGTCTGTGTGTGGCCTGCGCGACTGGCCATCCCTTCCCGCCTCTGGAGGCCCTCAGCCCTGACCCTGCCCGCTCACTGTCCCTCTCTCTTGGTCATGGGCTGCTGCTTCAGGGCTGACTCCAGGGCTGGCTGGATGTGGGCAGTGTGCCCGGGTGGGCCCGGGCAGGACAGGTTGCTGGTGCTTTCCTACTGGAGCCAGCAGCGCCCTGGCCACTGCCCAGAACTGATGAGCAGCAGGACACCCTGCTCTGCCCTGCCATCATCAGTGGACAACCCATCTAGGACAGGGACACCAGAGGGGTGATTTCACTTGGGGTGGAATCTGCACACTGCTTCCCAGCCCCCTCCTCCATGGCACCCTGAGGGTCTCCCTGGAAAAGACAGAACTGGCCACCAAGGTTGCCTGAGTTTGCACATGACCCCATCCAAGCCTGTGCCCAGCTCTGTCCCTGGGAGGCCCAGGGCTGCCCACCCATCTACAGGAGGCTCTTGTTACCCCTGCAGAATCTGACGGTGTTGGCCGAAGAGGGAGCGAGGCCAAGGGGAGTGGGGAGCAGGGCCCCCCAGGCGGCTGGAGTGGGAGGCCAGGCTGCCAGCGCCTGCCGGGAAAGGGCAGGGATTCTCTGAAGTCCCACCTGCTGCATCCGTGGGCCTCTTGAATCTCAAGAATGGAATGGTTCTTGGTGGACAATGACGTTCTGTGCCCTGAGCAGGCCCAGAAGAAGCTGACTGGACAGAAGGGGAAAAGGGAGAGGCAGAAACCCAGACTAGGCAGAATCTGAGGAGCGTGAAGAGGAGACGACCAGATTCCTTCAGTCAATTCAAATTGTATTGGGTAATAGAAGGGAATTCAGAAGGAAAAAATGAATCATGTGTCTGTAACAAAGCTTTAATTATCCGCGTCGCGCCTGTGGCCAGGCCTCTGGAGCGGGCGCCCTGAGAGGCGCTGTTGCGCTGGTTCCCATGGCAGCCGCCTCCTTGTTGGAGTCCGGCCTGAGGCCCTTGGCCAGGCCCTGAGACTGCCCTGGCCAGCCTGGAAGGTTCACAAAGGTAAATCCGGCCCTTCTTCACAGCACCTGAAGTTTGGCTTATGTGAAACAGCGTGGCCCCTGCCCTCTGATGCCTGCTTGGCCCGGAGGATGGAGAGGCAGGGGCTGCAGGGAGCTCCCTGCCCTGCTGCAGGAATGGGGCCAGCATGTGCTCCCAAGGACTATGCTGCTGCAGAGGCCACAAGGGTTGAGAGAGAGGAGGGTGAGGACTGGAGAGGCTGACCTGCAGGGGAGTGTCACCCCCAACGCCCCCCATCCCTAGACCAGAGCCATCTCTGAGTCCCCCATGCCTGGGACAGGACAGTGCAACCAGGTCAACGGGTCCACCTACCTAGAAGCAGGAGGCAGCTTCTCCTCACTTGTTGCTGTCTGCAGCAGGTGCACTGGCTGTCCCTTGCATGGGAGGTGAGAAAGACCCAGAAGTGGGATGAGGGAGGGGGCAGCACCAGCTCCCAAGAGCTGTGTGTCTAGGGAGGCAGCTGGGAAACCTATAGGACCGCTAGTGCTCTGCAGTGCCGATGCCATCAGAACCCACCAGGCATTGAGCCTGTCCTGAGCTTTGTGGCTTCACTTAGTGCTCACAGTCGCCTGGGAAGCAGGTGCTGGAGGTGGCATCTCACAGAGGAGGGTGCCGGCTCTCAGCTGAGGTGGGGCCCACTCCCTTCCCACTGGATGCCCAGCGCATGCCTAGATCCAGCCTGGGCCTGCAGTCGGCCCCTGCCCATCTGCTGTGCGTGGCCTCAGCAGATGGGACAAGGGCTCCCTGGAGTTAAGGGAGACACGTTTCAGCTCAGTCAGGACAGTCTGAGAGCTGGGATTTGGGGATGTGGAGGACATCTGAGTGTTGGCTGGGTGGTTGGGGGAGAACCCTTCCTGCCCTGGGTCAGGGAGTAGGAGGTGGATGCAGCCCGGTTGTGGAAAGGGGCTCTGATGTGGCCCACCTGCTGTTGAGGGCAGGCCTGGGGCCAACCTGGGCAGAGTCAGGGTTTGGCTTCTAGAGTCCTGGCTTTAGTCCCTCTAGCAGGCACTAGAATCTCAGAAATGGTGGAGACTAAGCCCCAGACTCTCCCAGGCAGGTGTCACTCGCCTGCGCGTTGTGGATAGGTGATGTCCAGAGGGGTTGGGCAATGGCTGGTCACCCGGCCTTCTTCCACAGAGCTGGGAGGACATAGGTGTGGTGGAGGGGCTGGGCAGTGGCTGGTCACCCAGCCTTCTTCCACAGAGCTGGGAGGGCCTAGGTGCATTGGGGATGGAGGCGCTGAGGTAGGTCGTCCAGCGCCTGGGACTGTAGCACCAGCTTGGAGAGAGCACTGTAGCCCTGGCTTGGGAAGAGGGAGCATGAGCGAGGGACACATGTCACCAGGACAGGGGTATTAGAGAAGTGGGAGCCAAAGGGGGATGGAAGGACTGGGGACTGCCTGGGGCAGGCACCCCTCTTCTCAGCTCCATACAGGTCTCCCAGCCCCATGCTGGGGTGGTGCCCTCAGGGTCGGGTCCAAGCAGGCTCCGCCAGCTGAGGGTGCAGTGGCCCCATTGTCTCTGCAGGCCATTGGCTCCCCTCGCTTGTGCTCCCCTGCCAGTGAGTGACATCCAGGAGGTGAGGGTGGCCTCTACCTCATTTCTCCCCCTCCACGATGCCTCTCAGTGCAGGTGGGATCCCAGAGGCCTCTTTTTACTGGTCTGAGAACGCAGCTCTGGACTGGCAGGGTCAGAGGATGGGGAAGGGTGTGTAAGATGGGAAGGGTGAGCGGCAAAGGAGGCGCAGCTACCTCCACCATCTGACCGGTCCTAATGGAGCTCGGGAGGGAGATGGAGTGAAGTCTGTCCTTGCTGCATGATGGGTGGAAGGGAGGAGGCCCCTAACCTCCTTCCCCCTCCTCTGCCACCCCATGCAGGTTCTCATCCCATCAGGAGCAGTGCCCCTCCTTCTTTCCTCCCCGAGGGTGGCTGAGTCTTCAAGCTAAGTGGGCACACTCAGCCCTCTACCCTCCCTGAGGCGGGCAGTTTCTTCCCTGTGACGTGGCCCACTGCCACATCCCGACGGCCTTCTCTGGGTGGGGCAGCCCCTGGGCAGGCTACCTAGCACTGCCTACTATCAAGGAGGAGGTCAAAATCCTCACTAAGGCAAAGGGCCCACTGAAGGTTTAGCAAAAGATGTGCATTTGAATGGGGAATCTTGTAACCGTGGTGCCTGCCTCCCATACACTCAAACAAGCACTTCACTTACAAATTGCACCTGACTCCCTGCTGGGTAAGGTGAGGACCCCCACAAGATGGTCCCCCAAGGGAACCAGGAATCACCTGCTGCATCCTGGGGGAGCCTCCTGGGGAGGGGAGCCTCATTCCCGATGTCCTGGTGGGAGGAGCCCACACCCTCGAAGAGTGGGGCAGGCGGCCCACCCACTGTAGGCATAGACCCTGAGTACCGATGGCAATGGCGGTGGTGGTGGGATGTGCCCGGGGTGCTGGTGGCTCCAGCGCCCCCGCTCCTGGCAGGGTGGGGACTGGGCAAGGTTGGGGGGCAGCCTGGCACTGCTGGGGACCCTGACCCTGGCACATCACAGGTCCAGGTTTAGCAGGGCCGACACACACATCATCAGTCAGTGCATGTTTTGGAGTAAGTGAGGCAGCCAGGAGGTGCCCCAGGGAGGGTTTGCCAAGAACTACTGGGCCAAAAGCTCCCAGGCTTTGGCGCCAGCCCTTCTGTCCACTCCGCTCGTCCTTTCCCAGATGCTCCTTCCAGTCGGCTGAGGCCTCACCTCCGCAGGGAGGCCAACCTCACCGCCCAGGCAGAGGTTACTGCTTTCCCACTCACATTCATGACCTTCTGTCTCCTCTGTCGGAGCACTGATTCTCTCCTAACCCGTAATATCATGTTGCCATCTGTGGCCATTGTGCGTGGCACCACACAGGCTCTGTGGGGTGCTCTCTGGGGCCAGAGAGCCCTGTTTTTTTCCCCTGGTGTATCTCCAGTATCTAGGCAGGGATCATTACCACTTGTGAATGAATGAATGGGCAAAGAATAGGGCTCCGGGAACACCCACCTCCTTTCCCACCCCAGTGCCGGTAATTTCAGAGAACTGGCCGGTTATCCCTTGAAGGGCAAAGGGCCCATTCTGTTGGGTCCGTGGCATGCATCCAGCCCAGCCCAGGTAGGTGCGCAGGTCTCTCCCCTCCTGAGGCCCACCAGGGTCATGGCACAGGGCTGCCCCCAGCTCCCTCCAGGAGCACGCTCTCCCCGCCAGCCAAGAGAGGGGAGACAGGCGAGATGTGTAATTTTCAGTTGCTAATTGTGATGCCCTGCAGCTTGCTGAGCTAAAAATAGTCTCCGTTTTTGTTGAGTAGGTTAAAAAATAGAAGCCCACGTGCTGCCTCAGAAAGAAGCCCCCCTGCCAAGGCTGGCAGAGGTAGGGGGCTGGCTCGAGCCCCTCCTCCACCTCCTGGCAGATCCCTGGGACTCATGCATGATGGGCCCTGAGAGCTGTTTTTGTCCCAGTTTTCCAGGAAGCTGGGTTTCTTAATTTGAGGTCCACAGATGAGCTTCTGGGAGCTCATCGGTCCCCAGAATCATCTGCAGAAGGTCGTGGGAATTGTGTGCTTGTCCACATATCCAGGCCAGGGCTTCAGCCTGCACTTGATGCTCAGGGGGCCATGCCCCTGCCAGGTGCTCTCAGGGGCAATGCTGAGGTCCGAGGAACAGCAGGGCAGACCTGGGCAGACCTGCACATTACGGCCTCTTGTGTCCTGTGAGCTGAGCCTGAGAGTCCTCATCTGAGAAACGGGCCTCTCCGGGCTGTCTCCCTGGGTGAGGGAGAATTGCATTGAGATGAGTCATGGAATGGCCAGCACACAGCTCACTCTAACTCCTAATGATGCACACTTAAAGCAAAGCAAGGTTGGTCAAGTGAAGGCTAATCCCTGCTTTGGAAGTTTCCAGAACTGCAGACTGCAGGATCCAGAAGGGGTCCTAGAATTCCGACAGTGTGCTAGGAGCCTGCCGTATACTGCTTCTCCCTTTGGAGTTGAACGGAGGCCTGACCCTGTTCCTGTCCGGCTGTGCAGGAGACTCTGTCCCCTCCTGGCCTGTTGTCCCCACTCTCTGCTGTGGTGGGGCTGGCGGTGTTGGAGGATGGCCAGTTACCCCATGGGGCCACCTTCTGATGCTCCTCCCATAGCCCCTTTTGGGGAGCTGGACAGATGTGCTCTGTGCACACACCTACGAAGGGGGGCGGGGTGGGTGAATGCTCATTGACCCCTGCGTCCCCCTTCCCTGGGGATCTTTTATGAGGCCACAGTGGTGTCAGGCCTCCCGTGGCTCTGTTGGGTCTCCTCATCGCTGGGCATCCTCAGTGCAGGACACAGGAAGAACACTCGGGAGTGGAAAGGGACCCAGCTGCTGCCCCGGCCTGGACACATGAGTGGGTGCACGGGAAGACGACACCCACAGCAGGCCCTGGCTGCAGTGAGGCCACAGGCTTGGGCTCGGAGCCGCTGGGCCTCCATTGTAGCTGCAGCTCTCAGGGACTCCTGGGCAGGGTGCAAGGTCTCAGAGTCCATGGCTGGAGTTTGAGTGGAGGGAAAGACTGTGCACCAGCTCAGAAAAGGTGTACACACTGTGTGGCTGCCCCTCCAGAGGGGCGCATCCAGCTTTTGCACACATGAGGCCAGAGGCAGATGGCCTCTCTCTGTGTGCTGCCTGGGGGACGGGCATGGGTCACATTAGAAAGCTGGGTAGCAGGCTGGGTGCAGTGGCTAAACCCTGTAATCCCAGCACTTTGAGAGGTTGAGGCGGGTAGATCACTTGAGGCTGGCCAAGAGTTCGAGACCAGCCTGGCCAACATCGTGAAACTCTGTCTCTACTAAAAATACAAACATTAGCTGGGCATGGTGGTATACACCTGTAATCCCAGCTACTTGGGAGGCTGAGGCAGGAGAATCACTTAAACCTGTGAGGCAGGGGTTGCAGTGAGCCAAGATCGTGCCACTGCACTCCAGCCTGGGCCACAGAGCAAGACTCTGTCTCAAAACAAAAAACAACAAAAAACTCTCCAACGTCCTTGAAGAGGCTGCAAAAAGGAATGCCATTCATACTCTTTCGCAAAAACATCCCTCTTTTCCTCTGTCTCCCAGGATCTCTCACAGCACTGGGGCTGCATAGGGTCCCTCCTCTTACTTTCTTAAAAGGCTGGAAAGTTTCTCAGATCCTGGCTGTCCTCTCCCCTCTTCTCACTCTGGACCCTCAGTCTAGCTGCTTCCATTCTTGCTCTCTATGCTTTTTTCCTCTCCTCAAGCTATTCTTTTCTTTTATTCATATGTAGTATTTTACATATTTATGGGGTACATGTATTTTTTACACACATGGGGTATGTGATGATCAAGGCAGGGTATTTGGGGTATCCATCATCTTGAGCATTTATCATTTCTATGTGTTGGGAACATTTCAAGTCTTCTATCTCTTTTGAAGTATACAATACATTGCTGCAAACTATAGCCACCTGAGTCTGTTATGGAACATTAGAAGTTATTTCTTCTATCTAAATGTGAGTCTGTGCTGGTTGCCCAAGCTATCTTTGTTTCCCGCTCCTGCCCTCTGGTAGCCATTATTCTACTGTCTACCTCCATGAAAGCAAGGTTTTCAGCTCCCACCTGAGTGGGAACATGCAGCGTTGGTCTTTCTGTGCCTGGCTTGCTCCACTTAACATAGTGACCTCCACTCTCAGTGCTGCGTGATTGGCACAGTGTATTCCTTGGTGCGAAGGGGTATGTGCACCTGTGTGTGCATGTGTGCACCTGTGTGAACCTGTGTGTGTGAGTGTTGTGGGGGGAGCTGTGAATATTCAGAAGCTAAAGTTTTAGGCTGTGTCCCCTAAAAGTGCCTCTCCCCTGAGTTGTATTGAGGCCGAGCTCCAGAACGTACCCACTGGAAAAGATCCCGGAGATCCAGGGCTGTGTTCCCACAGTCCCTCACCCAGGCTGAGCAGAGCCCCAAGAGCAGCGTTCACTTGCACTGAAGCACGCCCTGCGTGTGAGCGCTCGTGCTGGGCTGGAAGCCACACTCCATGTGTCTCCCTGCCACCCCCGCACTTCCCACAGCCACCATGAGGTTCAGGTGCCAGTGCCACTAAGGCTCACACAGACGGAGGAACTGTCCCAGGCCAACCACTGATGGGAAGCCTGGCCCACATGGGATGCAGGCTCCTGGCCTCTCCCCTCCTGGCACTTTGGCGCCATCAGCATGTGGCTGTTCTAGAGTCAGAGGGGGTTGAGAAACCAGATGACAGCCCCTCCTCTACCCTACTCACTCTATGGGGTGGGGTGAAGGTCTCAGAGCCCATCTTACACCTGAGATCAGAGCTCACAGAAAGGTTGGCTGTGCTCGCTTTATTGGGAAGCACAGTCCCGGGCAGCGGGAGGCTGGGAGCGAGTGGAGAGATGCCGGGATGTGTTGCAACAACAGCTGGCGTCCCAGGCATCTCTGGGGAGGCTCTGTGAAACCTGTGCGTCTCAAAACAGTGCCTCTGGGGTGAGGATTCCTACAGGGTGTTAACCTGCCCCAGCCCCAACCTCTCCCAGGGCTGGCAGTGTGGTGTGTGCCCATGGCCCTAAGGGCCTAGGTCAGAGGCCACAGGTCTGAAGCAGTGGCACCCAGCACTGAGCCACTGGGCACCATTGAGGCAAGGCCTAGATGTGTGTGGCACAGAACCACATATCTGGTTCCGCTCCAGGCACACAACAGCATTAGCTTCCGTCTCTCCCTTTAACCTCACTGCAACCCTTCAGGGAGGCGGGACAAGACATTCCACACCCAGTATCCAGCCGAGAAAGCAGGCTCAGGGCCACCCAGAGGCTTCCCGTGGGTGTGGGGACAGAGCCTGTTCTCTGGCATGCGGTCCCAGGCGCAGGATCTGCAACTGCAGGAAAGGACTCAGGTGTGCGGGGGTGTGGACAAGGGCATGAAAGACTGGGGGTATAGCTGTGTGGGGCCTCTCAGGATGGTATCACCTGCGGCAGACCAAGGAGTGACAGCAGCAGGACCCCACGAGTCACTTCATCCTCTGGGGGAGAGCAGCACATGTGCCATGTGGGGCACCTTGGGCCAAGCCTGAAAAGGCTGGGACAGCCACAATGAGGCAGAGTAGTGGAGGCCTGGGGAGAGCCCCGTGCCTCGTTGTCTGCCGCCTCCCCTCTGGCCTGCTGCAGCGCATCCTGGCAGGCAGGTGGCAAGGGGCCTCTAGGTTCAGCCTCTCCCAGGCAGCCTCCACTCCAGACCTCCTACAGTGCCGCTGAGGCTGTGCAGGGCAGGGGTGTGACCCTCAAGGCCCAGCCAGGAATACTTGGGCTCAGATACAGGGAGGACCCCCTTCTCGAATGGTGCCCCCAGAGGGTCAAGTGAAGCCAGGTATGGAAACCGGCCCTCTCCTGAGATGGAAGAGGGCACCCCTCTCACCAGCAGGCTGGGCCCCTGGGACTGCCCTTGTGTCCACCGGCCCTGTGTGGGAGGTGAGAAGGGAGTGAGGTGCATCCCCCAGGAGACAGTGAGTCACTCTTCTCCGCCTCGGTGTAAGCACGTTTCTTCTGCATTGATTAGCTCTATAATTAGGAGGCGCTTTCCTTCTTGCCTGAACAGAGGAGGGGCTGCAAAGAGCCAGAGGGGCTGCTGGGTGCAAGCCTGTCCCCCACTCCCTGCAAGGGGCTGCTGCTCTTCCAGGCCAGTCCCAGCTGGACCTGGGGTGGAGGTGAGGGTTCCCACAGACACTGGTCTGGCACACTGGCTGGCCCCAGCCCTGTCTGTGTCTACATCCCAGGCGGGAGGAGGGTGCTTCCTGAGCCCTTCACAGCGTCTGCTGCCTTGAGATGGGTCTGGTGCAGCCAGGAGCAGCTGAGGCAGGAGAGAGGCTCCCCGTGCTTCCTGGAAGTCTGTGGAAGATGCCAGTGCCTCTCCTGCCCCTGATGCCCTCATGCCCTTGTCCGCACCCCCACACACCTGAGTCCTTTCCTGCAGTTGCAGATCCTGGGCCTGGGACTGCACGCCAGAGAACAGGCTGTGTCCCCACACCCATGGGAAGCCTCTGGGTGGCCCTGAGCCTGCTTCCTCTTCTGGACACTGGGTGTGGAATGTCTTGTCCCGCCTCCCTGAAGGGTTGCAGTGAGGTTGAAGGGAGAGACGGAAGCTAGTGCGGTTGTGTGCCTGGAGCGGAACCAGATATGTGGTTCTGTGCCACACACATCTAAATCAGAGTTGTTGGGGCGGGGGTCAGGCACAATGTCTTAGAAAAATCCCCACGTGGTGCTGGTGTGCATGTACTACAGCTGAGGGCCTGCCCTGGTTTGTTTATTGATTGATTGAGGCAGGGTCTGGCTCCATTGCCCAGGCTGGAGTGCAGTGGCGTGATCATGGCTCACTGCAGCCTCAACCTCCTGGGCTCAAGTGATCCTCCCGCCTCAGCTCCCCAAGTAGCTGGAACCACAGGCATGTGCCACCACACCTGGCTAATTTTTTTTGAATGTTAGTAGAGACAGGGGTCTCTATGTTACCCAGGCTTGTCTCCAACTCCTGAGTTCAAGTGATCCATCCACCTCGGCCTCCCAAAGTGCTGGGATTACAGGCATGAGCCTCCGTACCCTGCTCTGAGTTAGCCAGTGCAGCTTACCTGGAGGCTGAGGCTCTCACACAGGTGGGCTTCCCAGGCCTTCCATTCACCTGCACATGATTCACCTGGTGTCTTGCTCAGCAGCAGATGTGACCCAGCAGGCCTGGCCTGGAACTTGAGATCTGCACTTTGACAATCGACAGGTCATGCTGTAGCTACAGGTCCAGCGGCCACACTTGGAACTGAGAGCCTATAGGGGAAGGGTCTAGAACTCCAGTGTGCAGCTGAGCTACCTGAAAGGGGAGCGCTGGGCCCACTCCCACCAGTTTCCGGCTCAGGAGAAGGTACTGCTCCTGCTCTGGGGACCACACCTGGCCTTAGAGCATCCATGCAGGGTCTGGCTCTCTGGGGTCAGGGTGGCCTGCTCTGTCCAGGCCAGCCCCAGCTGGACTTGGGGTGGAGGTGATGATTCCCACAACTGCTGGTTGAACAAGCTGACCCGCCACAGCCCTATCTCTGCCTAGCCCGGGGGGGGCTTCCTGAACTCTCCACAGTGCCCAGACACAAAGGGCCAGTGTGTCTAGAATAAGCGGTGCCTCCTGTGTGGTCTGTAGGGGTGCTGAGCAATCATGCTGGTGGGAATCAGCTCCTGGGGGTGAGGAGGCACCTGGTGCCCAGCACCTTACACAGGGGCTCCTCTGATCTTCCCTGCAAACCTCTGAAGTAGTGCTCCCTGTGCCCATTTTACAGACAAAGAAATTAAGGCTCCAAGGGTTTGAAGATCTTGACATAGCCAAGACAGGTGGTGGAGCCAGGCTCGGACTTGGGCTCCCTGCCTGCCCCTGTTGCTTGCTCGGCGTGAATCCTGGCACTGCTGCCCTCTGGCTGTGACCTGGGGCAGTTACTCAGCCCTCGTCTGCGTAAGGGAATAACGGGTTCTCTGGGATCATAGGGGGTGACTGGGAGGAGTAACTGCGATTCTTCAACTCTAGCATTGCGGTTTTCAGTATTTAGCACCCTGGCCATCGCTGTATCATGATCGCTATTGCTGTGACTGGAGCCAAGAGTCCAGTGTGCAATTCTTCCCTGGGAAGGGGCCACCTGGTGGTGGACACAGCCGTTTGGATACACAGGTTTGCAGCTGCACGCCGAAGTGCCTGCCCCTGCTGTTGGGGCGAGGAGGAAGCAGGTGCAAGAACAAGGGACCTCAGGGCTGGGTGGGGGTGGCCGGCAGGGGACCCCGCAGGGGAAGTGCTGTCATCATCGCCATTTCACAGCTGGGAAGGTGGAGGGCTGGCCAGATGCACCCAGGAACAAGGAGTGGGCCTGCTGCAGGGCCAGGATTCCTGCCCGGGAAAAGCCATGTAGGGAACCTGCCTCTCCACTTGGCACTGAGCCCTGGAGACCCTCCTCGAAGTGCTCCATGGCTGGGCAGGGTGGGCCCTGCTAGGTTTGAGCTTTTGGGGGTAGGGGCTCATGGGGCATCCCCCAGGCCTGCAGGGTCTTGGTTTGTTTGATGCAGGAGACCTAGCCCTGGGCCGTGTCCCCAGGTGGGTCTCCAGGTAGGCAGGACAGAAGGAACCCGGAGCACCCCACATCTTAGGTCAGTGTGGCTCCACACGGCCCCCCTCAAGCTCTGCTGACTCCCCGAAGGGATTCTGAGCATGTGCAGAACCTCTGCTTGCCTGGGACACCCCTGCATGCTCCTCCTCCAGGCCCCCACCCTCGAAGGCGTGGCCTTCCCAGCCCCTCTCTGGCTGCTGACCAGTGGGCTGGGTCCCCAGGATGGCTCATCAGCTCCTAGGCAGGCCTACCGGCACTGAGGCAGGTCTCTCTGCAGGCTGGACATGGAGTGGCCTTGCCCTGTGGGGGATCGGCTGGGGCTGAGTTTGTGGGGTGTCAGAGTGCATCCCTCACATACTACCTCCTGACCATAGCAGCCTGCAGTGAGAGAGGCCAGTGGCTTGGCAAATGCCCTCTCTGATGACCCCAAGAGCTTGGGGTGAGGAGGCCCAACTGACCAAGGTTACCACCTGCTGGTTGCCTTTTGAACCCAGAACTGTGGGGAAGTTGTCCCGCAGTGGCCTCAGGTAAGATGCCTGAGACAGTGCTGAGCAGCTGTGGGCAACAAGGGGTCTGTGAGCCTGCCTTCGTGACTTCATTGCACAAATGGTCACTGAGTGCCACCCTGGGCCAGCAATAGGATACACAGGTGAATGATACAGCCACTTCTGGCTTTGTGGGTCAACAGTCTAGGTTAAACTCAGGGAGGCTTCCTGGAGGTGGTGACACCTAGGCTGGACTTGGAACTCTGGGGTTTCCTTAGTTGAGTTCCTTCCTACTGGGCCTCAGTTTCACCATCTGAAAAATGAAGGATTGGCTCACATCAGTGGTTCCTGAGCTGGAGGGGAGGGCATGTTGGAGTACAGAAGCAGCCCACCTCCGAGTTTCTGACCAGCAGGTCTGGGGCTAGGCCTGAGAATGTGCATTCTAACTTGTGTGAGCCACTGCTGCTGGCCTGAGTTTGAGGGGAGCATTGTGTGAGTCTGAGCCATGACCTCCCTGCCCTGGAGTGGGGGCAGCACTGACCCTGGGGGCTTGGACATTCCACCCAGCCTCACTGTGGGGCCTTTGGTTGTGTTGTTGCTCTCCTTGCCAAAGATTTTCTAAGAATTCCAAGGAAAAACCTTTAGGCGTTTGGTGGGAAAACCAGTGTCGTCTGGGCCAGATGCCCTTTTTTCCCTGGTGGGATGGACAGGGATGTGCTGTGTGTATGTGTGTTGGGGGCGGGGGGGGTGCAGGCAGGTGGTCCGCTCTCTGCTTGTAAGGCCCCTACAGGGCAGGGGCCCATGGTCCTGTCATGGCACTGAAGTAATCATGGCAACAGTTTGCTCTGCGCAATGGGGAAACTAAGGCCAAAATGGCAGGAGGGTCTCGCTCCTCCACCTGACCTCAGCCGCTGGCACCTGTGCTGCCTTCCCTTGAGGGCCAGGAGGTTGAGGCTGGCTCTGTGGGCAGGCAAGGCCACAGGCAGGCCACCCCTGGCTCTCAGGCCGGCAAATGCTGCATCATCCAGTCCCCACTTGGCTCCTCCCAGGCATGGTTGGCTGTCTGGGCCACTGGGGAAACAGGCCCAGAGGGCTTCAGACTCCCCTAGGCTTCACAAGAACTCCCAGCTGCAGGGTGTGGTGAGACCCTGAGCCCCATCACAGTGGGCCATGCCATGAAGGACAGTCCCAGTGTGGGCACCGAGGCTGCTAGGAGGCCCAGCTGCTCAGACATCTGCATCTCAGGGGCACTCAGACTCACAGGCCCCAAAGCCAGTTCCAGATCTCTCTCCAGCCCTGCCCACAGCCCTGCCTCATACTGGTCAGCCACTCAGCCCAAGACCTTCACCATGTGGAGTGGCCCTGCTCGCCACTCCTGCTACCACCTGCCTGAGCAAGCTCTCCTTGGGCTGTGGCAAGACCCACCATCCACGCGGCATCCACCATAAGTCAGACCACTGTGCTCAGAGCCCCAGGCTCCCACCTCAGAGAAGCAGCACATGCAGTCTGTGTGTCCGGCCCTGAGTCCTCAGACTGTCCTCCCAGCTCCCCGCCGCACACATCTCTGGGTCAGGACCTCGGCACTCACTGTCCCTCATGCCTAGGGTGTTCCTTTCTTATCCTGGGAGCTGCGCGGCCAGCCCCATCAGTTGTTCACAGCCCTCTCACCCCAGGCAGCCCTGACTGCCCACCGCAGGCTCCCTGTCCCTTCTCGGACATTTTTCCCAGAGTTTCTCTTCTCTGCTGGCTCTGAGTGTCCAGGGCCCTGGAATGAGGCCTGGCCCGCAGGGAGCTGAAGACACAGTGATCAGATGTGCAGCGACTGGGGGACCACCGAGGAGCCCGCCTGCCCCTGCCCTGGGATGGGGGTGCCCTCTGCCAGTGCTGCTGCGCCCCTGCCACGCACCCCTGCACACATGCATGCAGGCTGCAGGCTGCCTGGGAGGAGGGTCTGTGGAGCTGTGGAGGCGCCTTTGATGCCTCATGTCCTTGCTCTTTTCTCCCAGGAAACTATGCCCCAGACGTCCGTTGTCTTCTCCAGCATCCTTGGGCCCAGCTGTAGCGGACACGTGCAGCCTGGCATGGGGGAGCGTGGAGGTGGAGCCGGTGGCGGCTCTGGGGACCTCATCTTCCAAGATGGACGCCTCATCTCTGGGTCCCTGGAGGCCCTGATGGAGCACCTTGTTCCCACAGTGGACTATTACCCCGATGTGAGTACGTGGGGCCTTGTGGATTGAGACTTACTCACTAATGTGGAGTGAGACTACTCCAGGAGATGTCGGGTATGGGAGGGAGGCCCCCACAGAGTGGTAGAGCTGGACAGGGCTGCAGGAGGGGCAGGGCAGTGGGGGGCCCAGGCCCACCTCTAGGGCCTTCTCTGCTTTCTGCTCTGCATACACCCCCAGCTAGCAGGGGGCCTGGGGGAACCTGCTGTGACTTCCCTGCTGCTGCCCCAGGTAGGAGGAGATGATCCTGGGGACACGGGAAGCAGAAACACGCAAGGGCCAAGCAGGGCCTCCAAGGAGGAAGAGGAGTTTTAAAGGGCAAAGCCAGCACTTGGGGTCCTGGTGAGGGCACACCCAGCCCAGGTCCTGGAGCCCAGGGCTGAGCTGGGAAGCTGGTTTGTACATAAACCCTGGTGGTCCAGAATGAAGAGGAGATGGCCCGGCCTGCCCTGCCCTGTCAGCAGAGCGCTGTTCAGGCTGACTCCGGGACTGTTCTTAGGCAACAACCCTAATCCTCCCTTTTCACCTCAAGGTGGCATGATACAGTCTTGGAACAGAGAAAGCGTTCCCTTGTTAAGTGTGGCTTCCCTTCCCCTGGAGGGTGATGTCTCTTAGCAGCAGTGGCACTGGGCCTGCCAGCTCCCTCTTGTGAGCTGAGCATCTACCCTCTGGGAGGGCCAGTCCTGCCCGCGTCATGCTATCCCCTCTCCCTCCCTGCCCTGCTTGTCAGCCTGGGAGTCAGACAGCTTGCAGGGAGGTGGGCGGGAGGGATGCTGCCCTCTAGCTTCCACTGAATGGGGCTGCAGTCAGCCTGGCTTCACCACCTGCCAGGCCTCCTCCGCCTTCCTGGGCTTTGGGTGAGGGGGCCTTGCCTTTCTGTTGCCCACTCCTCCTCCTCCTCCATCTGTCCTTCTGTCTGTCCCGTAAGCCCTGTCAGAGTTTGGCTGGGGCTGGAGATGGCAGTGCAGACAGGCTGGTGAGTGCCCATAGGGCAGAGCCAGGGGAGGGGCCCAAGGCCCTGAAGTAGTCCAGGGCAGGGCCGTCTGTGGGGCAGAGGCCTCATGCCACAGCTGGAGAAGCCGCCCCTCTCAGAGGCCTACCCCAGAGGAGCCACCTTGGCGGTCACCCACTGTGGTCCCTGTGCCCTGGGATCTGACCAGCTTCCCACGAGAGTCCAGTTGGGCATTGGCTCCTCTGCCGAGCACCTACCCCTCCCCCGCCACCCCACCCTTCCCCATGTGCGCGGGTAGCTGAACACACTCACACATGCACACAAACATTCACACAGGGTCTCCATGCGCCTCCTTGGAGATGCACAGGCTCTCCCCTTGGGTGCCCTGCCCTTGGCCAAGAGCTCCATGGTGGCCCTTTCCTCCACGTCTTAGTTATCTCGTTAGAAGGGGGACCCTGGGAGATGTGCTGGCTTTGACCCCCCAATTCCCCATGCTGCATAGCCTGGGGCAGGGCGTAGGAAGTTTGCAGGATGTTAGAGGAGTCCCTGATGCTCCAGGGAGGGCTGCAGTGGGCAGTGTCAGCCCAGGTCCCTGAGTCCTGCTCCAGGAGGCCTGTACTCCCAGCAAACACAACCTGTCTTGCTTCTGGCTGGGGCAAGAAAAACCGGGTTATTTGGGCTGGGAGTAGAGGCAGAGGCTTCTGGGTAGCCCAGCCTGCAGCAGCCACGTGGGGCGGAGTCCCTCTAGGGAGCCCCAGGCAGTCTCCTTAACCTGCAAGTCTACCCTGTCCACAAGCAGGAGCTAGAGTGAAGTTCCCACAGACATTGACCCTCATTAGACAAAAGGCCCAAGAACCCAGCCCACGAGGATCTCGATGGAGGGCACGTGGATGTGGTATGGAGGGGCCCTGCTCTGGCAGTCAGGGTCTAGGCCCAGAGCTGGTCAGAGAGTGCAGGGGCCCCCACCAGCATTGCCCCTCAGGCCCCGCCCCTGCTGATGGCCCCCCCCCACCCCGCCCTGCTGATGGAGCCCCGCTCCTGCTGATGAGGCCCCGCCCCATGGATCAGCCCTGCTCCCGACAGGCCCCGCTCCTGTGCCAACCTCCCTGCATCCCCCACCCTCCCCACCGCTGACCTCCAGCCCGGCCCACGAGGATCTGAAACAGCAGCTGGCTTGCAGCCTGGCGCAGCGAGCACCATGGAGCCCCACCAACGTCCCAGGCTGGGGTTAGCCCTATGGTGGCGTGGGGCAGAGAGGGGGAGAATCCCAGCGGAGGAAGACTGCTAGGAGGCCTGGGGGAGCTGCTGGGAGGCGGGGCTCAAGCTGTGCCTCCTAGGTAGGCAGGGCCGGGGTAGCAGTAAAAGGAGGAAGGGCCTGCAAGGCGAAGGGAACCGGGCAGGCGAAGGCATGGCCTCCGGACGGGCGGTGTTGGGCCTGGGAGGCAGCCGGGCCAGGTGAAGCAGCGCGGTGAGCTCCCGGGGGCCTGCCTCACCCTCCCTCCGCCCTCTCTCCGTCTCCTGCCTTCAGAGGACGTACATCTTCACCTTTCTCCTGAGCTCCCGGGTCTTTATGCCCCCTCATGACCTGCTGGCCCGCGTGGGGCAGATCTGCGTGGAGCAGAAGCAGCAGCTGGAGGCCGGGCCTGAAAAGGTGAGGCGGGGCCTGGCTGGGGCACGGGCGGGGGCAGGGGGCGGGAGGCGAGGTCAAGGCTGGGGGCTGGAGGCATGGGGCGGGGTTCAGGGTGGAGCCGGGGGGCGGGGTCAGGTCTAGAGTTGGGGCTTGGCCTGGCTGGGACTGTGGGATGGGGTCCAGGGTGGGGCTGGGGTCCAGGGTGGGGCCAGTGCTAGGGTTGCGGCGTGGCCTGGCTGGGGCAGGGTCGGGGTCGGGGCTAGGGTTGGGCGTGGCCTAGCTGGGGCTGCAGAGTGGGATCCAGGGTGGAACCAGGGGGCGGGGTCATGGCTAGGGTTGGGGCGTGGCCTGGCTGGGGCGGTGGGGTCTCCGGGTAGGGGCAGGGTCAGGGCTTGGGTTAGGCCTGGCCTGGCTGGGCTGGTGGGGCCTGGGGGCGGGGTCAGGGCTAGGGTTGGGGCGTGGCCTCGCTGGGGCTGTGGGGCTGGTCTGAGTTGGGGCGTGGCGCCACGCCAGGCTGGGGTGAGGTCTGGGATGGAGCAGTGGGTTGGGTCCGGGTTAGGGGCGTGGTGGGAGGGTGTGGGGGGCGGCCTGGGCTGGCAACGTGGGTGGAATCCGGTGGTTTGAAAGCTGTGCGGCGTGGGCGAAGAAAGCTGCAGGGCTGCGGGCTGGGTGGTGCGGGGGCCAGGGGTGGGGTCCAGCGGTCTGAGTGGGCTGGTGTGGGCTGGCGCGGAGTCTTGGCTGGCGCAGGAGGGGCTTGGCCTGTGGTGCGTTCTGGGGGATTGGAGGATGGGGGCGCGGCGCCTGAGCATCAGGCACAGTCCCCCGTCCCCGGGGGCAGAGGACGCGCGGGCATCTTCCGAGAGGGTCGGAGTCGTTTCAGCCAAGAGGGCCAGTCCCCATGCCCTAGGCCCTGTGCTGGGTGGGGTCGTGCATGCCTGTGGACTAGGGCGCGGGGGCGCGTCGCCTCCCCTCGGGATCACACCCCTTTCAGCGCTGTCGCCCTGCTTTCGACCGCAGGGGGCAGACGGGAGCTCTCCTCTAACTGGATGGCTTGGCTTGGGTTATTTTACTGTATTGTTTTTATGGGTAACTTCTAATTATAGCAAATGGAATTAGTTTTTTGTCACCTTAGAGATGGGGTAGGTTTTTTTAATGTAAGTTTATTTAAGTGAAAAAGAAAGCCAACTTAAGGGGAAGGAAGAAGGAACCAAACAGGAGTCGTGTGGCGGTTCAGGTTTGGCCAAAACCGCAGGTGGCACGCAGTTGGGGGCTGTGCCCAGCACAGGCCCTGGGGTGTGGCTTGGGGATGTGGGAAGCTTGCACCATTTGTCATCTAGTCCCCTACTCTGCCCTGTGGGGCCTCACTCTGTATCCCCTGCTGCCCCAGGCCAAGCTGAAGTCCTTCTCAGCCAAGATCGTGCAGCTCCTGAAGGAGTGGACGGAGGCCTTCCCCTATGACTTCCAGGACGAGAAGGCCATGGCCGAGCTGAAAGCCATCACACACCGTGTCACCCAGTGTGATGAGGTGAGTGCTCCTTGGGCTCTGGCCAGGGTCCTTGGGTGTGTGCCAGGGTCTGCCCTCGGGAGAGTGGGGGCTTTGGGGACAACTCTGTGTGTGGTCCCCTTCCATGTTACTCCCCCAGGGGGGTTGCTGGGTGGCCCCATTCAACCTCCGTTCCCCCAGATGACAGCTCAGCTGGCCAGCAGTGGGCCAGGGTCACCTATGATACTGCACGCAGGGACCTTGCAGCCCGGTTGTGGGCCTGGCGATCATTGTCTCGACCCTCTCCTGGCCCTTGCTGTCCTTGTCGCTGGAGTGGGAGCCTATTGAGAGTTTGTAAGGCTCTGCCTGTCTTGGATTAGTGAAAGGAGGTGGGGGTAAGGCTTTAAATAGGCCTCCCATTTTTCAAATGTCTTCACCCTTGCCTTTGGTGGAGAGAGAACTGGAGATGCCTGGGCCAACTGGGCCTCCACAGTGGAAACATTCCCTGTGCTTAGCAGCTCCTGTTCACCCAGAGTACTCCAGGAGGAGCCAGGGACCCCAGGCTGCCTCCACCTAGGGGGCAGAGACTCCTGGCTTTGGCAGAAGCCTTTCCCATGCCTTGAACTGTTCTATGGGCTGCTCCTGCTGCAGGAAGCAGCTCAGTGGGCCACCTCTGAAAAAGCCATGCTTTTCAGACCCAGAAGCTCAGCCTTGAGCCTGTCTCTGTCCTTAGCCTCGTCCTGCAGCAGGACAGCCCACTGAGACCCCTCCCCAGCAGTCCTCAGAGGAGCCCACACTGTGCCCCACTTTGTCCTTGAAGACCTGAAGGCTGAGGTTTAGATAGGGGCTGTGGGCTCACGTTGGTCAGGCACATCCCTGGAGGTGATATGGATCCTACCCACAGTGGTGGTGGCCTTGCTGCCAGCCCATGCTGGCACGCTTATTGCCCTTGACCCCACAGGAGAATGGCACAGTGAAGAAGGCCATTGCCCAGATGACGCAGAGCCTGTTGCTGTCCCTGGCTGCCCGGAGCCAGCTCCAGGAACTGCGAGAGAAGCTCCGGCCACCGGCTGTAGACAAGGGGCCCATCCTCAAGACCAAACCACCGGCCGCCCAGAAGGACATCCTGGGCGTGTGCTGCGACCCCCTGGTGCTGGCCCAGCAGCTGACTCACATTGAGCTGGTCAGTGCTGCCTCGTGCCCTGACTGGGGGGTGAGGGCTGTGGGACCACAGTGCCTCTTTCAGCACAGCACTTCAGGCCCCTGCTAGTCACACTGAGCCACCAGGGAAGCCCGCTTGCCAGCCCCGACTGCTACACTTCGTGCCAGATGTGTGTCCGTCTGAGTGGCAGGCACCTCTGTGCCTGGCACTCATGTCCTCAGGAACACAGCAGTGCTCTGTCAGTGGGAGGAGCTGGAGCAGCGTCGTCCTGCAGTGGGGACTGCAGTAGCCCTAGGATGGAGGACTGGCCTGGGAGGAGGTGAAGGTCCTGTGCCCTGGGCAGCTCCTCCTCTCCCTGTCCGCATGCCTGTGCAGTGCTGTCCCTTCTCCTCCAGGAGAGGCTTGTCACCTTCCCTTTGCTATCTTCCACCCCAGGACAGGGTCAGCAGCATTTACCCGGAGGACTTGATGCAGATCGTCAGCCACATGGACTCCTTGGACAACCACAGAGTAAGTGGGCCAAGGCCCGCGGCACCGCTGCCAGCCCTGTCTGCCCAGCACTTGCACTCCATGCGGGGTGGGTGTGGGCCTCACTCAGCACGCCCTGAGCATCTCCGGAGTGCTGGGCCATGAGCCCCGATGGATGTGGCACTGGCCCTCCTAGCACCTGCTCCAAGAGGCAGCACCTGCTCCAAGATGGCTGTGCTGGTCATGGATGATGAATGCTGGTAGAGGTCACAGACTTGGGCTGGGGAGCCAGCCTGGCCTGCCAGCCCTGCACTGGGCAGCAAGGAGCAGGCAGGCATGATCGAGGCTGCTGCGGTGCAGGCTAAGCCATGGCTGGGGACCAGTGCCAGCTGTGGGGACTGAGTTGTCCAGCCACAGTCCTCCAGGCCCCCTATGACCTGCTGTGTCCTTTCCAGTGCCGAGGGGACCTGACCAAGACCTACAGCTTGGAGGCCTACGACAACTGGTTCAACTGCCTAAGCATGCTGGTGGCCACTGAGGTGTGCCGGGTAAGTGCCCACAGCAGACATGGTGGGGTGGCTGCCATGCCTACACCCAGCGAGACCCTGATCCTGCCCCAGAAGTTAGATGATGGAACTTTAAGAGTGAATGCATGAAGTCCCTGTTGCATTGTCAGGGCCTTGGTGGTCTCCCAACCCCAACATACAGCGATTGCTTCAATGACAACAGACACCCCATCCGTGGAGTGCTCCCCCTGTGCCCGGCACCATTTTTCTCACCTGTGTGAGGCTTTGCCAGCCCTCATACCTGTCTGGGGCACATGGTGCCTTCCCTTTGATGACTGAGGAGCCTGAGCATAGGCCGTGCGCGTGTCTGGGCCTCCCAGACGCAGCCATGGACCTGGACCAGCCCGCTGTGGCCAGAAGCTAAGTCCCGAGGTCCTCCCTGCCCCTCTGTTCCTCTGCCCGGCGGCCCCAGCTCCTGCTGTCCCCCGGCAGCACTGTGCTGAGGTCACCTGCCACCTTCCAGGTGGTGAAGAAGAAACACCGGACCCGCATGTTGGAGTTCTTCATTGATGTGGCCCGGGAGTGCTTCAACATCGGGAACTTCAACTCCATGATGGCCATCATCTGTGAGTGACTGGGCACCCAAGGTGGGGCTGCTGCGTGGCCCACCCCCCGGCCCTGACCCTACCTGCTGTCCTCTGCAGCTGGCATGAACCTCAGTCCTGTGGCAAGGCTGAAGAAAACTTGGTCCAAGGTCAAGACAGCCAAGTTTGATGTCTTGGAGGTAGGCACCTGAGCGCCTGTCACAGCTGCGAGCCGCACCCAGTTCGTCCTGCAATGGCCCAAAGGGGGCCCTGACAGTGGGGGTGGGGGGCTGCCCTCCTGTCCCTGGGGTCAGCACCTACAGTGCTGGCTGAGCTGGCCTGGCGTGTTCGTCCTCCAGCAGTGGGGACTTAAGTTGTCCTTGGTTACTTCAGGCAGACCTGGCATCGCCTAAGGCGAGTTCCAGAGTGGAATGCGGTTAAGCAAGAGTTTGACAAGAGTGGGGTTGTGTTGGAAGACACTGCCTTTTCCTTGGTCAGTGTCTCCAGGTCCTGGCTGGTCTAGATGGCCCAGAGGCCGGCAGACAGGGTCACCTGCAGCCTTCCTCAGATGTGTGTGATCACAGAGTCCATTTTTGCAAAGCATATGTCTTGTGGAGCTGGTCAGGTCTGGGAGGTGTTGATCTAAGTAGAGGAGCAAAGGGAAGTCTTGAAGGAAGGAGGGCGAGGGTCAGGCCTGGCAGGCAGGGCAGTGACACTTCTTTATGGCTTTCCAGAGGACGCCAGGACCTGAACTCAGAAGCCCTGGCCCCAGGGCTCAGCCAGGCACCCTTGGGCATCCCCTCCCCTGTGCTAACTCCCAGGCTGCCCAGGGGCCAGGTGCCTTCTCTGTCTGCTGCCTCCTGCTCTGCAGAGGGGCGTCTGGAGCAGATCGGAGGGGCATGGGGCTGTGATGCTCACCAGGTCCTCCCTGTGCCCACAGCATCACATGGACCCATCCAGCAACTTCTGCAACTACCGCACAGCCCTGCAGGGGGCCACACAGAGGTCCCAGATGGCCAACAGCAGCCGTGAGAAGATCGTCATCCCTGTGTTCAACCTCTTCGTTAAGGACATCTACTTCCTGCACAAAATCCATACCAACCACCTGCCCAACGGGCACATTAACTTCAAGGTGAGCTCATCCCAGCACAGGTCAGGCCAGGTGGAAACTGAGCTACTGGAGCCGCCAGGCAGTAGCCCTGGGTCAGGGTCTGTGGGTTTCCTGAGCCCTGCCTGAGGTTCACAAGGGCCTTCAAGACTGAAAGCCTCATGGTGGGTCAGGGGTGCTGTTTGACTGCAAGGTGTGAGGTGCGCCTGCCTGTACTTCTGGGTGGATGGCCTAGTTGCAGAGCTTGGAGTCACAGGGAATTGTATTTATCCAGGACCGTGGTTCCAGCCTGGCCCCACCAGGGAGAGAGCCCTGTCTACCCCTGTGGGATTGGAGGTCAGGAGGGGTTTGGGTAGGAAGGGACTTGAGCAGGGAGGAGGCGGCAGGCAGAGAATTCCAGATGGAAGTGAAGAGCATGCCTCGTGGGCCTGAGGGCACCTGGTGAGGATGGGAGGGTGGGACATAGGTGGCAGGGCAGGTGTAGGTGGCTCTGGGCTGCTGGATGCCTACCTCACACAGGTGAGGGGTGGGCAGGAGCTTGGATCCCTCCGAAGGTCCCAGAGAAGGGACATCATGACACATTCTGGTTGGCGCCGCTGGGCTGGGTTTGGATGGGGTGCCTGCCTCAGGCTGGAATCATCAGTGGGGCCTTCTTTGGGTCCCTGCACAGAGAGGCAGAGACCCTGCTGCTGGCCTGATGGCCCAGGTGGAGGGCCAGACAGAGTGGCCTTCGGGGACACCTGCTGGCTCTGAGGCTGCATGGCGTGCCACCATGGCCACGGGGTCAGCGTGCAGGGCCACTGTCTCATCTTGCTGGGACCAGTGAAGTGAGCAGGAGACTGAGGCCAAAACCTGCATCCCCTGCCCTGACTGAGGGTTCGGTGCTTAAGGTGATGGATGAACATCAGTTGGTTTTGCTCCCTTCAGAAATTTTGGGAGATCTCCAGACAGATCCATGAGTTCATGACATGGACACAGGTAGAGTGTCCCTTCGAGAAGGACAAGAAGATTCAGAGTTACCTGCTCACAGCGCCCATCTACAGCGAGGAAGGTGAGGGCTACCTCCCAATGCAGCATGCCTCCCTCCCCACCTGACTCCTTGTCCAGGCCCGGTGCCCTTTGGGGTTGCCCCGGGAGGTGGCCTGCTGGCTGCTCCACGCCACACAGGGCTGGCTCTGCTTGCAGGGGCAAGTATGCATGAGGGTGGGTCATGGGATGGATGGAAGAGAAGGACAAGAGACTCAGTTTCCAGCAGCCACTGGAGAGGGTCACATGGGGTTAGGGCAGGTGCTGCAACACGAGGAACCTTCCTAGAGTCCCCAACAGGCAGCCTGAGAGCCCCGCACAGCAAAGAACTGTGTTCAGCCCAGCCAGAGGTCACTGTCCACTTGTGCTGGGCTGCACCCCTGAAGGGACAGCTGGGTTCGGGCAGACACCGCATGGGGACACGGGCTCTGAGGGACTTTCCCGTCTCTCAGCTCTCTTCGTCGCCTCCTTTGAAAGTGAGGGTCCCGAGAACCACATGGAAAAAGACAGCTGGAAGACCCTCAGGTAGGGGGGCATCAGGGACACGGGAATCTGTGAGGAAGAGGGAGGACTCAGGGTGGGCACGAGTGTCACCCTCCTGGAAAGAGAGCCTGGGCACTGCCGCGTCCCTGGTGCAGGGCTGCCAGGCATATTTGGTGGGAGACTGAGGATGGCCTGGACCCAAGCTACCCTGCTCAGGCCTGAGCACTGCCTGTCCCCTGTCCCCCTCTAGGACCACCCTCCTGAACAGAGCCTGAGGCGGATGCAGCCCGCGACGCCAGAGGAAGCACGCGCACTAACTGGGTTTAAATTTTGACTGATGTGGGTTGAGATGAGGAGGCCTCACTGGTTGGGGTCCATTTTGTATATAACTTTTATGAGAAAAAAAATGGTAATTATTTCACGCATCAACCTTTGGCACTTAGAAAGTTTTTTTTGTTTATTTTAAATAACAGGGCAGGGCCCTGCTTTGGGGAGGGGGAGGGGAGAGTATCATGGGAGATGGTATCCATGATAACATCTTATTCTAATGAAATGTAGATTTTTATTTTCTACTTTTGATTATTAACATCTTATGAAAAAAATATTTTAAAAAACCCAACCAAAACCAACGTGAGCCCTGCCTGCTCGGACGCCTTTCCAGCCAGTGTCTCTGACGTCGGGGTTAGTGCCTTAGAGGGTACTGGGGTCTGGTCTTCCTGCTCTGTGGTTCGGGCTGCGGTGAGTCCCACTCCACCTAGGCGCCTGCCCTCAGGAGCCTGGGCTGCGAGGCTCCACAGGAGGGCTGGTGGCTGGGAGGTCGCGTCCGCACACTTCTGGAAGTGAGCCTTTGAGTATGGGCTGTCCAAAGTTTACATTTTCATTTTCCTTTCAGGGATTTGTGGGGTCAGGGAGGGGCAGGGGGCACCTGGCAGCATATTTTCTGTGACAATGTGTCCAGCAAATCATTCTTCAACTACATTTTAGAAAGGAGGAAATCTAAAATAAGGTAAGGGAAAGAAGCATGGAGTTGTCAGTTTTCTGGGCTGTGACTGAAAGACACACTGAGCTGTGATGAAGAAAAATACACAGCCGACTCCAGGGTGGTGACATTTAGAGCTAGTCTTGAAACCTACCTACAGAGCTGAGGGCAGCCAACAGCCCTCTTCCCACCTGGGTAGGCAGCGCCCTAATTGGAATTGGAAACAGAAAATCCGCCAGGCCATACTGCTGGAGCCCATTCAGATAAAACTGCCCAATACTGAGAGGTGTTTTCTACACCCAGCTAGAGGAGCACACTCCATTTTCCCACGTCTGACTTCCTGGTGTGAGCCCTGGGCCCTACTGACCATGGCGCAGGACAGCTGTCCTTCAGAAAGCGTGTGGTCTATCCACGCGGACCGTCTCCCTCACAGGAACTCCGCATCCTCGTCCCTCTCTGCATTTCCAGTTTCCGCAGGAGCCTTGATCAATGGGGAAGCCTGGGTGAGGATGGGCCAGGTCCCAATTCCCAAAGCTCCTGGAAGAGCCTGAAGACATTGGGAGAGGCTGGGCCTGGGGAGGAGGCGGCCCTGGGCCCGCTGCCCATGCCTCTGGTCCTGGGTGGAGCAGGAATAGTTCCACTGTATTGTCACAGTGTGTTTGCACTTTCCGAGGTTCTAGCTAGTACAGATTGTATATTGATAGTACATATTGCTTTATGTCTTTGAGATGAGAAAGGCTTAAAACTTGAGAATATATATTTGGAATACAGCCTTAGAACGGTTTCTGTACACATCCACGTGCACTTCACGGGTGATCAGTTCTAGTACCTACTTGAAACAGTGTCTGTCTGCTACTTTATTTTCCCAATTTGATACATACCGATTTGATGTTTTGGTATTTGAGATGAACTCTGAGTATGAAGCTGTACCATAATGCAGGACGTCAGTTGTTTTGGTGTGACTGGACATACTTGCTTCAATAAAAGAACACATCACTCCCGTCTCTTGCCTGCTGTGTATGTACGGTGAGGGGGTGGCCCTGCTGCTGGCTGGAGACATGGGTCCCCTGGGGCAGGGAGGAGGGTGAGGCTGCCAGGCCTGCTGTGGCCTTCCCAGGAGGGACTGGGCAAGGGACTTTTTTGTCTCCAGCTGGCAACTCTTTCTGTGACAAAAGGCTTTCCACTGAATAAGGCGAGACTCAAAAGAAGCTATAAGAGGCACGTTCAGTCCTGCTCTCCTCATTGTGAGCTCCAAAAAGATGTCACTGGCTGCTGTATTGCACGGTCACGTAAGTTCAGGATACCTAGTTAAGCCAGGCTATATGGACTGTTACTGCAGAAGAGTCAGATGGCCTCTCTGGGGCAGGGGAGGTTGGAGAGCCCCTGGACGTGATCCTGCAGGGCAGCCTGCAGAATGCATGTCTGGAGGGACCGCTGCTGGTGTCATGAGTTGTTATACTCAAGCGCAACAGAGAAGAGGGGTTCACTGAGGGAGCACATGAGAGCTCGGAAATTGAACGAAAAGAACTAAGGCTCCAGAACAGGACATGGTACTCCCCTCTGCTCCTCCAACCTGCCCATTCCCGTAGTTCTCAGGCCTGGACGGTGGGGACTGCACCCCAGGGATAACTCAGCTCGTCTTTCACTATGCGCTCAGTGTCATCATTCCCACGAGGTGAGCGCCACCCAACAGAAACCTTTCTGGGGTAAGGGAATGTCCTGTATCTGTGCTGTCCAGTACAGCAGCTGCCAACCACATGTGGGTCCTGTCCACTGGGATGTGGCTAGTGTGACCCAGGGGCTGAATTTGGGATGTGAATTTGGACAGCCAGGGGCCCCTGTGTTGGACAGAAGCTGGGCCTCGGAGCCTTGCCACCCCCCATGCAGTGGGCAGTGCAGGACAGGTGCTCGGGTGTCTGTGGAGCAAATGGGGACATGGAGATGATGCTTGAGCTTTTAGTGAATGGCATTTTTTAGGTCTTTAAATCCAATGGCATCCCTAATTTCCTGGTGAAGTTATTTTTGGAAGTGTTCATCTGCCTCAGCTGAAGAAGGGGGAGTGCATGATTTGCTCTGGCCTTGGATATAACCTCGAGCTGGGCGGGCCATCCTCTGCCATGGGCAGTTCCTTCAGGGCAGTGGCTTTCAAGTGTGGGTCCCTGGGAACCTGTTTGAATGTCCATTCTTAGGCCCCTCCACACATCTCCTGAATTGGCAACACGGTGGGGGCCTAGTCCAATCCCTGGGCTGCACAGTATGTGCGAGAAGCACTTGGTGGGTGATAGTCTGTGTGCCTTGTGACCAGCACATCCCTGTGTGATGGCTGAATGTCATCCTTCACACACGTTTCAGGAACAAATGGATGTCAGAGTGTCAGATGTAGCAGAATGATAAGCTAAGGATCTGTAGTAAGCCATGGAGACTTCTGTGACACACACCGACCACGCCCATACGAGAACATAGGCCCTGTTCCTCAGGGAGGCGCAAGGCAGCAGGGAGGGAGCAAGGAGCTGGGGAAACTGGAGTGAGAGCTGGTTTCAGCCCCCAGCTGGAGAAGCTTGGACAAGCTGTTTACCTTATAGCCTCCATGTTCTCATCTGATCACACCTCACTTGCAGGGCTGTGGTAGCAGACAGCAGGCACCTGGTTCATTGTCAGCACAGTCAGTGCTCGCTGTAGACTGGCCTTGGTGCTGAGGACGCCAAGCAGCACTTCTGCAAAAGGCCACAGCACCTCTTGGGAAAAGTGAAGCGAAGGCAGACAGAGCAGGCACCTGGTTCATTGTCAGCACAGTCGGTGCTTGCTGTGGACTGGCCCTGGTGCTGGGGACGCCAAGAAGCACTTCTGCAAAAGGCCACAGCACTTTTTGGGAAAAGTGAAGCAAAGGCCCCCTTCTCAAAGGAACACCTGGGGTCCTGGTCAATACAAAGCATGTTAGCATTCACCACAGTCACTGTTCAATCCAACCAGCATAAAAATATAAATGGGAAAGAATTCCCACAAATTTGCATTCAAAACTTCAAGAGGCAAAACTTACAATTCATCTGCAGGCCAGTTTAGATCATGTTAACACAATTTCAATCTTTATTCCCAACAAGGAAGTCAGGATACTGTGAGGAAGGTGAGGGGCTGCTGAACACCCCACAAGTATCTACCCACAGCACCAGGAAGCTCAGGTGCAGACGCTCAGGTGTGCTCAGCAGGGCCGAGAGGTTCAGCAATAGTGCAGGGAAGAGTGTAGGAAAGTAAACTGCGCCACTTGTGCATTTCTGGCAGTGTGAGAGATGAAGTGCGTGCCCACTGAAAACAACAGATAAAATTGTACAGAATTTAAAAATCCAAGTGAAGGCAGGGAGCCAGAGAAGTCAGGGAAGCTCTGGAGCCAGAGAAGTCAGGGAAGCTCTGGAGCCTGCTTTGCCCTGAGGGTAAGGACCATGAGCTGCTGTTTTCAAGTCCACAGGGGTAGAGAAAAAAGTCCAGGGCCCACCTCAAGATGAAGAATCAAATAGGAGACTCCAGCCCATAAAGCTGGCATCCCAAAGAGCCACCCCTTGGTGCAGCAGTGAGCTTGAAATAAGGCGCTCCACCCAAACCCCACTGAGGGAGCTAGGAAAAGCTCCCTGATTTGAATCTCAGCACTGAATGGAGGCAGGGAAATTTTACCTTGATAATTGATAATGATGAGTCAATGAGCTTCACAAAATTTTGCAGCACAAATCAACACTGGTCTAAGGAACTTCAAGCTAAGAATTCTTTGAACTGGCCCTGAACTGGTACTGCCCCTAAACATCCAGTAGAAACAAACATTCTGACCTATATTCCAGTTTTAAAAAAAATACTTCCTTAGGGCTGGGCGCAGTGGCTCACGCCTGTAATCCCAGCACTTTGGGAGGCTGAGGTGGGCAGATCATGAGGTCAGGAGATAGAGACCATCTTGGCTAACATGGTGAAACCCCGTCTCTACTAAAAATACAAAAAATTAGCCGGACGTGGTGGCAGGCGCCTGTAGTCCCAGCTACTCGGGAGGCTGAGGCAGGAGAATGGCGTGAACCCGGGAGGCAGAGCTTGCAGTGAGCAGAGATGGCGCCACTGCACTCCAGCCTGGGTGACAGAGCGAGACTCCGCCTCAAAAAAAATAAAAACACCTCCTTAGCTGTGTCTAATTTTGTTCAACCCATCTGTTGGATTTAAAAAAATTCTGTTATTGTAGTTTTCATTTCTAGATGCTCTATTTGGTTCTTTTCCAAATCTGATCATAATTCTGAAGAAATTACCAGAATCTAAAACAGAATAAAGCATTGGAAAACAAGAAACAAGTTGAGATATGGAGGACACAACGGTTTTAACATGTTATCAGAGTTAGAGAAGCAAAGAGAGAATGAGGCAGAAATCATTTTTGAAAATAAAACAGCTGAGAATTTTTCAGAGTAACAATCCAAGGAACCCAAAGAATCTCAAGCAGGACCAGAAAAAAACAAACCCACACACAGATGTATCACAGTGACACAGAACAGAAGAGAGTGGACTGCTTTCAATGGATGATGGCTGTTACACTGATGATTCAAGCAGAAATAACTGAAGCCAAGAGACAGTGGAATAGTAACTTCAATGTGCTAAAAAGAATAATAATGGCCAATTTAGAATTCTCTACTTTTTAAAACTATTTATTAAATGAGAGATAATAAAGATATTTATAGACAAACTAAATGGTGTTTGCTATCTACAGACCTTCCCTAAAAGAAAAACTAAAGGATGGATCTTGACTCTTACTGTAACCCATATACAAAACGATTTCCAGATGGATCACAGACCTAAATATGAAAGGCAATGCAATGAAGTGTCAAAAAAAGAATTAAAAAAAATTCTGGGGTAGGAAAGGTTTCTTAAATTGGACACCAAAATGACTAGCCATAAAAGAAAATTGGTTTTTATTGAAATTAAGAACTTTTGTTTACTGACATATAACATTAACATAGTGAAAGAGAGGCTGTTGCTAGGAGAAGGTATGTGTAATATGTAAATGTGACAAAGGACTCAAATTCAGAATACAGAAGTAACCCCTACAAATCAACTAAAAAAAAAATCAAACTAATTTTTTTTAAAAAGGCAGAAAAACTTCAACAGGCATTTCACAAAAGAAGATATCTAAATGGCCAATAAGCATATGATAAGGTACTTGACATCATTCCCTGATTATAAACTAAGAGGAAAATAAGAACTGTACACACCCATTAGAAATTATAATTAAAGAGTTTAAATTAAAAACACTGGAAATACTGTGTTGGGGAGGATGTAAAGCAACTGATCTCTCATACATAGCTGGTAAGGGTTATTTAAAAGGATTGAAAAAAATCTGCCTGCTCCTGGCAAAGCTGATCAAGAAAAAATAGAAGGCATAAGTATATCAGGAATGAGAAAAAAAGGATATTACTATAAATCTTATACATATCACACAGATAATAGAAGGATATTGATTTCATCTGAATTTTCAAATTTATCAGTATAAATTCCTAGAAAATTATGATTTACCCAAAATAACTCAATGAAAGCTTATTCTACAAAAAATAGAAAGTCTGAATAGTTCTATAATTATTAAATAAATTGAACAACTGATCAAAAATCTTCCTAGATAGAAAAGTTCATGCCCAAGTGGCTTTCAGGCAGTTCTTCCAGGCAGTTCCAAATATTCAAGGAAGAAATTAATTCTAATTTTACAGAACTTTTCTAGAAACAGAGTAAGAAGGAACACTTGTAACTTAGTTTATAAGCTAGTATAACCTCAACAGAAAAGCCTAATAAGGGCCAGGCATGGTGGCTCACACCTGTAATCTCTGCACTTTGGGAGGCCAAGGCGGGAAGATCACTTGAAACCAGGAGCTCGAGACCAGCCTGGACAACAAACCAAGACCCTGTCTCTACACACAAACAAACAAAAACAACAACAACAAAAATGAGTCAGGTGCAGGGGTGCGTGCCTGTGGTTCCAGCTACTTGGGAGGCTGAGGTAGGGGGATCACTTAAGCCCAGGAGGTTGAGGCTGCAGTGAGCCATGATTGCCCCCACTGCACTCCAGCCTTGGAGACAGGGCAAGATCCTGTCAATTAAAACAACAAATAAATAAACAAAAATGCCCAACAAGGAAGAGAACAGGAAGTCACAGGCAATCTCATTCATGAACATAGATTAAAAACACCTGAAGTATATACATACCCACACCCCCGACATGAATCCATGAGATGTGTAAATGTGAATACTTACATGTGTGTATATGTAAGCATACCAAATCAAACAATGTAAAATAAAAATAACACATCATGACTGACTGGCATTTGTCCCAAGAATACAAAGGTACTTGAGAAAATCTATTAACTCATCAATTTAATACTTTAAAAGAGGGGAAAAATTATATGAACATCTCAACAGATGTAGTAAAAGTATCTGATAATTGCTCTTAGGTAGGATAAAAACTCACTAAGTAATAACAGAAGGGAAGTTTCTTAAGTTGAGGGGGTTATCTACGAAAACACCTCCAGCAAACATCACACTTACTGATGAAACCCTGAAAGCACTGCCCTTGAAATCAGAAACAGGGCAGGGAGCCCACTATTACCACTTCCATCGGCATTGCACGACAAATCCTACCAAGCATAGGAGGACAAGAAAAAGTACTAAAGACCTAAAATGGAAAGGAAACAAAACTCACTATTCATATGTATGATATGATGTAAAACACAAAAAATGCAAAAGAATTCTAATTACTAGAATTAACAGTTTTTGGCAAAGTTTCTGAACACAAAAATTAACATGCAAAATCAATGATTTCTAACACCAGTAACACAATAAAAGGTACGATGGTATCGAAAATGCAGAGTAACTAGGAAGAACCTGAAAAACAGCACGTGTAAGTCCACAGTGTGCAAAATTACAAAACGTAATTGAAAGACAATAAAGCCAAATAGAATAGATTGGGAGACTTCATATCATAAAGACTCCCCAAAGTGATCTTATAGATTCAATGATATTCTAATCAAATTCATACATTTTTATGAAACCTAGTAAGTGTATTCTAAAATTTATATGAAAGTACAAAGCCTTTGATAGCCATGACGATCTTTAAGAACAAGGTGAGTGGACAACGTGTCCCAGATATTCACTAGCACAAAATTTCAGTAACTTATACCATGCAATGCTAATGGTGCAGTGATAGAGTGGTAGCCTAACGGAACAGAAGAGAGCATAGAATCAGACTCATGCACACAGGGACATCTGATGGATATAAGAATGGTTTTGCATATCACTAGGTAAAGTATGGATGTAGTGCTGGAAATAAGTGAAATGCAATCCTTACCTACATCATACACAAAAATCTCTTCCACTTAGGTTAAAGATCTGATAAAAGTGAAATTACATGGGAGATATTGAGAATATACAACAGTATTTTTAAAGAAATCCTTCCCTATTATGAGGTCATAAATCAATAAAAAGTAGAAACCAATTCCTCACTAAAGAAAATACACATCACTTGAGAAGAAGATACACATCGCTTGAGCCTAGGAGTTTGAGTTCAGCCTAGGTAAATAGGGGGACCTCTGTTTCTATAAAAAAATAAAAATAAAAAACTAGCTAGGGGAGGTGGTGCATGCCTGTGGTCTCAGCTACTCAGGAGGTGAGGCAGGAGGATCGCCTGACCCCAGGAGGTCAAGGCTGCAGTGAGCCATGATGGTGCCACTGCATTCCAGCCTCTAGCCTCCTGGGCAACAGTGTGAGACCTTGTCTCAAAAAGAAAAAGAAGATATACAGATGGAAAATAAGCACATGAAGAGATGCTCCACATCATATGTCATCAGGTAAATGTAAAGTAAAACAATGAGATACTACTATGCACCTATTAGAATGGCCGAAATTGAAACACTGACAACACCAAATGGTGGCAAGGATGTGGAACAACAGGAACTCTCATTCACTGCTGGTGGGAATGCAAAATGGTACAGCCACATTGGAAGACAGTTTGGCAGGTTCCTACAAAGCTAATAAGCTAAACATACTCTTACCATATGATCCAGCAACTGTGTTCCTTGTTATTTGTTCAAAGGTTGAAAACATGTCCACACAAAAACCTGCATGTAGATGTTTATTGCAGTTTTATTAATAATTGCCAACATTTAGCAGCAACCAAGATGCCCTTCAGTAGGTGAATGGGTAAACTGTGGTTACATCCAGACAATGAAATACTATTCATTACTAAAAAGAAATGAGCTCTCAAGCCATAAAAAGGCATGGAAGAAACTTAAATGCATACTACTAAGTCAAAGAAGGCAATCTGAAAAGGCTACATACTGTATGATTCCAACTATATGACATTCTGGAAAAAGCAAAACTATGGAGACAGTGAAAACATCAGTGGTTGCTAGAGGTTAGAGGGTAGGGAGAGATGAATAGTCAGCCAAGAGGATTTTTGGGGCAGTGAGACTGTTCTGTATCATACTGTAACACTGGATGTCATTATACATTTGTCTAAACCCATAGAATGTACGACAAGAATGAACCCTAACATAAACTATGGACTTTAGGTGACTATTTTGTGTCAATGTGGGTTCACTGGTTGTAACAAATGTACCACTGTGGTGACGGATGTAGATAATAGAAAAAACTGTGCGTGTGTGTGGACAGGGGGATCTAAGGAAACTCCACGTACCTTCTGTTCAATTTTTCTGTGAACCTAAAATTGCTCTAAAAAATAAATTCTATTGAAAAAAGTAGAAATCATAAAGAAAAAAGATAGTCACAATAAAGTTAGTTTTTTATTCATCAAAAAGTACCACCAAAAATGGGAAAAGACAAACCACACTGGTCTTGATGGGAGAAGATACTGCAAACATTAAACCAATAAGAACTGGTATCCGGAATATGTGAAGAATCCCTATGAACTGGTAAAAATGAACAAAAAGACTGGAGATAAATCATAACTACAGTTCATGTCTAAAGCCCACTAAATTGGCAAGAATTAATAAGCCCGACAAAATTAAGTACTGTCAAGGATGCAAAATGAACTCACCCAGTGGTGGAAGGTGGTCCACTTTGGAAAATTAAACATGTGCACAACCGATGGCTCAGCATTTTTACTCCTGGAGAAATTCTGGAATACTTACAAGAGATGTTCACAACAACACGCATGTAACAGCAAAAGCAAACCACAAAAATCTACACACAACCCAAACAGTTACCAACAAGAGAATATAAAAACAACTTGGAAACAACCGAAGTATCTACTAACAGTAGCATAAGTATAGTAGTACATTCATACTGAAGGGGTTAAAATATGCCATTCCGGCATACTATTTAAATTAAAGACACATGAAAAACAGCAGGTGCAAAAAGGTGATTGACCTTTGTGCTGTTTCTTAAGAGCAGGAGATGGATTCCAGTGTGAAAGACACTCTCTGTACTAGAAGGAAAGGCAACAAACATCTTTATCTTCAATGACAAGAAGTTTGAGACCAGGAGAATATTGTACAGACCTTGTTAGAATAACTATTTTTTAAGCCTCCCACAAAATATAGTCACATTTTCACAGTTTACTAGTCTTTGTCCAATTCAGTATGTAAGTAACTGACTCTACTTCTTTTGGTTTTATTTCTTTATAAGGGCTCCTGCGCCACATAAAATTTGTATTACATAAATTTATATGCTTCTCTCTTGTTAATCTATTCTATGCCAATTTAATCTTCAAGCCCAGCTGGGACCCTGAGAAGATGGGAGGGAGTTTTTCCCCTCCCTACAGTACAATGAAATACTATTCAATAATAAAAATGAACTAATTTTGAGAATAATATGAGTGAACCTCAAAAACACTGAATGAAAGAGAATATATAATGAAATAATAACGTATATAAATTCAAAGCCAGGCAAAACAATCTATTGGGAGATATGTAGCTGGGAAAACTAAGAAGAAAAACAAGTAAAAACGATCATAAAAATCAGAGCGTGACTGTTATGGAGAGGGTGAGCACAGGTGATCAAGAAGGGGCACAAAGGGCCTGTCCCCTGGTAATGCCCCATATTTTAACCTGAACAGCTGCGGCACTGGTCATTTTTAAAGTACACAATTACATGTTATACGTAATGTTCTGTCTTTATGATACTTTACAATAGAAATAAATTTATCACATTTTCATTTAACTTTTGGTAATAAAATACTTTATTGGTACCATTTAATAAGTGTCAAAAACGTATAACATTTCCATTGCTTAGCTTCCATCTCTAAACTTAAAGCTAGTTTAAAAACAACAACAGGAACAAAAGTAAACTCATTTGATGCTCTCAAAAAACAACCTGTAACTTACCTTTGCAAATAATTAAGTTCTCTCACTTTAAATATCATAATTCACTGGTCTTCATAATAAATAATTATAATAATATATAAAAGGAGACAGTGGCCTGAATTATTTTGCAGAGAACATTTCACACATCTTTTAAAAGAATCACTAAAATACCACAACTTAAAACTTGTAAGAATAATTAGGTAAGAGTTACTGTAATATTGAATATAGCACCTAGAAATTTGAAATTTGTAATATTTCAGATGACATGATTTACTGAGAAAAAGAGTAATGATTTTTCTTCAGTGAATTTTCAGGGATTTTCAACATAGGTCTCTTTGAAAAGGGTTAAAAAATTTATGCATACTAGGAATTGACCTGATGGTAACAGATCCATGTATGACAAATAATGTAGTGCAGTCCTATCTGAATATAATTTCTTCTTCACTTTGTCTCATTAATTTATACCTCAATTAAAACATTCTATATGCAAATGATATATTTCTCTAAAACACTCCGTATTTCAGATTTCCATTCAGACTATCTTCCCCTCCTCCCTTTTCTCAAATCAGAGTGATCTTGTGGCATACCATTTGCTTTTTCTCTCCACAGTGAAACTCTTTTTCAACTCAAAGTATTATAGTAATGCAAATACGAATGTAGCATATATTAATATATTAGAAAAAAGGATAGTAAATACATATGGATCCATGCCAAATGAGAAAATTGAAAGCAAAAACAAACAAAACCATGCTATGCTCATCTATTCTGAACCACCATGGGAAGACCCTGATAGAGCTGGCTCACATAAACTAATGTTCCCAGACAGAGCTAGGATCCTGTACTCCAACATAATTAAATGTTCTGTTAAAAATGTTTCTGTGTTCTTTTCTGTTTGTTCAAAATAGTTTACAGCAACTGACTACTAATCCTAATCCTGAACATGATAATGTAATAACATTATATTTTATATCAAGCCATAGATTCTAACCTATTTTCTACTATTACCCATTTGCTTAAAAACAGACTTTCAGGGGTGTAAGCAACAGTAAGTTAAGGAGTTTTTATTTCTACCTTTCTCTTGCTTGATTGGGGATTTCAGATGGGTCAATTAATTATCCTCTACTTCAGTGGAAAAAGATTCTTCAGGCTATCAAATCAAGGAGGCTGACTCAGGGGCGGGCAGGTGAAGATACCCGTCCACACACTATGCTCATAACACTCCAATCGCCTCTGTAAGAATATGCTGCTCTCCACCCAACAGTGGCCCAGCACATTCCATCTGCTCCACCTAGATGCAATCAAGACACCATGCAATCCCACACACAATCAGAACATGGGCACCAGGTAGAACTAACTCAAAACAACTTTTGGGACAAATACGAGATTTCAACTTGTCAATTATTCCATAGTGCAGTATTCTCACAAAACAGAGACTTCGTGTTGAAACATTTGTTTTTTCTTCTCACATCAAGTTGAATTGCTAAAGTAATGTCAGAAAGAACATGAAAAATAAACATGTCTTCTCCAAAAGAGGCACTGCATCTGGAAGTAGAAGTAAGGCTAAATAAATAGTGCTGGTTTGTGATTCACACAGTAACGCATTATTTATGATTTCAACCAACAGCTTCGCTGTTTGTCCTGTATGCCTGTTTATGAAGATGCGTCTCTATTTCCTCCCTGAAGACCAGCATTCCCAGGTGGGAGTGAGAGGCCTCATTCATGGCTTTAGACTGGATGCACATGCGGTACTGCTCGGGGGTCAGCTCATCAGCACAGCGCTTTTCATGCCAGAGGTGGAAAAGACCAGGAACCGGAGTCCGAATCACCATGTGGTCACCATGTAAGTATTTTCGATAAAGATGAACATCTTCTCCACCCCAACCTTTCACTTCCATGTCAAATCCACCTGTAAGATCAAAATTCACACTATAAATAACTGCCTATTATTAGCCAGAGCACAGGGAATATATAAAGGTTTAAATGTTCTGCTTCAAAAGGGATGGGATGGTTCAGCACAAAGATAGCACGAGACACGTGGCATGGAGGAGTGACTTCCAGTCACTGGAAGTTCAGTTTTGAGCTGACACTTGGATTCAAGGAGCTCAAGGTTGGTTGTTGACAGTATCAAAATGGGGTTAAATATTTAAGAACACTTTGTAAATTTCAAGGTCCTGTAGAAAATCTACAGAAAGTCAAATAAAGGAGAAGAAAATACAAGTCACCTATAATCTCACCACCATTAACTTTTTATGTTTTCTTTCTTTTTTTTTTTTTTTTTTTGAGACAGGGTCTCACTCTGTCACCCAGGCTGGAATGCAGTGGTGTGATCATGGCTCACTGCAGCATCGACCTCCGTGGCTCAGGTGATCCTCCCATCTCAGCCCCCTGAGTAGCTGGGACCACAGGCGCATGTCACCATACTCGGCTTTTTTTTTTTTTTTTGGTGGAGATGGGGTATCACCATGTTGCTCAGGCTGGTCTCAAACTTTGGGTTCAAATGATCCACCCACTTGGCCTCCCAAAGTGCTGGATCACAGGCATTAGCCACTGCGACCAGCCGCATTTTCTATCCTTTGAGACACACGCTTTTCTGGGCTATAGAAAAACTCCCCAGACGGGAAAAAGAAGAAAGGGCCAAGCTGGAGACATAAATTTGAGAATGGGTCCATAGATTATTTAAAGCTACAGGAATGAATGAAATTACTGAAGGAATTTGGAAGGAAAACAGGGCCTAGGTCTAAACACTAAGAAATGCCAATTTCTAGAGGTTAAATAGAGGTAGAGAAAGTTAAGTCAGGAAATGAGATTGAGAAGTGGCCCTAGGTGAGGGAGAAAATTCTGGAAAAGGTGCCATTGTAGTAGCCATGTGAAGGAAGTGTCTTGAGGAAGAAGTTGTCAAGTATGTGCTATTCAGTGAAGAATTTAAAAAGAACGGACTGGACCTGGCAGCATAAATGTTACTTATAAACTTACCCAGAACAATTCTGATAGAGTGATGAGGCAGAAGGCTAACTGGAGTGGGCTGTTGCGGGAAGTCAGGGACCCCGAATAGAGGGACCGGTTGAAGCCATGGCAGAAGAACATAAATTGTGAAGATTTCATGGACATTTATTAGTTCCCCAAATTAATACTTTTATAATTTCTTACTCCTGTCTTTACTGCAATCTCTGAACATAAATTGTGAAGATTTCATGGACATTTATCACTTCCCCAATCAATACCCTGGTGATTGCCTGTCTTTACTTTAATCTCTTAATCCCGTCATCTTCGTAAGCTGAGGAGGATGTATGTTGCCTCAGGACGCTGTGATGATTGCATTAACTGCACAAACTGTTTGTAGAGCATGTGTGTTTGAACAACATCAAACCTGGGCACCTCAAGAACAGGATAACAGCAATGTTCAGGGAACAAGGGAGATAACCTTAAACTCTGGCTGCCTGTGAGCCGGGCGGAACAGAGCCATATTTCTCTTCTTTGAAAAGCAAATAGGAGAAATATCGCTGAATTCTTTTTCTCAGCAAGGAACATCCCTGAGAAAGAGAATGTGTCCTTAAGGGGAGGCCTCTGAAATGGCCGCTTTGGGGACGGCTGTCTTTTACGGTCATAGATAGGGGATGAAATAAGCCACGGTCTCCCGTAGCGCTCCCAGGCTTATTAGGACGAGGAAATTCCTGGCTAATAAATTTTGGTCAGACCAGTTGTCTGCTCTCAAACCCTGTCTCCTAATAAGATGTTATCAATGACAATGCATGCCCGAAACTTCATTAGCAATTTTAATTTCGCCCCAGTCCTGTGGTCCTGTGATCTCGCCCTGCCTCTATTTGCCTTGTGATATTTTATTACCTTGTGAAGCATGTGATCTCTGTGACCCACACCCTATTCGTACACTCCCTCCCCTTTTGAAAATCACTAATAAAAACTTGCTGGTTTTGTGGCTTGGGGGGCATCACGGAACCTGCCAACATGTGATGTCTCCCCTAGACACCCAGCTTTAAAATTTCTCTCTTTTGTACTCTGTCCCTTTATTTCTCAGACCAGTCAACACTTAGGGAAAATAGAAAAGAACCTATGTGAAATATCAGGGGTGAATTTCCCCCAATAGTAGGCAGATCCATAAAACGGGAGATAAAGTCAAGACTATTTTCAAGCCAGGTTCAAGCTAAACAACTAACATTTTAAAGACGCAGGGAGAATGCAAACCAGATATTTTTGAAGAGCTAGAAAACTGATTCTTAAAACCTAGAAAAAAATTCTTTAATTAAGAGTGAGGCTTCCAAATTAATTCTATTTTTTTAGAGACAAGCTCGCTCTCTGTCACCCAAGCTGGAGTGAAGTAGGATGATCATAGCTCACTGCAACCTCAAACTCCTGGGCTTAAGCAATCCTCCTGCCTCAGCCTCCTCAGTAGCTAGAACTACAGGTGTATGCCACCACACCTGGCCAATTAAAAAAAATTTTTGTAGAGACAGGGTTGCACTATGTTGCCCAGGCTAGTCTCAAACTCCTGGCCTTAAGCCCTTCTGTCTTGGCCTCTGAAAGCATTGAGACTACAAGTGTTAGTCACTGTGCCCAGCCATCTGTTAAACAATTTTCTTTTTTCTTTCTTTTTGAGCCTCCCAAGTAGCTGGGATTACAGGCATGCACCACCATGCTCAGCTAATTTTTTGTATTTTTAGCAGAGATGGGGTTTCACCATGTTGGTCAGGCTGGTCTTGAACTCCTGACCTCAGATGATCCACTCACTTCGGCCTCCCAAAGTGCTGGGATTACAGGTGTGAGCCACCATGCCTGGCCCATCAAATAATTTTTATTTTTCAGAGATGTGGTCTCACTCTGTTGCCCAGGCTGGAGTGCAGAGGTACAATCATAGCTCACTGCAGCCTCCATCTCCTGGGCTCAAGTGATCCTTCTGCCTTAGCCTCTTTAGTAAGTGGAACCACAAGTTTGAGCCACCATGCCCGGCTCCTGTCAAATAATTCTATCCCACTTAATTTCACATTAACAGATGGACAATAATCTGAAGATCTCTGAAAAGTATTAAACGATCAGAGCTTTACTAAATGCTATGTCTGATACATATCAGCTTTTCTTCCTTGTAGATATAAGCTCTTAGAATATTAGAGATGGTACATATACTTAAAACAAATGGGGCATTCCCAGTTTCTGGTCTGGCATGTCTAGAGCTAGGAAGTCATCACTCCATCCTAACAAGTCAAAAGCTGAACACTGAAAAAGCAACAAGTCCTCTTAGGTCTCTCACAGAGAAGTGAGGTCACAGGGTAAACCACCGCCCTCAAAACTGGTGAGACAGATAGGCAGATACAAAGAATTCCAACTTACTGGAGCAGAAATCTCTGTGGGAATCAGTACCCAGGTAGGAAAACCTGAACTGTAATTGACAAATTGCTGGAGGCTCAGGGGAGGCAAGTCTGAGCGTTAAAAATTCCAGGGGGACCCGGTCATTTTGGGACCCCCATACTCATGTGAGTTTTACCTCTAGGAGCTCTATCAGGTCCTTGGTGGTGAAGATCAGAGAAAAAATCTCTTAATGCGTCCAGCAGTGGGGAAGGGGAAAAGGTAATCATTTTAAAGTATGCCACAGCATGTTGTCATTATTAACAAAGCCTGTCCTTAAGAGAAGTTATTTAACCAGAGCCTAACCTGCTAGGGTTTTATCAGTGCCTAACTGACTTAGAGGAAGAAATCTACCCAACTCCAGCCCCTTCTAGTCATCCTGTCAAGGAGAGGAGGGGAGATTGAGAAGCATGTGTGAAATTCAGAGTCTGGGATACAGGATCACTAAGAGACTGAGATTTACTTAGGGGACTACAGAAGACTTCCGCCCTCTCCACACTTCACCACCACATCATCAAAGGCCTATTTATTGCAGTTCCTTTTACCCAGTATATCAAGTCCAACTTTCAACAGAAAACATGATAAAGTATACTAAGAGATAAGAAAAACACAGTATGAACAGACAGAGCATGTACCAGATCCAGATTCAGATACAGCAGGGATGTTGGAATTATCAGGCTGGGAATTTAAAACAACTATGATTAATACGCTAAGGGCTCTAATGGAAAGAGCAGATAACACACAAGATGTGTAATATAAGCAGTGAGATGGAAATTCTAAGGAATTTAAAAAAATGCCAGAGATAAAAACACTGCGAAATAAATGAATGCCTTAGATGGGTTCATTAGTAGACCGGACTTAGCTTAAGAAACAATCTCTGAGCTTAAGGATATGACAATAAAAATTTCCAAAACAGAAAATCAAAGAAAAAAAATGACTGAAAATAAAATGAACAAAATATCCAAGAACTGTGGGACAACTACAAAAGATGTAACATATGTATAATGGGAATACCAGGAGGAAAGGAAACAGAAAGGAACAGAAGCTCCAAATAAAGAGTCTAAGTTCCAAACAGGTGCAGCTCTTTTTCACCCAGCCTACAGCAACAGGGTGGAGGCTCCACTTCCAGGTGTGGCCAGCTGAGAATACTGGGGGTCCTCCCGCCCCTACCCAGTGTCCTGCTGATAGGGCAGAGGTGGTCACTCTGCTTAATGATAAGTGTGTCACTGTCCTCATCCTCAGGGCAAAACCTCATGGATTTTTTCCCAGGGGGAGAGGCAGTCCATAAGAACAAAGTGCTCCAAAGTTCTTCCCTAAGGAACTGACTTTATTTAAAATAAATGTAGAGAAGTTCAGAGTTTAGAGAAATTCCAGCCTCTTGAAAATAATGGATATTTTGGTAGTAAGCAATTAAGAGGAGGCTGGTAACTCCAGGAGGGCAACAGCTAAACTGTAGGCCAGCTAATTTACTAGAGAGAACCACAGAGAGAGATAGTAAGAATATACCTCCTGGGGTCTGAACAAATCTCAAAGACTTGCTGCAAAAACTATCCCTGCAAAAGGGCCCAATTTAGTAGGGACAGATTATGGAGCAATTTATGCCCCAGAGCATTGTCAAAAACAAGACAGCGATTAGTGAACAGTCAGTGGAGTCTAATAGGAGTGATACCAATGGAGGCACGGAAAGAGATAAAGACAGCCCTGCTAAATCCAATGCCATCCTAGGATAACTGCACAGGCCCTGAGGAGCAACAGCAGAGGCTTCATATTGCCAAAAGGTTGGGGGAGGAGGATGAAATAATTTGTTAAAATAGTCCAGCCATGTCAATAAATAAATAAACAAGGAAAAAAAAATCAAGCTGTGGTGGTACAGGGAAATCAGTATCCAGAGTTGCCACAGTATATTACCTAAAATGTCTAGTTTTCAAAAAAGAAATAATGAGGAATGCAAAGAAACAAGATGTGACATATGCTTAAAAAAAAAAAAAAAAACCAGCAAGCAACAGAAACTGCCTGTGTTAGGGCCCAGACGTTAGCTTTAACACACAAAAATTCCAAAGCAGCCATTATAAGTATGTTCAAAGAATTAAAAGAAGTCACACTTAAAGAAGTAACAGAAGATGACAATGTTTCATCACATAGAGAGTATTAATAAAGAAATTATATATATCAAAAGAACCACACAGAAATTCTGAAGTTAAAAACTATAGTAACTGAAATAAAAATTCATTAGAGTAGCTCAACAGTAATCTAACAGAAAAAAGAATTAGGGAACTTGGATAGATCAATAGAAATTATGCAATCCGAAGAACAGAGGGAAAAAAGAATGAAGAGAAATGAACAGAGCCTAAGAAAAATGTGGGATACCATTAAATGTACCAACATACATACAGTGAGTGTCAAAGGAGAAAACTGTAAGAATGGAGCAGAAAAAGTATTCAAAGAAATACAGTCAGCCCTCCATATGCATGAGTTCCACATCCCATAGAATCAACCAACATGGTTCAAAAATATCAGGGAAAAAAAAATAACAAGTAACAATAAATATAAAATTTTAAATACAGTATAACAACTATTTACATAGTATTTACATTGTATTAGGTGTTTTTTTTTTTGTTTTTTTTTTTTTTTTTTTTTTTTTTTTTTTGAGATGAGTCTCGCTCTGTTGCCCAGGCTGGAGTGCAGTGGCGCAATCTTGGCTCACTGCAAACTCCGCCTCCCAGGTTCATGCCATTCTCCTGCCTCAGCCTCCTGAGTAGCTGGGACTACAGGCGCCCGCCACCACACCTGGCTAATTTTTGTATTTTTAGTAGAGATGGGGTTTCACCTTGTTAGCCAGGATGGTCTTGATCTCCTGACCTCATGATCTGCCCGCCTCAGCCTCCCAAAGTGCTGGGATTACAGGCGTGAGCCACCGTGCCCGGCTTGTATTAGGTATTATAAGCAATCTAGAGGCGGTTTAAAGTATATGGGCAGATGTGCACAGGTAATATTCAAATATGTATATTTACATAAGGGACTTGATCGACCATGGATTTTGGTTCCACATGGTATCCTGGATCCAATCCCATGCAGGTACTGAGAGATGACTATAATGGCTGAAACTTCCTAAATTTGATGAAAAACGTTAATGTACATATTCAAGAAGCCCAAGAAACTCCATAACCCAATTAAAATGGGCAAAGGATCTGAACAGACATTTCACTAAAGATATACAAATGGCCAATAAACACATCAAGAGATGCTCAACAACATTAATCGTAAGAAAAATTATAATCAGTCACAATCAATACCACATCCACTATCATGGGTGATACTAGAAAGAAAAAGACAGATAATAACATGTATTAATGAGGATGTGGGGAAACTGGAACTCTTAAACACTGCTGGTGGGAATGTAAAATGATGCAGCCATTTGGAAAACGGTGTGGCAATTTTTCAAAAGGTCAAACACAGGGTTACCATATGACCCAGCAACTCTACTCCTGGGCATATGTCCAAGAGAACTGAAAATCTATGTTCACCCAAAAAGTTAAACACAAATGTTCACAGCAGCAGTATTTATAATAGCCAAAAAGTAGAAACAACTCAAATGCATATAAACTGACAAATGGAGAAACAAAATGTGGTATAACCACACAATAGAACATTTTTTGGCTATAAAAAGGAACGAAGTATCTAACACATGTCACAACATGGATGAACTTTGAAAACATTATGTGAGTGAAAGAAGCCAGTCATAAAAGGCCACATATTGTACAATTTGCTTTCTATTAAATTCCCAGAAGAGGCAAATCTATAGGAAGTAGACTAGTAGATGCCTAGGTTTGGGGGGAAAGAGGGTTGGTAGGATGTGAGGAGTGATTGTTAATGGGTATGGGGTTTCTTTTTGGGGTGATAATGCTCTAAATTTGATGATGGTGATAGCTACATGACTTGGTTAACCATACACTTTAAATTAATAAATTTTATGATATGTAAATCATCTCTCAATAAAATTGTCATAAAAAAGAGATAAGGAACTCAAAGCATTCAAGACACTGAAAAAAATGTACACAAATCTATTTTTGAGGAATAGTGAAATGCTTCTTGCTTAACTAAGCAAGAAATCAAGGAAAAGAGCATCGGTTTAATTTAATGCTCCTTTTATTGTTATTTCCTGATTTTCCATTATTCAAGTGTTACAATGATAAGGAGACAAGGTGGCGGGATTTCCAAAACAAAAGGCTGATTATAAAAATGAATGTGATATGGACCTAGAATGTATATAAAATATATTCTATGACTTCTATGCTGTAGAAAGGTAGCTAGCCCTAAATGAATCAGAAGACATGGAATTAGGTTTCAGCCTGCTTTATTAAACTATTCTTTGCTTTATATTTTGCTGGGTAAGACTGAAGCTGGGGGCTGGGCATGGTGGCTCACGCCTGTAATCCCAGCACTTTGGGAGGCCGAGGTGGGCAGATCGCTTGAGCCCAGGAGTTCAAGACCAGCCTAGGCAATATAATGAAGCTCTGCCTCTACAAAACAAATACAAAAATTAACTGGGTGTGGTGGTGCATGCCTGTGGTCACAGCTACTTGGGGATTGAGGTAGGAGGATCGCTTGAGCCTGGGAGGCAGAGGCTGCAGTGAGCCAAGATCGTGCCACTGCATTTCAGCCTGGACATCAGAGCAGCACCCTGTCTCAAGAAGAAAAAAAAAAAGACTGAAGCTGGCGTGGAGAAGGATAGTTAGAACAAATTATTCATGGGCCCTCTTTAGGCTTAGGGGAATGCATGACTAAGGTGTGATTCCAAGATGTGCTAGAAAGAGCAGGTCTTCTTTCATTTGTATTAAATACTGGGATTTTGTGTAACAGTTCACCAGACACGTAAAGGAGGTTTCATCTCAAAAAAATGTGAAAGTCCTTGGTCTAGATAACCAAGATTACTCCCAGCTGTAACAACCCATGGGCAGAACAGTAAAGTTATAGAGAAAGCTTTTGTAAGAGTACTCTAAACACCTGCAAATATGGGTAACAAGTTAAACAGGTATTTTTAAAAACAGGTGTTTTGATTTTAAAGGAACAAGTAAATATTATACTTTATGACCTCTTTTTTCCTATTCAAAACATTAATTATAAACTTACTTTGCCTTTTGTATATCCAGTTTCTCTTTTTAGCTAACCTTAGACACTCAATTTAGTAGGAAAACACTCAAATCTGAGACCTTTTAGCAAAATACCATTAAGTCTGGAGTAAATAAAGTCCTATCCTTAAATGTAAAGTATACTTACCAATGGTCAGGAAATCTGAACGATACTGACAAGTCATTCCAAAGCCAAAATCTCGCCAAAAGCCAGAATCCTTTTTGTGAACCTTAGTTAAAAAAAAAACAATTTAATTCCATAAGAAGCAGAAGTTTTAATCAACGATGAAACAAATTATTTTCTAATGTATACTTTTTTCCTGTCATTTATGTGACTGATTAAGGATCACATGCATTTATGTTATTAAATCCTTACAAAACAAATAAAAATAGAACTCAAAGCCTGTACAAGGTGCAAGCTGAGGTTATTAATAATCATTGTGGTGCCTGACTTCAAGGGGCTTACATTCTAGGACAACAGTTGCATAAACAAACTGTAACACACAGGATCAACCTTACACAGTAGACTTTATCTGGTGCCTACTCAGCATCCATTCCCCCAACCCCCTTCCTGATTGGTACAGTTTTGTTCTGGTAATTACCTGGCCCTGGGCAGCCCATGAATTCTGGGAAGCTGCTGTCACCAGCAGATTCAGAGTGGACCATGAGTCTCTATACTAGTGAGACAGTCTCACCCCACTTACCATAGGAACTGGCTCACTAATAGGTATTTGAAAAAAATCAGGCCAAGTAGGTAAACCAGGGGGGTTGTTGGGAACTTTGGAAAACAAAGCTCCCTCGTTCTTCTAAGAGACTCACTAGAAAGGACACTTGGTCGTAGGGGAGGGTCAGCAAACGATGGCCTCTGGCTAAATCTGGCCTGCTGCCTGCTTTTGTAAATAATTTTGGTGGAACGCAGTTGTGTTGATCTGTTTACAAATTGTCTATGGGTGCTTTCACAGTGCAGTGGCAGAGCTGAGTAGTTGCAGCAGAACTGTATGGCCTATAAAGATTAAAATATTTCTTATCTGGCTCTCTACAGAAAACATTTGTTGACCTCTAGTGCAGGATGCAGCTATGAAAGCTTGGAACTGCCAAAGTCCTTTTCTACCATGTGAGAAACCAGCTTTAATATGAAGCTGTCACCACTGAAGTCTAAGTAGAGAAAGAAATATAAAACCAGGGCATTGATGACACTGAGTCCTTGGAATCACTTCTGCTTACAAGTTGAAGCCTGATAAACCTCTTTTATTTTATTCATACTTTCAACAAGTGTTTAATCTTTTGGATATGGTTCTAGTAACTGGGGCTTAGCAGTAAACAGAGGTGACAAAGTCCCTGCCATCAAAGCGCCTTTGTTTGGGTGGGAAAATAGTAAATAAATAAATACACATTTTAGGTGGTGATACATGCTACAAAGAAAAGAGGCAACAGCTATAACTAGGGATGGGAAGCTGCTAGTGTGTGCTACTGTGGTATGTACAGAAAGCAAGAGTGTATGGATGTGGAATGTGGAAAAGATTTAGGTCAGAGACTTCACAGAAGTCAGCAAGTGATTGAATGGGTAGGAGTGGGGAGTGAAGGAGAAGGATCAACCAAGATGACAGCAGGCTTCTGTCCTAAACAGTGGGTATGTAATTGTGCCATCCCCAAGATGAAGCCCAGAGGAAGGGCCAGCCCAGAGAGGAACAACATGGAGTTGGTTCTGGCCATAATGAATCTGAGTGATCTGTAAGGCACCTACACAGAAATTCCTGCAGATAGCAGGAATATCAAGGTCTGCAGAGGGGACAAATTTTGAGAAGAGTGGGCACAGTCTGAAATTGCTGCTGTACAGAATAGGAGAATCAACAGGAAAACACATAATGAACCAGGCAGCCCTGAGGGCTCAGCTCAGATTGGAGCTGATGGATGAGGTTAGCATTTTTCTTTTCCTTTTTTTTTTTTTTTTTTGAGCTGAGGGGGAGAACTTCTTCCCCTTCTAGAATGTAAAGCTCCCTGAGGGGAGGACTTGTGGATTCTGTTCACTGCTATATTCCTAGCACCTAGAACAATGCCAGGCACATGGCAAGCTTTCAATAAATACGTGTTGAATAAAAAAATATATAGAGAGACATAATTTTAGTGGCAAAATGAAGACTAGACTCTATTATCCTTATTATTTTGAGACAGAGTCTCACTCTGTTGCGCAGACTGGACTGCAGTGGCACAATCTTGGCTCACTGCAACCTCCACCTCCCGGGTTCAAGCAATTTCCGTGCCTCAGTCTGCTGAACAGCTGGGATTACAGGTGTGCACCACCACACCTGGCTAATTTTGGTATTTATAGTAGCGACGGAGTTTCACCATGTTGGCCAGGCTGGTATTGAACTCTTGACCTCTGGTGATCCACCCGCCTCAGCTTGCCAAAGTGCTGGGATTACAGGTGTGAGCCACCACTCCTGTCTCTAATATTCTTATTTCTTTGTTAAAATATAACCCTGATACAAAGTATTAAAAAGCAAAACACCCACTCTGACATTTCTACACCATGCCAATTCTGATTACATAAGTACTATAACTTTGTAACTTAGTTTCTCTAAAAATTCTTCAAATATTATCAGACTTGGAGAAAGGAATCATTGGTTTTGTTTGATTTTTAAAGCAACACATTTTCACAGAGGAAAGTAGAAGGAAAATCAAATTGTCCATAATCCTCATTGTTAATATTTTCTTGCACTGTTTTATCTGGCCTCCTAAGCATGTGGGAGATGCAGTTATCCACACATAACTTATATACCCAAGCCTTGGCCTCTCACAGAATGCCAGATCCCTGTAGCCAACTAGCAACTTGGCACCTCCCCTTGGATGTCTGATAAACAACACATGCCTACTATGGCTCCAGCTGAATCCCGATCTCTCCTCTCCCATTCCTTTCCTTTGCTAATTTCCTATATCTAATCCAACAGCAAGCTCTGTCAGCCCTATCTCTGAATCATATCCATACTTTTCTCCGTAATTATAATACACTGTCACCCAAGCCACAATCATCTCCCCTTGTCTACTGTGAAAGCCTAACTGGCTGCTGCCAGCTAGAGCCACACACAATCCATTCTCCCTCCAAAGGCTTTCCAACACACTTAGCATAAAATCCCAATGCCTTCCAGAGGCTTAAAAAGCTCTACATGCCCTGGCCCAGCTATGTGCCCCTCACCGGCTGTGCTCCAAACACCCTAGGAAACCCAGTAGCTGTTCTTTCTGCCTAAACCACTATCCCCCAATCATGGCCTAGCTGGTTCTTTCCTGTTCTTTAGACAGCTCTGCTCAGCTTCATCTCAGAAACACCTTTCTGACCAAACAAGCCACAGAAATCACGTAGTCACTCTTTGCAACTCAGTCTAATAATCCACGTGGCATGTATTATCTGATTTTACTTTCTGTCACCTCCTAATAAATAAAGATCCTCACGAGCAATAGCCATATCTGTTAGGGTCTAAATGTCAGGGTGCCAGTGGTGGATAGTGCCTGGCATCAAAGGGACTCTCAATATTTGATGAATTAATATAACAGTGGCAGTGTGTGCAGTGGACAGGAGTGGAGGCTGTGGAGCCACATCACCTGGCCTCCTGGGCCTACTCAGGCCAGTGTGTACTTGGACAGGCACTCAACTGCAGCACAGCTGTGAAAAATGGAGCAGTAACAGTATATACCTCAGAGGTTGTTAGGAGGATTAAATGAATTAATGTGTCGGCAAAACAGAACAAGTACCCTGCACATAGTAAGGGGTTCATAAAAATATTAGCTATTATCATCATTCAAATGTTACCTAAAATATAGATACGCTATTTCCCGCTTTTTAGCTTTACATTTTCCTCTTCATTTACACTGCTGTATTTACATTTCACACTTTCCTTGATATGCAATATTCACCACAGAATGTACCATAATTCAATTTATCCTTTTATTATTAGAGTTTTGCTTGCTTTTAATGTTATCAATTTATGCATATTACCATCATGTAGCTCGATTACTTCCCCAGGAAAGACTGCTGGGGGTGGAAATTACTGGATTGGAGGGATGAATCTGTTTAGAACTCGACCCAGAGAACGGGCCTGAATCCCCAACAGGAGCGACAGAGGAGCTCCCATCCCCCAGTCTTGCTCACATGGCTTTGCTTTTTAAAAGCAGTGACCTAACAGCAGAAACAAAGCATTATACTGCTGTTTTAATTTATTCCTAGTAAGGCTGACTATTTAAATATGTGAATTATCAACTGTCTTACCCATTTTTTCCTTCTCGTTTACTTCTAATATAGCTTTAAACATCAAGGAAAACAAGATTTTGTCTTTTAAGTGAGGAGACTGAAGCTTAGAAAAGTTAAGCAACTTGCAAAGGTTACAAGTGGTAAAACTAGAACTTGAAGTGCTTAAACTTAAGTTGCTATGCAACACCTAGAATGAATCAGCATTCAAATCGTTCTTCCCCTATAACCCTCCAAACCAGGCAAGAATATTAGCATGCTTTGGCCGGGTGCGGTGGCTCATGCCTATAATCCCAACGCTTTGGGAGGCTGAGGCCAGCGGATCACAAGGTCAGGAGTTCGAGACCAGTCTGGCCAACATGGTGAAACTCCGTCTCTACTAAAAATACAAAAATTAGCTGGGCGTGGTGGTGTGTGCCTGTAATCCCAGCTACTCGGGAGGCTGAGGCAGGAGAATCGCTTGAAAACCCGGGGGGGGGAGTTTTGAGGTGAGCGGAGTTCCTGCCCTGGCCCCCCGGGCTGGCAAACAAGGCTGAAAAACAAACCAAAAAAAAAAAAAAAAAAAAAAAAAAAGAATATTAGCATGCTTTTACCTTCCCTTCACGCTTATATGTTGACTTTATTTACCTCTTCTTTTTGTTTGCTTTGAATTAATTTTAATATACAACCTTTTATTTTGGAATAATTTTAGATTTACAGAGAAGTTGCAAAACAGTAAAGAGAGTTCCTGTATACCCCTCATCCAGTTTTAGCTTCCCCTAATGTTATCATCTTACATTGTTGTGGTACGTTTGTCAAAACTAAGGAACCATCATTGCTATATTACTATTTAACTCAACTCCAGACTTTATTTGGATTTCACCAGCTTTCCCTTTACTGTCTTTTTTTTTCTATTCCATGACCTAGTCCAGGGCACCACATTGCATTTAGTTGTCATGTCTCCTTAGTCTCCTCTTGGCTATGATGGTTTCTCAGTCTTCCTTGTTTTTGATGACCCTGACGGTTTTGAGGAAGAATGGTCAGGTATTTTGTACAATGCTCCTCAATGTGGGCTTGCTGCAGCTTTCCCTGTGACTGGACTGGGGTTCTATGTTTTTGGAAGAGGACTGTGAGCTAAAGTGTCCTTCTCATTATGTCATGTCAGGGGTACATGGTATCCTTTGGTTAAGGTGTCTGATGGGTTTCTCCTGTGAAAAGTTTGTTTTTTCTTTCCATACTATGTTCTTTGAAAGTGAGTCCCCTAGTTCCACCTACTGGAAGAGGGAGTATCTACATAAGTTATCTGGAATTCTGTAAGGAAGATTTGTCTTTTCTTTCCTATCTAGTCACTCAGTATTTATCTGCTCCTTCACTCACTCATTTATATCAGTATAGACTCGTGGCTATTTATTTGATGCTTTGGGTTATAATCCAGGTTTAAGTTATTTATTTCATTGCTCAGGTTGTTCCAGCTTGGGCACTGGGAGCTCTTTCTGTTGGCTCCTGTGCCCCTTTGACACATTCCCCCTATCTTTTTGTTGAGTGCTTTCTTACTTTCTGGCACTGTAAGATGCTCCAGGGTCTTCTTGTATATTTTTTGCCCCTGCCCTGGAATCAACCATTTCTCCGTGGACCTCTGGCTCCTTTGACTGGAGAATAGTATTAAAAACTAAGATTTGGAAGCTGAGTGTACTTGTTACTGTTAGGGTGTTACTGGTTCTAGGCCCTCTCAGTTGACAGCTAGGTAATACACATAAGTATACCATGTACATAACCCTCTGACATCTTAATCCCAAATTGGTATTAATTGCCTTTTTATTATGTCAACATAACTATTTACACGAGTACATCAACAAATGTTTAGACTTAATTTTTTTTTTTTTTTTTTTTTTTTTGAGACGGAGTCTCGCTCTGTCGCCCAGGCTGGAGTGCAGTGGCGCAATCTCGGCTCACTGCAAGCTCCGCCTCCCAGGTTCATGCCATTCTCCTGCCTCAGCCTCTCCGAGTAGCTGGGACTACAGGCGCCCGCCACCACACCCGGCTAATTTTTTGTATTTTTAGTAGAGACGGGGTTTCACCGTGGTCTCGATCTCCTGACCTCGTGATCCGCCCGCCTCGGCCTCCCAAAGTGCTGGGATTACAAGCGTGAGCCACGGCGCCCAGCCTAGACTTAATTTTTTTGGTTGTTCACCACTATTTACTCTCAGGTCCTCCTCTCTCAATGTATACATTTATCATTTTGCTGGACTTGATTACAAAGTTCTGTGAGAAATAAATTCTGAGTCCTTGAAAGCTCAAAAATGTCTATTTTGTCCTAATAGTAGGTCGAATATGAATTCTAGAATCAAAGTTACTTTTCTTCAGAATTTTCATAGTATTACTTTATTGTTTTCTAACACCAGTGTTTTCAAAAAGAAGGCGAATGCCAATCTGATTGTCACTCCTTTGTGAACAAGCTGGGTTTTGCTATTTTTAGTGTCTCTGGAAGCTATTAGAATTGTGCCTTTACTGTTGTTCTCCAAACAACAGAAGATTGGTTTCTGCTTAGCTCTGGAAACTTTTCTTCCATTTCCTCCACTCAATATTCTCTCTTTTCTGAACTCCTATTAATAATTTGGGAGCTTCTGGCTTGATTTTCCTTGTCTCAATTTTTCTCTCATGTTATCTCGTGAACTTCATGTGCCCAGCTGGCTTGTCTTCCAGTTTAAAAATCTGATTCAACTGTAACCATTCTGCTATTCAGACCATTTACTGATTTTAAAAATATTTTCACAATTCCCAAGTTCTGATTTTTTAAAGCAACAAATCCTGTTTTATGAATTTAACATTTTCTCTAATCTCCCCAAAGATATATTTTAAAATTACTTTCTATCTGTATTCATATACTCATGTGTTAATTTTTCTGTGTATTAACACTTGGTGCCTCTTTCATAGTATTGTTTTTCCTCAAATGTTTGGTTAGTCTTGGTTAATTGCTACACATTTTTGTTTCAAGTATTGTTCAGAAGTCCACGGCTGTTAGCTAAGATTACAATGGCCTATCTCCAGTCACAGTCAAGGAGGTTAGAACAGGGTCTCAGGGGGAATGTGCTAACAGTAGCTCACTTCTGTAGTCTAGGGGCTCCCTAGCCACCCCGACCAGCCTCTCCAGCTGCAGGGACCACACACACTGCCTTAGACTGAGGGTCAATCCCTGTGATGCCTGCTTCTCAGCACACCTACAGAAGCATGTTTATTCCAGGCTCCCTCCATTCTGTCTGCTATGAGCTCAGAGGATGCAAAGCAGCCCCATCTTCACTCACTGTTCTCTTGAACACGTTCTAGTCTGTTCTCTCCTTCAGAAATCTTATGCTAACTGCTATCGTCTTATAGAATGTTCTCAAAACTTATGGCTGCTAACACCTTCTCTCATTTTCCAGTACTAATGTACCCTTTTCTTTAGAATAATTCACTGTCAGATATGGCAGATGTGGGTGCTCAGTTTGCCATTTTGAACCTAGTTGTATTTATATTCATAATACTGGCCTACAGATAAGGTAGAGGCGTGTGTGTGTGTGTGTGTGTGTGTCTGTGTGTACTATGCCAAGTGTTGATATCAAGATAATGGTGGCCTCATAAAATATGTTAAGTACATCATATGGTGCTAATATTACCTGCTCTTTGAGAGTTTGGAAAAGCTCATAAATTAAAACATTGTATTTATGTACCTACAGGGTAACTTTTTGATAACTTTTTTAAATGGCTCTTAATTTCTTCAGAGCTTCCAAGTTTCTTTTTTTGTTTTTTTGAGATGGAGTCTCGCTCTGTCACCCAGGCTGGAGTGCAGTGGCGTGATCTTGGCTCAATGCAATCTCCGCCTCCCAGGTTCAAGTGATTCTATTGCCTCAGCCTCCCGAGTAGGTGGGACTACAGGCTCGTGCCACCATGCCTGGCTAATTTTTGTACTTTTAATAGAGATGGGGTTTTACCATATTGGCCACGCTGGTCTCGAACTCCTGACCTTGTGATCCACCCGCCTTGGCCTCCCAAAGTGCTGGGATTATAGGCATGAGCCACCATGCCTGGCCCACTTGCACCTCTTTTATTCATAAAATACTAACGTGAACTTGGCCTGTGTTCATATTTTATAAATTCTCAAATCTTTCATTTTATTTATAATTTAGAAAACTTACCCTATAAAATTGATCTATCTCAATGTTTTCATAGTCTAATTTCCAATGTTTTCCTTTTTACCAGAAATGTGTCTACTTTATGATTAAATTTTTTGTACATAAACATAAGCTTCTATATTTCTCAATCTATTGTTTTATTAACTTCTGCCTTTATTACTTTCTTTGAAGTTATTTATTTTTTTAAACATCTTAAAGTGACTTCTTAATCATTTCTTTTTCTTAGTATTAACAATAAACAATTAAATTAACAATAAAAGATTATGTTAAAAGCAATTTGGTATTCTGGACTCAATTCTGAAACAGGACATTAGTAGAAAAACTGGTGTAATCCTAATAAATCTGTAGTGTACTTAGCAGTAACTTACCAATATTAATTTCTTCACTTTGACAAATGTACCATGGTTACATAAGATGTTAGCATTAGAGGAAACTGGGTGAAGTATGGAACTCTCTGTACTGTCTTTGCAACTTCTCTAAATCTAAATTATTATAAAATAATGTTTATTTAAAAATTTTAAAAAGCTTACATAAAATTAGCTTTGGCAATAACTGTAGGTTTTGATATATGGCATTTATATTCCATGACTTTCCAGGTAATTTACCAGAGTATACTATTCCCTCTTATTTAGCAGAGTAGATTTAATTTCTAGTTAGTAGGGTTTTTAAAATCAAATTTTCAGTATTAGTAAAAATAAGCCGGTAGAAATGACTGTACAATTTCCACATTCTGGGACATGAGGTTTTCCTTTATGACCTAAACTCTGCTCCCCCTACATTTAATTCTGAAGCAATAAATGTGAAAAGCATTTTATTGGGGGTATAAAGAGGAACTATGGAAATGTGTTTACAACAACTATAGTTTAACACTTTGCTCATGGAAATACAGTTTTTTATTGAAACTTTGTTTTCCACTTACACAACAAACATCTAGAAAAGATCTTTAGAGTCTTTCATAACTGAAAATGTGAAAGTCTCACCAGCTGCTGCTCCACAGGTGGTGGCACTTCCTGGTTGGCATAAACAATGGCAGGATTGTAAAGACTGAACACCACAGGGTAAAACACCTTCTTACCTACAAATTAAAATATAGGTTTGTAACATACAAAGAAGTTACGAAGAACTGTTCTTTACTGCAGTATCTATTAAGTTTTATCAAAGTCTTTCTTATTATACATGATTTTATCTATATTTTTTAATATTCAGGCTACAGAACATCATGTTAATTTGATGAATATGATGATTTTGTAACATATCAGTAGGTTAACTATAACCTTGCAAAAGAAGAGAGGAAAAAACAAACTAAAGGGTGCTTCACGTTTATTCCCTTTGACGTTGGGGAGATGTGTATTCATTACGTGAGTCATTTATTACTCATTATTTCATTTAATCAGTAGTAATAAATGTAGATTAACCTCTGATAATCACTATGAAACTTAGAAACATCTGTTAAATCCACCCGTCAAAAATGAATCATTAGAAAGAGTAAATTCAAAGAATACTGTACAATGAATAGATATGCAGAGAATAATGAAAATATAGAATAAATCTGAACCCAAATCTGGAAAAGTCAGGAAGATAAGGGTTAAAATTACCTGATATAATAGCCCTTGGAGAAGACCTTGTCATCAGCATTCAAACTGACTGATCTAAAAGGACCATAAAGGCTAACTAGCCCATCTCCCCTCAGGAGAGGGAACCCTTGCTATAGCTGGCTTCAATCAGATATGATCACATGAAGTGTTCAGTGATTGTCAAGAAGTGTAGGAGTAACATGGCAACCTTTTTATTACAAGATCCCTAGCAGATGCTCATTCTACCTTTGTTCAAATACATTTAGGGATGGGGAGCTCAATTTTCCAGAGGCAAATCTATTTCTGGATATAAAATATTTCTTTTAAATTAAGCAAATATGTCTCCATCAACTTTCGCATTTTGCATTTCATGCTGTAAAATAAACCTAACCTTCATTTATTCATTAGGTTCTCAAAGAGTTCCTGAAAACTATCTCTAACCTAATTTATAAGACAATCATTTGCATATGAATAGTTCTACATAAAAAAAAAACCAACCATTTGCTATTAGATTCTTTAAAAAATTTTTATTTTTATTTTTTGAGACAGAGTCTTGCTCTGTCACCCAGGCTGGCGATCTCAGCTCATTGCAACCTCCGCCTCCCAAGTTCAAGCAATTCTTCTGCCTCAGCCTCAAAAGTAGCTGGGATTACAGGAACAAGCTACCACGCCCGGCTAATTTTTAGTAGAGATGGGGTTTCAACATGTTGGCCAGGCTGGTATCGAACTCCTGATGTGAGGTGATCCGCCCGCCTCGGCCTCCCAAAGTGCTGGGATTACAGGCATGAGCCACCATGCCCGGCCTCTTTAATACTTTTAATTCTTTTAAATGAGCTAAAAAGCATTCAGCCACCATGCCCAGCCAAAAATTTCATTTTTAAAGACTAGGTCTCACTATGTTGCCCAGGCTGGTCTTGAACTCCTGTGCTCAAGTGCTCCTCCTGTCTCAGACTCCCAAGGTGCTGGGATTAAGGTGTGAGCTACTGTGCTCAGCAGCGCCCCCCAGTGTTTTTCTAATTGACTAATAAAAATGGTGTACAGCATGATGTTTTGCTACATTCATACACTATGAAATGACTAAATCAAGCTAATAACCATATCCACCACCTCACATAATTAACATTTTTTTTTGGTGGTAAGAACATTTTTTAATGCTACTATTGGCTTAGCAATTTGTAAGTATACAATATATTGTTATTAACTATAGTCACCATGTTTGTATAACAGATTTCCTGAACTTATCCTGTCGAGATTCTTTAATACTTTTTTTTGAGACGGAGTGTCGCCCTGTCGCCCAGGCTGGAATGCAGTGGCGCGATCTTGGCTCACTGCAAGCTCCGCCTCCTGGGCTCACGCCATTCTCCTGCCTCAGTCTCCTGAGGAGCTGGGACTACAGGCGCCCACCACTATGACCGGATAATTTTTTTTGTATTTTTAGTAAAGACAGGGTTTTACTGTGTTAGCCAGGATGGTCTCCATCTCCTGACCTCATGATCCGCCCGCCTCGGCCTCCCAAAGTGCTGGGATTACAGGCGTGAGCCACCACCCCTGGCCTCTTTAATACTTTTAATTCTTTTAAATGAACTAAAAAGCATTTAAAATTTGATTTCAAAAAATGTCATCTTTTCATTAATTTTTTTTTTTTTTTTGAGACGGAGTCTCACTCTGTCACCAGGCTGGAGTGCAGTGGCACGATCTTGGCTTACTGCAACCTCTGCCTCCCAGGTTCAAGCAGTTTTTCTGCCTCAGCCTCCCGAGTAGCTGGGACTACAGGCATGCGCCACCATGCCCAGCTAATTTTTGTATTTTTAGTAGAGATGGGGTTTTGCCATGTTGGCCAGGATGGTCTCAATCTCTTGACCTCATGATCTGCCGGCCTCAGCCTCCCGAAGTACTGGGATTATAGGCGTGAGCCCCTGCACCTGGCTATCTCATTAATTTTCAAAAAATATCTACAACTTAAAGCAAAGTATAGCAAATCACCCCAAAATGCACAGTCTGGAGATCAAGCACTATCTGCATCTAGACTTCCATGTGAGTGTGTGTGCACACATGCATAGGGGTATGTTTGCAGATGTGGACGCTATATGCCCAAAGCTGAGTGCTTCAGACTCTCACACACATCTCCATACCATCTGCTTAGCTCTTTTTCTGATCTGCACTGCTCCCGCCTCATCAATTTGTAGATATCCTGTTCCTCTGCATTTCTATATTTGGCTTCAAATGTAGTCACGGAAGTTGGACCCAAGAGAACAAGGGATATGAATTTCAAAGGGTCAAATTTTCAATTTCCTATTTAGTATTCCAGTTAAATTATGCCTAATATAACTTAAAAAAAATACTGGGGTTTAACTAAAACTTCTCCCTCAAAATCACTTGATTCAAACTATAGGACATGCTGACAACGTTCTAAATTCTATAGTCAGCTCATCTACCAACATTTTACGCACCTGGCTCAGCATTTAACCGGCAGCTGTTAAGGAATTCGGCTGAGAAATAGATATCAACATCACAGAAAAACATCAAGACCTCTCCCTTGTCCCAAGCTCGGGCACCCACATTTAGTCCTCGTCCACGATTAAATTCTTCATTCAACGAGACCAAGGTGTAATTGTGAAAATTAGACTCACTATGAGGAAAGCACACACAACAAATGGTAAGTCCCACTTAAAGTTATCTTCCTTCAACACAGCTTACAAAATATGTTTTACACTTCAAATATTTGATTATATTGGTTCTACATTCACACAGGGAAAGAAAAATCACAGCTTCACGTGTATGATTATCATCAGGGAGAGATATTCACCAAATGCCCACATTTGAGGCACATGTTGGTGGTATGAGGCTCCAAAAGTGTTAAAGTGGCCACTGACCTTTGGAATCTTAAACACCTTTTGGGGAGATGAAAAATACACAAATGGAAAAATAGCTGCAATGTCTGTTAATAAATAATGCATTCTAAATGGATAACACACACAAAGATCACTCTCCTCTTGCATCCGTTAGGTCTTTGCACACATGTCCCCTTATCAGAGGGATCCTCCCTGATACTACTTGAGAAGCAGCTGCGACCTCCCACTCCTTCGTCTCCATCCTCTTCCTCAGGCTGTTTTCCTTTATATTGCCAGACATGTTTGTTCCAGTGTCTCTCCCACTCTGTGGGAGCAGGGATTTCGTTTTGTTCATTACTATAGACACAGTGTCCCCTGATGGAGTAGGAGTTCAATAAATATTTGCTGAATGAATGAATGAACAGCAGTTCTGAAAAATACATCGCTCATGTCTGGAGTAGTTAGAGAAGATGTTAGAAGTGGAATGTGAGTTATGCCTTGGTTAAAATGTTGAATTCAGTGGTGAGTGTAAAGGTCATTCAAAATAATTATTCTCAAAGGCAAAGAGGTAAGAATGTAGAAAGCATTTTAGAGAAAAGGGATCAGACAAATCAGATTGGTAGAAAAGGACCCTAAAATGGGAACAGTGAGATAAGAGTCAAAGGAATCCTAAAATGGGAACAATGAGAGAAGGGTCAGACTGAAGAGTACCTCCCATGCAAGGTTAAAGAAATCGGTCAGTATCCTAAAGGCAAAGAGAATCAGCAGGGCTTTTCTGCTAGGGCAGTGTTTCTCACAGTGAGGCCCCCAAACCCACAGCATCAGCTTCCCGTGTTAACGTGTCAGAGAAGCAAACTCTCAGACTACACCCAGACCCACTGAATCAGATGCTAGGGCTGGAGCCAAGCCTCTACATTTTCACAAGTCTTCCTGGTGACTCTGGCACTGAAGTTGGAGAATCACTCACTGCACTAGGGTGCAGCCTAATCAAAAAAGTAACATTTTAGGAGGATTATACTTACAACAGTACAGAATGGGTAATGGAAAGATGGAACAAAGGCTCAAATAGTGCATGGAGTGGACTCCAAGTGCTCTGAGTGCTTAGGACTCTTCTCCCCGTCTTAAGGAATATAAATCTCTCCTCTATTGGGGGAAAACTGCCCATTGCCACCCCACATACTCAGCATCAAGTGGAGGCACTGATCACAGAATACCCCTCACTCTCTGCCCAACCCAACCACAGTAATTTCTTACGGGTGGAGACCAGGCTTAAGCTGGGCCAGTCCCAATACCCCCACCCCACCTGGCCATAGTGATTGGCTCAAGAGTGGGCAACATGTCCTTCCCTGGGATTTTCTCAACTGGAGCTGGGAGAAAGCTCTTTCCTCTCTGATGGCAAAGCTGAGAAGATGTGAGCCCAGAGCCGCCAACAGTCATATCCCTCACCATGTGGAAGAAGCCAATCTGCAACAGGAGAATGAAGTCAACATGCAGAGAAAAACAGACAAGGAGACGAGAATTTTGATGGTATTTAAGTCTCTGGTTCCAATCCCTGAGAAACCAGAGTTGTTTTGATTTTCTTCTCCAAATTTGGTTGTAACAATCCCTTTATTTCTGGGAGGTATCCAAGATTCTTCAATACTGCTCCTATTTTCCTCAAGCAAGCTCAAGGTAGGTTTATACCATTTGCCACAGAAGTGTCTTGACAATATTTCAGTATTACCAGTGTGAGCTCGTGGCACTTAGTAGGTGATCTAAAAACACTAAGGAGGGACAGGAAGGGAAGAAATGGAGGGAGGGGGAACCAGGGTTAGGGTGGTGGCAGTAGCAAGGAAGAGATAGAGAAGAGGTCCTGTGAATTAAGTAGGAACTAACTAATTAGAGGTAACTGGAGGCAAAGAATAAGTAAAAGACTGTGGCTCTCAGAAGTCATGCCCAGATGGTGAAAATGGTTTTACTCTGAACTGAAAGAGGGCTATCAGGAGGAGGAGCTGGGGTAGGGAAGGGGAAGACAGTGAGTCGTGTCTATATACATCAAGACTCTGAGAATCCCTGCAGGTCAGGGACTCAGATTCACTCATCTGTGCCCACTCTTCTTCCAACTACCCCAGTCAGACTCCCAAGCAGTGTACCTGGAACACAGTAGGTAGGACTCAATGAATGTTAGTTGAATGATTTGAGAAGAATGGCTGATCAAATGTGGGCTCTTGGCAAATGGCCACAACTGGCAGAAAGGTAAAGAAGCAAGTAAAGGATATAGAGCTGGTGTGGTTAGAGATGATAATCAACCTAATAGTTTACATTACATCATACTTACATTTACCAAATAGTTACATTTTACAAACACAAGAAGAACATTTTGAGACAGAAATACTGGTTAGGTTGTCCAAGGTAAAAAAGCAATGAAAAAGAATAACAGAAAAGAATTTAGTGGTTAAGTCGTATCTTTGGGCCCATGATTTAGAAAGAAAAAGGCTGAGAAGCTAAAGAATTAATAATTAAGTACTAAGGGATTAATAATTCATCCATTCAAACCTCTGAGCATCTACTATGTGCCAGGTACTATATGACTTGCTTAGTTATGAACTACTGTCTCGTGATATTGAGCTGTGACAGGACAGAAACATAACATTAGCGGCTGGGCACTTCAGAGTTGAGTGGGAGTTTCTTAACGATATGGGAGACCTCAGCATTGTTAGCAAAGGGAGAAGAAGGAGCCTGAGGAAATGGAAGGAAAAAAGGTGACAAAAAAGAGACAAGTTCAGAAGATGATTATGTCAAAGTGAAGGAATTAGATTTTAAAAAAAGGAAAGAGCAGCAAATACACAGAGGGTGAGTGGGCCACAGAGAGAGCATCATGCCAGGCTGCCTGCTAAGCAGTGAAGGGAAGTTGAGTCATGTAGGGTTGCATGTGAAATGAGGAACTTATCATCACCACCACCACCCACATGCTCAGCCAATTTTAAAATTATAGTTACTAAAAATTATTAACTCATTACATATCTGAAATTCTCTTTTAGCAATGTTATATATCAAGGACTTCGCTGTAGATGTGGTTCACCAACCTTGTGACAGATTCTAGGATAGACTTGACTTTAGACAGTCCTTCTTTACCAAAATATACCACTGTGAGATGAATCTTCTTGTCTTGATGAATACAAACATCCCTAACAAAAATGAAAAATAAAAGTTTATTCAAGAAAACATGAGGCACTATTCATTCAGAAAGCAACCACAGGAAGCTTTAACAAGAAAATGAGGCATTACTGACACAGCAGTAAACATAAAAGTGGCAATACTGATGAATTATGGAAGGCACAAGGTCTGTGCCTGAATGAGTGCACCCCTTGGAGGGCCATGGAAGCAGTCTGACATTGTTGCCATATTTCAAAACATTTTTTGAACTTTTGCTTTTGGATTGCTTTCAGAAGCAAATCACAAGCTATTCAAGGAAATAAACTCAATTGGTTCAGAACCAAATAAATAAATAATGACCTTTTGGATTAAGAGTTATTTTGTCTTCAGACTGGCTAATTCCAAAAATTATAACTATCATTAAGGAATAAATATTTGCCATGACTGAGATTACTTACTGTAAATAGTAATGTGGCCTTTGAAAGTAATTCCAAGAAAGGCAATAAAAAAATGCTTTAGGAAATCAGATCTCAAGTGAGCTATTTGGAACAGTAAATCTCACTTGGAAGTATGACTGCCAGACATTCAGCTGCAGAACAGTTTTAATTAACCTTTTAAATCCAACAATTTCAATATGAGAATAAAGACTAGGATCACAAAGCATTAAACTAGTATATCAAAGTATCTAAAACATTAAAAATATTAAAGTATTAAAAACATGGAAACTGTTAAATCAAAAAGCAGCATTTTCCACAAATAGTTTTCATAATGTGTAGATAATTATTTAACACTTCAGCATTTTAAAATAACCAAATTTGACAACATAAAAAAACTTTACAAATTCTCTGCTTTGCAAGATGAAATAACTTTCTCCAATTTTTAGTTTAATGTTTGTATGTCTAAATGTATTTCAATTAAAAAACTCAAATCATTCTCAAGGGGATTTTCTTGTGAGACACAAGTATTCTGTATCTTGATTGCGGTTGTGGTTTGTGAGTGTATACATTTGTCAAAAGACATTAAATCCCAGCCTGGACAACATGGCAAGACCCCCTCTCTACAAAGAATAAAAAAGATGGCATGCACCTGTGGTCCCAGCTACTTGGGAGGCTGAGGCAGGAGGATCACTTGAGCCCAGGAGGTTGAGGCTGCAGTGAACTGTGCTCACTCCACTGCATTCTAGCCTGGGTGACAGAGTGAGACCCTGTCTCCAAAAAAAAAAAAAAAAAACAACCAGTCATGATACCTACATCCTTAAAATATGTGGATTTTACTGCATGTAAATTATTCCTTAGTAACGTTGATTTTTTAAAAATTCAACTTGTCTTAAAATGAATTCACAATTATCAAGGCCATCAAATTTAGTTTCTAATAGGTGTCACTCTCAATTTATTTCATAGTTCAAATTGTCTATAACACAATATACTACACATGCTTTAAAAAAAGAGAGAATATAAAAAAAAAGTTCCCCTAAAGCCTATAAAATTATTCTAAGGAATTATAATCGGTGAAGATAAATTAAGGAAATCTGAGTAAAACGCGATTTTTTTTTAGGAGAATGTAGCTTAATCATTAAGCCCTGACAGTTACCTGAAGTTCTGCATAAACTGTACAAATGCTTCAGTTCTTTCAGCAAGTGGCACAATGATATTAATAATTGATCTAGTGATGTCAATCATCTCACTCTTCACTTTCATGAGAGGTCCAAAAGGGCGGAAGAGGGTCACATGTCTATATTCCATAAGGTCTGCTTTCTTAAAAAAGAGTTCATACTGCGTGCCCTTATCTCTCTCGGTGCGATAATAACCTAAAGGAAAGAGTTAGGAACAAAGACATCTCCATGTCAAAGTTTACAAATTCAATGAGAAGACAGATTTTACTCACTTAAACGTAAAGGGTATTAAACCAGACCTGCAGGATTTTTACCTATTTGTAAAAATATTTATCCCCACTGCACAGTAACAATTACTCACTTAAAAGAAAAGGTTAAAAAAAAAAGTTCACTGTTCTTTTATTCAATCTATAAAATATACTACAAATGACAATTATTCCTTTTTACATATGACTTTTTAAAAATACTAGAGCCTATCAATATGGTAACCATGATAAATAAAGAAATTACTTCTAGCAATATTAAAATCTAGACCCAAGAGCCAAAATTTCTATTGGTTTAGGTCAACTAAAAGAAATTGAGTGCCTTCATGTCAGTTATGTGATACAAAGAGTGCCACGTGGTCTCAATTTTGAGGATAGGGCCAGTCTAGTGAAGGAGACAGAAAAATAGACAAATAATAACAATATAGTGCTATGTGATATATATATATATCTGTATATATATGTGTATATACATACATACATATAAAATCACTGACTAGAGTGAAGTCAGACAAAGAAAAATTGGTACAGATTTAAACACAGTGATTTGAGATGCCTTTGAGAGAAAAGCATGAGCATCTACGAGGCAATCTGATTTTGTTTTTTTTTTAGACAGTCTCTCACTCTGTCACCAGGCTGGAGTGCAGTGGTGCAATCTTGGCTCACTGCAACCTCCGCCTCCCGGGTTCAAGCAATTCTTCTGCCTCAGCCTCCTGAGTAGCTGGGACTACAGGCATGTGCCACCACGCCCAGCTAATTTTTGTATTTTTAGTAGAGACGGGGTTTCACCATGTTGGCCAGGATGGTCTTGATCTCTTGACCTCATAATCTGCCCACTCTGGCCTCCCAAAGTGCTGGGATTACGGGAGTGAGCCACTGTGCCCAGCAGCAATCTGATTTTTAAGTATGGCGCTCAGGAGAGAGAAGGTTAGACCTACAGATGTGTGAGTCACTCAGTCAATATCTGGGTATAAAATGGTGAATAAAATAGACTTGGTTCCGACTCTCCTAAGGCTTACAGTTTAGTAGGAAGCGCAAGCCAGGAAATGGGCAACGCCACATACTGTGACAAGCAGTATGAATGTACAGGTGACAAGAGCACACAGAAGTATGCTGTCTTAGACTTGAGGTTGCAGATGACTTCTCAGAAGAGCTAAAGTTTAGAAGAGGGATAGGAATTAGTTGTCATTACTAATTATTAGTAATTATTCTCCCTGCAGTGGGCAGACAGTGGCATAGTAGAGGAAAAGTGAGGAACAGAGTATGTTCCATTTAGAGAAAAATCCTGAAGTATCAGAATCCAAGGAGAGTTATAAGACAAAAGCAGGAGCTGCAGAATATAAAACTGGCACAGGTCCCTTTCTTTTTAGGTAGAGCTGATGTGAGGACATTTTACACATGTTACTTAGTTATCTTATTTCCTCCGCAGCCTCCAATTCTGCCATAAGCTACAAACATACAGTTAGAAGACAAAAAAGCTGAGCTTGCAGAAAAATCAGAAGAGTTTTGAGAAAAATAATCCATCAAAAATGGCAGGAAGTGACAGCAGAAAAAAGAGGAGGCCACAAGGAAAGGCAGCTGCAATGCCACTGCAAAGCATTAATGCCCTTCCTGATGGCCTCCAAAGGCCTCAGTGTATTATAATAATGCTACAGTGCAGCACGTGATGGCCATGATGATTTGCAGTCAAAAAGTCTACATGTGCTATACCAGGGGTCCCTAACCTCCAGGCCACAGACCGCTACTGGTCCGTGGCCTGTTGGGACTAGGCGGCACAGCAAGAGGTGAGTGATAGGAGCCTGGCAAGCATTACCGCCTGAGCTCCGCCTCCTGTCAGATCAGCGGCTGCACTGGATTCTCAAAGTAGAGCAAACTCTGTTGTGAACTGCGCATGCGAGGAATCTACACTGCACGCTCTTTATGAGAATCTAACTAATGCCAGATGATCTGAGGTGGAACAGTTTCATCCCAAAACCATCCTCACCATCCCATGGAAAAACTGTCGCCCATGAAACCAGTCCCTGGTGCCAAAAACGCTGGGGACCACTGTGATACACAGTTTATAGAATCAAGCAAAGAGAACTTTCAAGAAACATTTATTTTTATAATGGTTTAAGTCAGCAATTAAATGTCTAGCAGTGAGTGTAAAGGAGATGGGTAGGGATCTAGAATTATTACTGTTAAGATCAATCAATAAGTATCTTAAATTTTATAGCAGTGTTCTTCAACCTCTGAGTCATATCCCATCTTGATACATAAAAATTCCATACCCTTTCTGAAATATGTATTAGGAAAACAGGTATTTCCTTACTTTTCCAAATGCCAAATATACTTTTTAAACTATGTATAACCCCTTGTTCAGATATGCGCTTCTCCTTCCTCCAATACGAAAAATAGCTAAGAGTCTACTAATTTTTTCTTTCCTTTATCAAATGGTTTTCAAGTTTTGAGTTTTAGTTTACACATTTTTAAAAACATAAAAAAGAACACCAAGATCAGATAAGTGAGGAATATAAACATACACATGGAACAAGAGCTGTTTTATTCTATTTCCCCAGTCCTTATTCTCCATTTTTATTGTGATCTCATACCTTTTTCCAGAAGGCCACTTAAAATTCTTGGTGCAATGAAGTGCGAAAACCTTAAGTGTTTTAATACTGTAGATAATGACTGACTTATATTACCAGCATACAACACTAGCATTTGTCTTACTAACATAATATTGACCAACATATTTTTCACATTACCTTCTACGAAGTCATTTTCATTAAATATCAGTTTCTCTCCAAGGGGACCCTCCTCATCTTCTTGTTCATCATCTTCATCAGGATTATTAATGACCTCCAAGCCCGCTTCAATAACTTCCACCAATTCATCTCGTTTGTCTTTTCTAACTGGCTTTTCTTCAGGATGGCGAGTGAGACCCATTTCCAATTGAAATACTTTCATTAAGGTAAAACTTTCAAAGGGAATGACCCCATACTCACTCGGTAGTTTGGCCCCTATGCTAACTTCAGCTTTGTCAATTTGGGAATGAAGAAACTCTAAAAGATCACTAGGTGCTTGCTCTTTGTTGCTCGGATAGCCTATGCCATTAGCCCCTACATTCTTTCTTTCTTGCAATGACTTCATCTTCTCACTCATTTCTTGTAATTCTTGTTTTAGTTGGGCAATTTGGCGTTTCAGACTGGTTGCCCTGGTCTGATAATGTTCTTCTTGTTCCTGTAGGAGGGCTTGATAATACTCTTTACCATAATTTTCCCCAACAACACCAGGAAGAGATGCATTTCCATCAGTCTGGGGGGCACATTCCAGGAGGTACATAAATAATACCAAACTGCAGAGCAAAGCGAGGCCCAACAGCAACCAGTGGGTCCGGGTGTGAAGAATCAGTCCTCTTCTAGGCATTCTTATTAATGTGTATTTGCCTAACAAAATAAGCTCTTTGTGTGTTCATACCTTTAGTAAAAAGTTATCAAAAATTAAAAACAAAATCAGAATTTCCATAAAAGTTACCCAAATAATTCTGCCGTAGCTTTAAGTTTTTCTTTCTTCAGCAGTCATGACTACTTGCAGAAATGGGAAATTATGTATACTTTCTGTATTGTTACCATGATATCCAGAATAAAGCAATCTGATATATAAAATCCATTATATTGGTAGTGATTTTTCTGAAAGACACAGATCAGAATCAATCAGAATTTTGTTCCCTTAAGGATATCAAATTTGTTTGTGGCTTGAGTAAACTTAGCTACGTGACTACTATATGCAGAGAACTATGAGAGGTACTAATATAATTTAGAATATTCAGTAAATACTTGGAGAATTTTTTCTTTTTTGAGATGGAGTCTCACTCTATCACCCAGGCTGGAGCGCTGTGGCACAATCTTGGCTTACTGCAACCTCTGCCTCCTGGGTTCAAGTGTTCCTTCCATCTCAGCTTCCTGAGTAGCTGGGACTACAGGCACCTGCCTACCACGCCCAGTTAATTTTTGTATTTTTAGTAGAGACAAGGTTTCACCATGTTAACCAGGCTGGTCCTGACCTCAGGTGATCTGCCCGTCTTGGCCTCCCAAAGTGCTGGGATTACAGGTGTGAGCCACTGAGCCTGGCCTGGGAGAATTTTTAAAAATACCTTACAAAACAATAAATTATGTATAATACTTTTAACTAATGTCTACACGGCTATAACTTGAATCAAAGAAACATTAAAATTACATTCAGCATAGTCTGTATTACATATATTCTACTGTTCTCTAATTATTTGAAAATTATATTGCCTATAACTCTTTATTAACATAGTATTTCAATTACCGCACAATTTCCCAACTAAAGCTTATGACCATTTGGGAACTGAGTTTATAGAAATTGTTTCTGTTATAGCAATAATAGTTTACTGGAGAGAGAGATTTTCTTCCAGTTTCTTCAACTCAAGCATTCTACCTCATTAATTTCTACTGCTCAGCTCAGCCAATCTAGGAGCCTTAAAATTAAGTGGGGGAAAGAACAACTTCAAAAGCTCACGGACATCTGAAAAACACATTAAGAAAACATTTTTATATCCAATGTCCTCCAGTAGATTATTTGCACATTAGATCACATAATTCTTTCCACTGTATTACGCATCAACAGATTTCCTACAAGTCTACAAAGGTTTGGAGTCTATATAAAGAAAAAACATGAAGAATTTAATCATCCTTATCGGCAGAGAAAAAAATTCAAAAACCATTTATACATTTATAAAATTACATGCTATCGTTCATGCCACAACCAGTTGTGCGAACTCTTCCATGTCTTTAATGATTCTTAACTCTAAAAATAGAGGTTTAACTCAGGACAAGGGAGGCAAGGAGACCTCCACTGCAAAGAGAACTTCCGTTGTAACAAAGTGCTTGTTGAGAAGGATAATGTGATACGACAGCAGGCTTTTAACAGTAATGGTTTTCTCACTGCAGCAAAACCTGGAAGATCACTACAGGTTATCAGTCCTAGCCACTTTTTTAATGAGTAGAAAAACCTGGATGCTTTCTGTGGCAAATGCTGCAATGCGTTTTTTTTGTTTTTTTTGTTTTTTTTTGTAACATGTCTGTATAAAACATAGGACAAATGAAAACTTCTTATGGCCAATATACCACAATTAATGGTCTTAACTCTCCTTATTTATTATTTTAGTAAACGAAATGATAACCAAGTATCTTGAAAAATTTAATTCACTACAAGGGAGTCTTTTTTGTTTGTTTGTTTGTTTGAGACGCAGTCTCGCTCTGTCGCCCAGGCTGCAGTGCAGTGGCGCGATCTTGGCTCACTGCAAGCTCCGCCTCCCCGGTTCGCGCCATTCTCCTGCCTCAGCCTCCCGGGTAGCTGGGACTACAGGCGCCGGCCACCACGCCCGGCTAATTTTTGTATTTTTAGTAGAGACAGGGTTTCACCGTGGTCTCATCTCCTGACCTCATGATCCGCCCTCCTCGGCCTCCCAAAGTGCTGGGATTAGCCACTGCGCCTGGCCAAGGGAGTCTTTTACTATTACAGCATCTCTCTTACTGATTATAAATCTTGTTTGAGTGATGTAGAAAAAAACAAAAAAAAGTTGGCTTTAAGAAATACTATCTAATTAAAAAATAAGAATACAAAACTAGTATTATTTCCTGGACTTAACCATACCTCAAAACCATAATCCCTAACATAAGAAAACACTTGAATTTCATTATTTAAAAGATAAACCTAGCGGTATCTGTTTTAACTATTACTAGCCCATTTATTAGGAAAAAGAACTGAAAATGTGGAGACATAATCTTGTATAATAAAGATACACATACATACTTTAATAAAGATACACATACTTAAGCATATTATACTCAAAACTGAAGTGAAACTGGGTAACGGAACTACCACTATCTTTTATTAATATGGTACCTCATATGTTTTCTTTATATACACAATGTATTTTAGACTATGAGCTATAACTCAGACAATAGGTCACTACTGAAGTTTTACTTTTCAATAAAATAGAATGGAAAATATCAGTGGCAGTGTTAAAGCTAAGGTCATCTTTCTTCCTCTTCCCTTTAAGGGAAATACAGGTTTTGAGATATCCTACTTAATATTACAGTTGAATATTTTCCAATAAAATGAAAGAAAGGATATTGTAATTACTTCAGAATGTAAATGTTAGTTGCATAATTCTGTGGTTATTAAAAACGAAAGATTTCAATAAAAATCTTGTTTGCCTAGTTCCCGAAAGAAACTCTTTGGCTATAACCTAGAAGATTACATTATAACTGTTCTATCATATAAATATATTAAGAATATTATAGAAAACATTTTTCTGTTGTTACATCTTGATTGTCATCATTGTATGAAATGTGTTTGTATCATGAGTACGGTTCATTCACAGCCCAGAGTTAATCCCAACAAGCCTTCTAAGCACAAATGCAGATAGTTAAGTGTTTTGAGGAGAGAAAAGGATAATGTGAAGATGGGAAAATAAGCTGTTAAAGGTATGTAACATGAAGCCAAAGATATCAGGATTGAAAGAAACCTTACAAGCCATCAATTCTAACTCTCTAAAACTGATTAAAGAACTGACTTCTTTTACAACCAAGATGAAGTAACGGGTCAGATTTACTCTCAGATTTGCTCTCTTTGGTTGTCTTGAAACAACCAAAAACAAACAAACAACTTTTCCTGCCAACAAACCCAAAATATGAAACAATGATTTTCAAGATATTTAACATCAGGTAACAAAGGACAGTGATCCCCAGAGAAACAAGTGGTTGCCAGCTTACTGCCTTAGTTTCTGAGCCACACAAGGAGGGGAACCTAAGCAGAGCCCAGCAGATTCCCTGAGTTGATGGGATGCAGCTCACCGTCTGAGGAGACCAAGGTATCTAGGATTAAAGCATATAGTACCAGAGTGGATACAGCTGCACACAGAGAACTCCAGAAATCTGAATAGGATATCCCATGGGTATTTGGCAGAGCACTGATCAGTGAAGGCTTATGAGGCAACTAACGGGCTAAGGAAAGGACCACACACAAAAGTAGAGGACACAGAACCCAGCATTCATACAGGGCCAGGATTAGTGCATGTTCCCAACAGACAGACTGGAAAACCTCAAAATTCCCAGGCCACTGGGTAGAGCACTCAAAAAAGTCTTGTCTCAGTAGTGGGAAATAATTAGCTCTAGACTAAACATGGCACTAATCCTGCCAATACATCTTAAAAGCAAGACTTGAAAGGATCACATTATTTCCAAGTAATAGCGCAACAAGCCTTAAGAATATTTATAAGAATATAGAAATATCCAGTACTCAACAAAATAAAATTCACAATATCTGGCATCTCAACAAAAATTACCAGGCATAAAAAAATATGATCCATAATGAAAAAAATCAACAATTAAAACTGACCAATGATTAGAACTGACAGATATGGGAATCTGCAGAAAAAGGACACCAAAACAGCTATCATAACTGTATTTTAAAAATGATGTTTATGTTCAAAAATTTAAGTAGAGATATGAATGACATAAAAGAGATCCAAGTTAAACTTCAGGAGATGAAAATTTCAGTGCCTGAGATGAAAAATACACTGAATGGGATTAATGGCAGATTAGATATTTTAGAAGAAAATATTAGTAAACTAAAGATGTGGCAACAGAAACTATGCAACATACAGAAAGAAAAAAGAAAGAAAAATATAAACAAAGCATTGATAAGCTCTGGGACAACTTCAAACAGCCTAATATACATGTAATTGGAGTCCCCAAAGAAGGGGGAAGGAGTCAGGAGAAATACTTAAATAAATAAGGCTGAAAATTTCCCAAATTTGATGGAAACTATAAACACACATAAGAAGCTCAACCAATCCCAAATAGCCATAAAGAAAATTATAGCAAGGTACATGATAATCAAATTGCTCAAATCCAATGTAAAGAGAAAATCTTTAAACTGGCCACATGAAAAATGCACATCACATACAAGGAACAAAAGATAATAATGACAGATTACTCTTTAAAAACTGCAAGTAATTAGACAGTGGAACAATTACCTTTAAAGAACTAAAAAGAAAAATATGCCAGCCTACAATTCTATACCCAGAAAAATTATCTTTGAAAAAGGCAAAATACTTTCTCTACATAAAAAGCTAAAGGAATTCATCACCATCATACCTGTACTATAAGTCTTTTAGGCAGAGGAACATAATACCAGAAAGGAATATGGATTTATACAAAGCAATGAAAAACATCATTAATGTTAACTACATTGGTAACATAAGATTTTTGCTCATTATTATCTAAATCTCTTCAAAAGATAACTGAATAAAATGGACAAAATCCTAGAAAGATAGAAACTAACAAAACTGATTTAAGAAGGAATACCAGATATGAATAGACTTATATGACAAAAAATTGAATTAATAATAACAAAAAAACTACTCACAATGAAAAGTCCAGGCCCAGAGGCTTCACTGGTGGAATCTACCAAACATTTATTTATTATTATTATTATTTTTTTGAGACGGAGTCTCGCTCTTGTTGCCCAGGCTGGAGTGCAATGGCGCGATCTCAGCTCACCGCAACCTCGGCCTCCCACGTTCAAGGGATTCTCCTGCCTCAGCCTCCCGAGTAGCTGGGATTACAGACATGCACCACCACGCCTGGCTAATTCTGTATTCTTAGTAGAGATAGGGTTTCTCCATGTTGGTCAGGTTGGTCTTGAACTCCCGACCTCAGGTGATCCACCTGCCTCAGCCTCGAAAAGTGCTGGGATCACAGGTGTGAGCCACCACACCCAGCCTAGCAAACATTTAAATAAGAATTATTATTATTAAATAAGAATTATCTTCACAGACTCTTCCAAAAAATAGAAGAAGAGGAAGCATTCTATAAGGTCAGTATCATCCTGCTACCAAATCCAAAGACATTAAAAGAAAACCATAGGCCAATATCCTATATGAATATAAATACAAAAATCCTCAACAAAATACTAGCAAAATGAACCCAGCAATATATAAAAGGAATCATACATCATGGCCAAATAAGATTTATCCCAGGACTGCAAGGTTGGTTTAACATCTGAAAATCAACTAATGCAATATACTGTATCAATAGAAGACAAAATTCACTTGATCGTCTCAACAGACATGGAAAAAGCATTTGACAAAATCCAACACCATTTCCTAATAAAAATCATTCAATTGGGGCTGGGCACGGTGGCTCACATCCGTAATTCCAGCACTCTGGAAGGCCGAGGTGGGCAGATCACAAGGTCAGGAGATAGAGACCATCCTGGCTAGCACGATGAAACCCCACCTCTACTAAAAATACAAAAAATTAGCTGAGTGTGGTGGTGGCATGCACCTGCAGTCCCAGCTACTCAGGAGGCTGAGTCAGGAGAAACACATGAACCTGGGAGGCGGAGGTTGCAGTGAGCCGAGACCGCGCCACTGCACTGCAGCCTGGGCGACAGAGCGAGACTCTATCTCAAAAAACCAAACCAAACCAAACCACACCTCATTCAATAAACTAGAAGAGACCTTCTTAATCTAAGAAAAGGGACCTACAAAAAACCCATAGCTGATGTTGTATTTAATGATGAAAGACTGCATGCCTTCCCCCAAGATCAGGAATAAGACAAGGATGTCTGTTCTTGTCACTTCTATTTATATTGTACTAGAGGAGGTTCTAGCCAAGGCAATTAGGCAAGAAAATGAAATAAAAGGCATCCAGATTGGAAAGGAAGAAGTAAAACTATCCTTATTTGCAGATGATATGATCTGTATGCAGAAAATCCTAAGGAATTCACTAAAAATCTATTATAACTAATAAATGAGTTCAGCCAGTTGTAGGATACAATATCAATATACAAAAATCAATTGTATTTCTATATATTAGCAACAAGCAATCTGAAAATGAAATTAAAAAAATCCTGTATACAATATGGCATCAAAAAGAATAAAATAGGAATAATGTTAACAAAAGAACTGCAAGACTTGTATTCATAGAAACTACAAAACATTGTTGGAAGAAATTTAAGATTTAAATAAACAGAAAGACACCACACTCATGATTGGAAGGCTTAATATTGCTAAAATGGTAATATTCCCCAATTAATGCACAGATTAAACACAATCCTCTTCAAGAATCCCAGTGGACTTCTTGCAGAAATTGGCAAGCTGATCTTAAAATTTATACAAATTCAAGAAACCCAGAATAACCCAAATAATACTGAACAAGAAAAATGAAATTGGAGGAAAACACTTCCCAATTCCAAAAATTACTACAGAGCCACAGGTAATTAAGACAATGTGGTATGGCATAAAAATAGACATATAGTCAATGGAATGGAACTTAAAGCCCAAAAATAAATCGTCACATTTATGGTTAGTTGATTTTCAACAAGAGTAGCAAGGCAGTTCAATGGGAGAAAGAATAGTTTTTTCAATAAATAGTACTGGGACAACTGGATATTTACAGGCAAAGGAATGAAACTAGACTCCTACTTCACACCACATTCAAAAATTATCTCAAAACGGGTCAAATATCTGAATGTAAGAGTCAAAACTAGAAAACTCTTAGAACAAAACCTATGTGTAAATATTTGTGACCTTGGATCAGGCAACAGCTTCTTAGATATGACACCAAAGACAAAACAAATATTAATTGGACTTCATCAAAATAAAAAAACTTGTGTTGCAAACGACATCATCAACAAAGTGAAGAAATAACCCACACAATTAGAGAACATTTGTAAATCATTTGTCTTACTTTAAAAAGCAAAAAAAAAAAAAAGATAACTCGACAAGCAAAAGATCTGAATAGACATTTCTCTAAAGAAGATATATAAATGGCCTATATAAGTACATGAAAAGATGCTCAACACCATTAGCCAAAAAGGAAATGAAAATCAAAAGCACAATTAGACACCACTCCACATCCACTAGCATGTAATTCAAAGTGAATCACAGACCTAAATGGAAAACCTAAAACTATAAAACTAAAAGCAAGCATAGGATAAAATCTTTGTCACTCTGAGTTAGGCAAAGATTTCTTAGATATGATATTTAATAGCATAAATGATAAACTGAATTTCATCAAAATTAGTAATCTGTGCTCTTTCAAAGACATTGTTAAGAGAATGAGAAGACAAGTGATAGACCTGGAGAAAGTATGGGCAAAGCATGCATCTTATAAAGGACTTGTACCAAGAATATATTTTTAAATGATCAAAATGAAATAATAACAAACACAACTCAATTAAAATGTGGGAAAAGGCCTGAACCCTTCAAATAAACACTTGAAAAAGATGCTCAACATTGTTAGTCATTAGGGAAATGCAAATCAAACCATAATGAGACACCACTACACAGAAGGGCTAAAAATAGGATGGCTAACATTAAAAAGAATGACAACAAGTGTTGTTAATGTGGAAGGAGTAGAACTTTCATACACTGCTGATGGGAATATAAAATAGTTTTGTTAATAAGTTACGAACTTAACAAGTTAGATTATTTTCTTATTAAAAAAAAAAAAAGACAGGATCTTGCTCTGTTACCAGAGCTGTAGCGCAGTGCCTCTATCATATTATAGCTCAATGCAGCCTAACTCCTGGGCTCAAGTGATCCTCCTGCCTCAGCCTTCCGAGAGTATCTGGGGCTACAGGTGGGAGCCACTACACCTGGTGGGATGGCTAATATTGAGTGTCAACTTGACTGAACTGAAGGATACAAAGTATTGTTCATGGGTGTGTCTGTGAGGGTGTTGCCAAAGGAAATTAACATTTGAGTCAGTGGACTGGGAGGGGTAGACCCACCCTCAATCTGGGTGGGCACCATCTAATCAGCTGCCAGCGGGGGCAGAATAAAGCAGGCAGGAGAAGATGGAAGAGCTGACTTGCTGGTTCTTATGGACTTCATCTTTCTACTGTGCTGGATGCTTCCTGCCCTGGAACACCAGACTCCAAGTTCTTTAGCTTTTGGACTCTTGGACTTACACCAGTGGTTTTCCAGGGGCTCTTGGACCTTTGGCTGCACAGACTGAAGGCTGCATTGTTAGCTTCCCTACTTTTGGGACTCGGACTGATCCACCACTGGCTTCCTTGCTCCTCAACTTGCTGATGACTTATCATGGGACTTCACCTTGTGATGGTGTGAGTCAATTCTCCTTAATAAACTCCCTTTCATATATACATATATCCTCTTAGTTCTGTCCCTCTAGAGAACCCTAAGACACTTGGCTAATTAAAAAAAAAAAATTTTTTTTTTAGAGAGAGTCTTGCTATGTAGTCCAGGCCAAGTTTCTTAATAAGTTAGTAAGCCTACTCATATGATCCAGCCATTCCATTCCTAGATATTTACCCAAAAGAAATGAAAGCACATATTCATACTATTGAAATAAGATGGAGACCAGGTCTGTAAATCCCCTGAACAGACAAAGCCAGTTAAGCCATTAAAACAACCTTGACCTTGCAAATATACGCAATAGAAGCAAAACTTAATTTGGGCTGTTTGCAAATGTAAACTTTGGTTATTTTTTATCTGTGCCTATATTAAAGAAAGATTAGGCTTGGGCATGGTGGCTCATGCCTGTAAGCACCTTGGGAGGCTGAAGCAGGAGGATCACTTGAGGCCAGAATTTGAGATCAGCCTGGGCAATATAGCTAGCGAGACCTTGCCTCTATAAGAAATTAAAAAATTAGCCAGGCGTGGCGGTGCATGTCTGTAGTTCATGTTGTACTGGTTACTTGAGAGGCTGAGGTGGGAGGATCACTTGAGCCCAGGAGTTAAAAGCTGCAGTGAGCTACGATCGCACCAAAGCACTCTAGCCCTGTCTCTTAAAAAAAAAAAAAAAAGAAACAAACAAACTTAGGCTATGCCAATTAGAAGCCATCAACTAACTTATATAACTAGGGACTTTCCAATAGGATGGACTAAACAAGGCAACTATATAAATACAATTAATCAAAATTTTTTTTGCCTTGCTTCCTTGTTCATCCTATAGAAGTCTTCCACTTGCATTCCTTTGGTGGAGTCCCAAATCACTTTCGATTTGTTGCTGTCTGATTCATGAATTGCTGTTTGCTCACACAAAACTCTTTAAAATTTTATTCTACCTCAGTTTATACTTTAACAATACCAAAACCTGTACACAAATGTTCATAGCAGCTTATATGTGTAGAGCCCAAAACCAGAAACAACCCAGTGTCCACCAACAGGTGAATGGACAAACTGTAAAACAGACACACAATGGAACACTGCTTAGCAATAAAAAGGAATAAACTGTGACACATGCTTCACCATGGATAAATACCAACAATTACTCTGAGTAATAGGAGCCAGGCAACAGAAGTACTTACTATACGATTCTATTTATATAAAATTTTAGAAAATGCAAGGTAATTTGTAGTTAACTGAAAGTAAATCAGTCAATGATTGCCTGTGGGAGGTGGTACCAAGAAGGAATTATAAAAAGGGATGAAAAAACTTTTGGGAGTAATGGATTTGCTCATTACTTTGGTTGTAGTGATGATTTCACAGGTGTACACATATGTTAAAACTTATCAAATTGCACACTTTAAATATGTGTAGTTTATTTTATGTCAATTATACCTCAATGAAGCTGTTTAAAAAATAAAGCCAAGTCAGATTCAGTAGTGGTGCCAAAAAGGCATTTGTAAAAAAACAAACAAACAAACAAACAAAAAAACCCTCCAGTTTAGTGAAGTATAAAGATTTGTTGATTACGAGTTTGCATTTAAAAAACAAAACTAAGCCCCTCATCTCCCCAAAAATAGAGTACTACATATTTACATATTCCTCTAAAGGTCTTACCATATCTTTTCTCTTTGCCTTGTGACTTGGAGACAACAGAAGTGTTAAAGATAGTTAATTCTACAGCACTGGTCCCTTACATAATAATATGACCCTTAAAGAGTTTCTACTCAATCTTGATCATACACAATTTTTGGTACTACGAACACAAATGTTATGCATCACTTCCAGGACATGTACATTGCATGCAGTATGTCAAGCTAACCTGCAAGACTAATCCACTGCCCTCTGAAAGATATAATCCATTTGCGTCTATTATAAAACATATTCTGTATAATCTTCCTAAATTTTCTGCACAGAACAATTTCTCATTAAAGTTTTCAAAAACTAAATTTATAATTTTGAGTTCATTTTTTACAAAGCAAAAACAAAGCCACGCAATTATTTGGAAAACATAACCAGTCAGAAAACTAAACCATTATGAAGTGTAAATATCTAGGAAGGAGGAGATCAGAACGTTTTATTTCTTGATAAGTTCTTGATTACTTGATGAGTATTACAGTGATGCATGGGTTGTCAACATGCTATTGAATAAGTGGTCTGTAAGTACTGATCATCTGAAAGCACTTTTTCAACAAATACTTGATTATCTACTGTGTGTCAGGCACTGTGCTGAGTACCAAGGACAAGTAATATCAAATGGATCCTTTTGACAGGGTGTTTCTGGAGAAAACTATAATCATGGTACCTGGATTTCAGCAAGACAAAGGAGAAAAATGTGCCAAACTGTGGCACAGTAAAAACAAGTTAAAGAGTCAAATGTAACAGCTACTTAATAGCTATGTAATCTTGGGCATAACACTTCACCTCCCAGGGCTTCCTCTAAAAAATGAGGCAGTTTTGCCTGACCGTCAATGTTCCTTCCAAGATACTATGATTCCTTTAGTTAAACCACACACACACACACACACACACACACACACACACACACACACACACATTTTTGGAGAGCAAACTTGATTTAAATGCACAGGCCATTTAATCCAACAATTCACAATTCCACTTTCCTGATTCTATACTACAGAAGTATCCATTCTACTATATAAAGTCACATACATAGGATGTTTATCAGTGTTATATGTAACAGCAAAATAAAAGTATAAGCAACTTAATGTTCATCAGTAGAGGAAAGGTTAAATTAACTGAAGACATTTATACAACAGAATATTTTAAAGGAATTAGGTACATCTTTATGTGCTGATGTAGATAATACCTACAAAATGGTGTTACCATGTTGCAAATATTTTTTCTCAGTTTGTCTTGTCCACAATAGGCTTGGGAGCCAGATGGCCTGAATTCAAAGATCTGCATCATGGTTTCCTACTCTTCATTACAGACAAATTCCGTAATATATGCAAACTTCAGTTTCCTCCTCTGTTAAGTGGGAATAATTACAGAAACTACCTTAGAGTATAATTATAACACTTATTCAAGTAAAACATGACAAGCATAAGTGCTCAGTAAGTGTTAGATATTATTTTCTATTAAGCAAAGTTTTGTTGTTGTTGGTGGTGGTGGTAATAGACTCAAATCTATCAATCTTTTCCTACTTCTTGATTTTAGCTTCCCTACCTGAACTAATCCTAATAAAAGTAATTTTTCCCTCAAATAGATAGCTAATTCTTGCCATTTATCATGCAATCCATGCTCTTGTCACTAGTTTGAAATGCCACCTTTATCATTAGCAAAATTCCTATATATGCATAAGTCCATTTCTGACCTCTAAACCAGGAATCAGCAAATATTTTAGGTCAGAGAGTAAATGTCACAACCAGTTGATTCTGCCTTTGTGGCACAAAAGCAGTCACAGATGATATGTAAGTGAATGAGTATAGTTGTGTTCCAAGAGACATTGAAATTTGAACTTCATATAATTTTCATGGGTCATGAAGCATTATTTTCTTTTTCTCCCCAAAGCATTAAAAAGTGTAGGGCTGGGCACGGTGGCTCACGCGTGTAATCCCAGCACTTTGGGAGGCTGAGGCAGGCGGATCACGAGGTCAGGAGTTCGAGACCAGCCTGAGGAACATGGTGAAACCCCGCCTCTACTAAAAATACAAAAATTAGCCGGGCATGGTGGCATGTACCTGTAATCCCAGCTACTCAGGAGGCTGAGGCAGGAGAATCACTTGAACCCAGGAAATGGGGGTTGCAGTGAGCCAAGATCGCGCCACTGCACTCCAGCCTGGGCGACAGAGTGAGACTCTGTCTCAAAAATAAATAAATAAATAAACAAATAAATAAATACAAAATAAAAAAATAAACAGTGTAAAAGCCAGTCTTAGATCACAGGCTATACTAAAATAGGCAGCCAGCCATACTGGCAACCCCTGCTTTAACTTCTAAAAAATTTTTACACTTTAAAAATTTCACAAAATAAATACATGTGATAAAAAGGTTAAACATCATATAAGGGCACACAACCCCAATCCCTGCTGTGAGTTGGTAGGGAAGAAGAGTGGGGAACAGTCAGCAAACCTAACACATCTTTCCATAAGCTCTCAGAAAAGGCATACTTCTTGTTCATCCGCACTGTACAGACAAAGAAACAGAACAGAGAGGGAAAGGTTGATCTATATTTGCCAGTCCTTTGTCCTCTGATACTTATTTCTCCCTGGCTCAGGCTGCCCAAGACTCTGCCTGGACACTCCTACCTTCAGGATCTCTGTTATCTCTGTGGTTATTTCTTCTTTTCCTATTTCTAATGCCTCCTGGAACTCCTATTAGATGTATATTGACTTTTCTAGATCCACTTTGCATGTCATGGCTAGTCTTTCCCACTTTCTTTTTCTTTCTTTCTTTTTTTCTTTTTTTTTTTTTTTGAGACAGTTTCACTGTCAGCCAGGCTGAAGTGCAGTGGCAGCCTCCACTGCCTGAACAGCTGGGACGACAGGTGTGCACTACCATACTGCTAATTTTAAAAATTATTTGTGGCAGGGTGCAGTGGCTCACGCCTGTAATCCCAGCACTTTGGGAGGCCGAGGCAGGTGGATCATGAGGTCAGGAGATCGAGACCATCCTGGCTAACACGGTGAAACCCCGTCTCTACTAAAAATACAAAAATTAGCCGGGCATGGTGGCGGGCGCCTGTAGTCCCAGCTACTCGGGAGGCTGAGGCAGGAGAATGGCGTGAACCTGGGAGGCGGAGCTCGCAGTAAGCTGAGATCGCACCACTGCACTCCAGCCTGGACAACAGAGCCAGACTCCTTCTCAAAAAAAAAAAATTATTTGTAGAGACAGGGTCTCACTATGTTGCCTAGGCTGCTCTCAAACTCCTGGAATCCAGCGATCCTCCTGCCTCGGCCTTCCAAAGTGTTGGAATTACAGGCATGAGCCACCACACCTGGCCCTTTCCTACTTTCCATGTTTAAATATTCAAGAATCAATTGCTTTTTTTCATGGCAGCCTGTATGTGTTCGGTAGGCATAATACCTTAACAAATTTGAAGATACTAATACTTATTTTAAAGTTTTCTTTTGTCTTACATTAGCTCCACTGCTTCAGTGCCTAGCTTTTTTATTTGTTTGGTCTGAAGCTTCTCTTAGATGCTACTGATTTCCCACAAATGTTTAGTGACTTTTGTTCACATTATAAATGTGCTAGTAGTATCTCAGTCCATATGAAAATCACTGTACTCCTGCTGTGAATTCACATTTGTAACTAGCCCTATAATTCAATTTTACACTTACACCTAGTGCTTTGTAGCATGACAATAACAATGTAAGTTCTTTGACTTGCAGTCCCATGATTCTTCAATCCACTTTCAGTCATATCCTTTTGGTATTTCGTTTCCTCTAAAAAACCACTAACTTGAGTAACACAGTTCTTAAGTAAATGTTATGCTAAACTTCAGAGTCAGATCCTCACCAGCTCTAACAGACTTGTCTAACAGTTAAACAAACAATGACAGTCCGACAGAAGACGGTCAGAAATGTGCAATTCAACGGGTAAATAACATGGTAATGAATCAATCACTTACGTCTTGAACTCATAATAGTTATGCTTTTTTTTAAACCAAACTTGAATGTTATATTAGTTAAAATAACAAATTCTATTACATTAAAAAAAAAGATGACTCCATGTTGGTTAAATTTTCTGCCTTTGGTTGGTAATGGTATGGCTGGTAATGACTCCATGTTGGTAATTTTCTGCTTATGCCATGACTCAGTCATTCTATAGCTGACAGAAATGTATACAGATGCTCACCAAGACATTTAATTTACAAGAATGTCCTCAGTACTCTTTTTTTTTTTTTCTTTTTGAGACCGAGTCAGGCTCTGTCGCCCAGGCTGGAGTGCAGTGGCATGATCTCGGCTCACTGCAACCTCCACCTCCTGCCTCAGCCTCCCGAGTAGCTGGGCTTACAGATGCCCGCCAGCACGCCTGGCTAATTTTTGTATTTTTAGTAGAGATGGGGTTTCACCATGTTTGCCAGGCTGGTCTCTAACTCCTAACCAAGCGATCCACCCGCCTTGGCCTCCCCAAGCGCTGGGATAACAGGCCTGAGCCACCACGCCGGGCCCACAGTATTCTTAATATTCAAAATACATCGTATACAAAAATTGGGAACATAAATGGCTATCAACTGAAGCGTAGTCACATATTATTCAACAGACTATTACATAGTAATACAATACCATGAAATAGCATGGGTGTGTCCCACAAACAATATGCAGAGAATACTATGCGATTCCATTAACATGAAACTCAAAACAGAGAAAACTAAAAGCTGATAAGAGAAGTTAGAATACAGATGGGAAAACAAGGATATAACTGACTTGGAAGAAGCACAGGAAAACAGGATGATGGAAATGTTCTACGGTTATAATTTGATATATCTGGTACTTCCACAGGGTAATAAGTATGTAAAAATTCATTGAGCTGTACAATTAAGATTCGTGCTCTTATTGATTTCATATGTATTTTATGCCTCCACAAAAACAAAGAGAAAAATGCAGCTTCTAAACTGGTTGGAACTGTGCTTATTTAGGCCAAAATCCTCTGAGCCACAAATATTGGAAATCCAACATCTTTTTTCATTCTTTTAGTTACATGACAACTTTAAACAAATGGTACAAGAATAATAATACAAAATGAACGCTAACACTCAGTCCTAAAATACTTGGCTTCTTACTTCCAAGATCGAAGCTACTATTTTAATACAACATTCAAAAAACATTAACTACCAGACATGAAGGCCCTGCTCCTGCGAGCCTTGAATGACGGTGAAACGTCACGACATCCCACATCTATCTCAAAAGCACGCTAGAAAATGCCTTCAAGTTTAACAAGCCAAGGACTGAGGAAGAAAAGCTTCAGATGTATAATCAAACTATCATACCGCCAATACCATCATCACAAACAGAAGTATCACTGTCGTGCTTCCTGCGTTGCTCAAGGGTAGAGTCATTTTTAAGGTGCATTCTCCGACAACGCCAGAGGCTCCCTGTCTCCTCCGACCCACTGAGCCCTCCACGACAGAGCATCTTTACCGGCGCTCGCTCTGCCATATACAAATAAAGAGGGGCTGCGTGCAGAACTACTTTAACGCGATGACGAGGTCACCGCTGACTAAAAAAGTTTATCCACTGAGTGGAGCAGAGATGGTGATGAATAGGTTAAAAAAAAAAAAAAACAAAAAACCCCAACACTGACAAGCGAACCAACCGTCTCTGGCCGCGCTTTCCCTAAAACCGGAGCCGACTCCGGCAGGCTCATTCCTGAGAGACAGGGCTCCCCGCAGGACCCGTCCGCGAGGCTACCCCACTCGACCAGACAGGAGCCCGCAGCCCCGGCGTCCGCACCGCCCGGGCCGGAGCCGGCGGGAGTCGCGGACCGGCGGGCGAGGCCGGGCCAGGTACTCACCGCGTTCGCCCGCTATGCGCTCCGCCGCCTCCTGCGCCGCGGGCACACCCGGGCGGCGCCTCACGCCTTACGGCCGCCGCCGCCGCCGCCTCAGCCACCCACCCCCCTGGGCGCGCCGCCGCGCCTGAGCGGCCACTTCCGGCGCGCGCGAGGAAATGAGGCCGCCGCGCGCCCGCGGCCCCGCCCAGGAAGCTCCGCCACTGGCAGCTGGGTACTGATTCATCACCGACGTGTTAAAGTATCCGTGTGTGTGCCTCCAAAAACCGTTTGTGGAGGCAGCAGAGTGCCCGAGGCAGGAAACCGCTCCGGCCTGGAGGCGCCCCTGCCCGGACTCGTGGACTGCAGGGCTGTCCCGCCCGGGAACCGATCCTGGGAGTCCGAGCGGGGCCGCGGGGCCTGCGTGGCAGCCGACCCGAGGGCTTCGGGCCGCGGGGCTGTGGAGCGCCCTTTTGCGTTGGGCCGCCGGCAGCCGTGAGCGCATCACTGCATTTCCCTGGAGGAGTTCCCTCATCTGTTGAATGAGGGAGTTGAGGCGGACACGCTGGGGAATGGCTTCGAGCTCACACACTGATTTTCGTGAGTGGAAAGAGAAGCCCTTTCCTAGGCGTCTTCCATGCCACTGCGTGTTTCAGGGTCCTCCCCGGGCTCTCTGTCTCCCACGCCACCCCGAGCACGGCCTGAGCCGGCGAGCGAAGGCACGGCGGCGCCGAGAGCCGGCTCTGGTAGGCGCCGGGCGCGTCACCGCGGCCTGGCGGGGGAGGGAACGCTGGGAAGCCCTCCAGAAAGAGGAGCGGCCAGCGAGCAAATTCCCATCTGCCACGCACCGCGGAGGCTCGCCCTCCGCCGCCAGCATTTTCTTTGTCCTCCTAGCCCTACAAACGCTGGGTTTCCTTTCTCATTCGTGGACTTTTCTCCCTGGATCCTTCTTACTGCTCCTACCCTGTGGCCGCACGTCTGGCATACGCGCGGCGGGCGCTGCCTGAATCCCCGAATCCTCACAAGCCCCTGTGCAGCGGCCACGGCCCTCAGCTAGCGGCGGGGAGACTGAAGCCGCAGGGTCAGGGTTAGTTGCCACATGTTTTAAATTGCTATTCAAATCTTCCATTAGAATTGTTTTTATTTATTTATTCATCTATTTTTTGAGACAGGGTCCCTCTCTGTCGCCCAGGCCGGAGTGCAGTGGAGCGATCATGGCTCACTGCAGCCTCCCCACCTCCGACTCCAGCGATCCTCTCGCCTCAGCCTCCCGAGTAGCTGGGACCACAGGTGCATGCCACCACGCCCGGCTAATTGTTAATATTATTTTTGGTAGAGATGGCGCCTCCCTGTGTTGCCTAGGCTGGCCTTGAACTCCTGCGCTCAAGCGATCTTCCAGCTTCGGCCTGCCAAAGTGCTGGCATTACAGGCATGAGTCACCCCGCCTGGCAAGAATTGTTGGTTTTAAACTAACTGTGGTTCTCCCATCAATGGATTTAAATTGTTACTTTTTAATGATTTTTTTTAAGTAGCCAAATACTAAATGTATGTAATTTGAATGTGGAGAGAAGATAATGCATGATTCAAATTATGTGGCTGATCATGGGTGATACACTGGGATATAGTTGTAAAATAAGTAGTTCTCCTAGGGAAAATATTAAAGTACAACTGTGTTGGGTTTAATATCAGAAAAATGTAATTAAAAACATTTCCCGCCAACAACTTCCAATCTGATACTTAAAACAAAACAAAACAAAACTATAAAAGTTTCCCATGTCTTTCGGGCGTTTTAAATTTCTACCAAAAGCAAGTGATGCTGGCTGATTCCCTTGCTATAGCAAGTTGTGAATAAATAGCCTTTGCTGGTTTCCACAGTTTTCCTGGTGATCCCATGGGAAGTCTGTACTGCTTGTCCCTGAGGTCCCCAGGCTTCCACCCATTGTGCCACCCAGAGGCCCCTCATGCCTCCATGTTCTTGGCCTATCAGGTGTGCCGATATGGTCAGCACTAGGGCTCACCTCACTCTGCGTGGAGGTCGCTGGCTGTTTATTCTCAGTTTGGTACTCTGGTTTTGTTATTGATTCTCATTTGTCTGGCATCTCTAGTGGAATCAGGCCCTTCTTTTTATCCCTTTTCACTGTATTTTGTGTTAGTGTTTAGTGTTGTGTTGTCAAAAAGTGCTGCTTATCCTAAGAAGGAAAACCATAGGAAAGGACACAGGCATGGGGCTCATAAGCCTCTTATTTGAGCCAGCCTCGCAGCCCTTGAGTTAGCAGTTCTCATCACACTGGCCTCTACTTGGACAAACTTTGCTGTGGGTTTCCAGTAAAACTGAATGAGGTTCTGCTTCCATCTCGCTTTCATGTCCTGAGAGACACAAACATTCCATTTCTCGCCAGCCTCACCAGCTAGCATTCATGGTGTTGTCTAAGTTTAAATCTTCTCCTCCTCCAGGAAAAACTCCTGCTTCTTACATATACTCTCTTAATAATTCTAATTCTTAGGCCCATCTCTGAAAAGCATTAACTTCACCAAGGTTGATTTGGTGAAGATCTTATTTGGAGAACATCTAACTTGAACAAAATTGCTCATTTGAGAGACGCCTTAGAAATGAAAGAGAATAAGATTTCTGAGGCCCAATGAGCAGCCTTTTTTGATTGGTAGTCAGAGGTCTCCAAATGATATTCTGATTCAAAAAGTGCTTCCCTGAAAGACTCTTTGGCTAAAGCTAATGAGCGATTTGGCAAATTTAAGCAGTAACAACCTAGACTCATTTTCCTAGTAAATCCTTCTCCTGCTTATCATCCATTTGCTTCCCTAATACAGCTCTCCCTCTTCTCCCCCTTATCCTGATCTCTTCCCTTCCACACATCTGTCCACACTTCCCTTCTCTTCCTCTTGTCCAGATCCCTGCCCTTTCACAACAACCCTCCTATGACCCCAGGATGCCAGCTGCCTCTCTGAAGGCCTGTTCCTCCATGAGCCCCATATACAGACAACTGTGGAATTTAAACCTTAGGCCCAAGCTAAATTAATAACCATAATTAAGGATTTCCCCAAACCCAGGCAAGATCAGCAACTATTCATAAAATAATTAAGAATACTTGGCCGGGCGCGGTGGCTCACGCTTGTAATCCCAGCACTTTGGGAGGCCGAGGCGGGCGGATCACGAGGTCAGGAGATCAAGACCACAGTGAAACCCCGTCTCTACTAAAAATACAAAAATTAGCCGGGCGTGCTGGCGGGCGCCTGTAGTCCCAGCTACTTGGAGAGGCTGAGGCAGGAGAATGGCGTGAACCTGGGAGGCGGAGCTTGCAGTGAGCTGAGATCGCGCCACTGCACTCCAGCCTGGGTGACAGAGCAAGACTCCATCTCAAAAAAAAAAAAAAAAAAAAAAAAAACAAAGAATACTTTGGCCAGGCACTATGGCTCACACCTGTAATCCCATCATTTTGGAAGGTGAATCAGTGAGGACTGCCTGAGCCTACAAGTTTGAGACCAGCCTGAGCAACATAGTGAGATCTCCATCTCTATGGAAAAAAAAAACCCAGGCATGGTGGTGCGTGCCTGTAGTCCTAGCTACTCAAGAGGCTCAGATGGGAGGATCACTTGAGCCCAGGAGGTCGAGGCTGCAGTGAGCCATGATTGCACCACTGCACTGTAGCCTTGGTGGCAGAGCAAGACCCTATCGCAAAGCGGCGGGGAGAAGCATGTGACCCAGTGTTACCTAACCCATGTCAACTTGTACACATTGACCAGAACCTTGCATGCTAAATCCTGAATGGCAAAAGTTGACTAGACTCCCCCAAAAGGGATCCTAGGATCCCACTGTCCACAATAAAATTGAAGAGTTAACAAAGAGGCTCAAAACATAGGGCAAAGTCTTCTAAAAGCCATACCGCAAACATTCCCCCTCAAAAAAAGATTAGACCATAATCCAGTGTCATGCCAAAAAAACCAAAAAAACAAAAAAACACCTTCAGGAGGTTTTTTTGGGATAGGCTAGAAAATACATTGTACCATTTGGGAGTCTAGAAAGTGGCCCTTTCATTGCTTGTTGTCAAGGAGCTAAATCTGAAATCGGAGACCTAATCAAAAACAGAAATGAGAATGGGAAATAGCCCCTTAACCTGAACTACAACACCTGCCAGACATTTTAAAAGTGCTTTAGAACAAAAATAAGACAGGACCCAAAATTAACTTGTGGCCCTGCTGATCAAACAGCTGGGTGGCCCCTCCCCAACCAGTCAGCTACTGACAAGGGCACTTATAGATACTGTAAACAGAAGGGACACTGGGAAAAAAAGATTGTTCAATCGTAGAAAACAAAAATCAAGACAAAAAGAAAAATCCCTCACTTCAGATCAATGAGGTGCACTGGGGAAAGGAAAAGCACCAATATCCTGCAATACCTTTAAACATCTGCCATGCATTAACCATACATACAAATGGTGCGTTGGTTTTCCTAAGGTTGCTGTAACGATTTACCACAAACCGGTTGGTGTAAAACTACAAAAACCATAACATCGCCCTTGGTTATTCAGCACTCTAACTGGAGAGTTACTCATTGTTTATGCAAACAATCAGAGCAGTGTTCTCATCTGTGGGAATCCTGTTGTCATAAACTTATCATTAACCCTGGCAGAAGTCATTAGCAATGCTACTTCTTCCCTAGATGGGGCACCTATCAGTCTCAACTCATTGGCATGAGTAGTGATGGACAGTCTCATTGCTGTAGATTTCTTGTTGGTTGGTGATGGCCTCTGCCACTGCTAATACTGCACCTGGATCAGTGAAACAGAGAAGGTAGAACAGGTCACACATCAACTTGAGGCAAAAGCTATTTGGCTTTCTAAGGTTGATCCTCATGGCCTATATGGGATTTGCTCTTGGCCTGCATTGGTCAGTTGAGGTTTGCGTTCAAAGCGTCTCAAAGGGACAGTTGCTCTTGTTTCTGTCATAGTGGTCCTGATGTTCCACTGCATCCCATTCTTGTCAAATGAGCACTATGATGCTACAACAACAGAAGGATCAAGATCTCACAATACAGTTGACCAGAGAGACAACTGAATAATCTCTGAGCAGTGAAGAGCTGGATCTCTAGGCTTCCTTGAGTTGGCCAACCTTTTACAAACAAGAAAATGACCAACAAGGGGGACTAAGAGACTGAACATGCAAACAGACAATGGCCAGACCACATATGGCCAGAAGATTTGAATCAGATTCTCTGCAGAACTAGCCAGAAAGCCAAACCACAGCCTCTGCAACAGTTATCCCAGAATGGTTAGGACTTGGTCAGGAACTGCAAGCTTCCCTATTTTTTGCCTGCTGAACTAACCAGAGAAAGCCACCTGTGTCCCCCAAACCAATCACATAAGAGGCCCTCCTCCTGGTTAGCTGCCTCCAGCTTCCCCAGGCCAACAGGCCCCAATCGCAGCATCCCTGAAGGCTTCTCCTCACCCTCCCTACCTTTTATTTTTTACTATACGGCTTTACCACTCCTCTGCCTGCCTTTGAGTGTCTGCCAAAAGTAAGTGATGCTGGTTGACTCTCTTGCTATAGCAAGTTCAGAACCAATGGCTCCTATGGGTTCTTATATGGGTAGTCTTTGCTTATTTCTACGAAGTTAAAGATTATAGGTAATTGTGTGAATATCTCTTTAAAAATAGTGTCCAACCACACTTCCTGTACTTTTTCCAGTGACTGTCTTGTGAAACACTAGAGCTCTTCCATCCTTGGTGTCATTCTTATTTTTAGAAATCATTTGCTATGATCTTACTTTTCTTCCCAGACACTGAAGTCCCCCAAACCCTCAGTGTGCTCCTTTACCATGGGGTTCTAAGCAATCTAAGAGCTTCAGGCCCTGTGGCCAGAGTCTCCAGGAAAATTCTCAAGATCTTGAAAACTCCCAGACGAAAGACACAAAATAGGGAGCAAGGCACACGCCCTAGGGAGAGTGGAGGCTCCAAGACATGGGTGCTGCCTGGCTCCCTGCAGTCCTCTGACCAAAGTCTCTTGCCCCCAGAGACCCCTTCTTCCATGGGAGAGTACAGAAAAGGATTGATGTGCAGGTGAGAAAATCGAGCAGCAAAGAAATAGGTTGCTCTTCTGTTTACATTGACAAAAATACACAAAAACTTCAATGTTTTAAATGAATTTCATATTTTTATTCAAGAAATCGACAGTCTGCATGGTAAATATTGTCTGTGTATGAAATATCAAACTTGTTTCCTTCTCAAAAAATGAAAAATGATTTTTTTTAGCTTTAGAATTCACTTACCTTGCTTACCAACACATGTTTAGCTTGAACTGCTCACTGTCATCTGAGAGGATGCAGGTTTATGATCTCTCCTAGTGTGGTAGTCACAGTGGCTGGGGTAGTTTCAGACCACAAGCTCCCTCCATGCTGACCTTCACATTTCTGCAGCCCCCACAGTGAGATGTGCCTCCATAAAGGATCCCCTGCCCAGGGTCCAGCTGAGAGATCTCGCTTGGCCAGGTCCTGTGATTTAACACCTCAGAGACATCTGCAAAAATACCTGGTCACTTGACACGGCACTCAAATTTGTAGTTGCAAAGATAAACTGATTTCTCCAGGGTGTTCAGAGAGTTTGCCTCCTTAACTCCTGGGGGCAGCCTGCCCTTGCAGGCCTCAGACGGCCACTACCTGGCCTCAGCAGCAGGACACGGTAGTGGCCCCACACAGAAAAGTTCTCTACATGCAGGTTCTTATGACCTCAGCTAAGACGATCCTTCCTGAGTCCCAGCGCCCTGAAGAGTGGGAGACTCTACACAGTTTTGGTCAAGGCTGCTGCCATGGAGAAGGGACAGGGCCACAGCAGGCAGCCCTGGCAGAGCGGGTGCTTTCCCTGCAGGTGCACAAGCCTAGGACATGCACCTGGAGCATCTTCACTTGGAAGATGCGAGGGGCCACGCACACTGCTGCATGCACCTTGCAGACCCACCTTTCCACCTTTTTCAGGGCCACAGAGGTTAGGATTCCCTAGGACTTCCTAGAACCAACCCCCAGTTGTGAGGACCACTAAACACAGGTGAACCTCAGAGATACTGTTCCAGACCACCCCAGTAAAGCGAAGATTGAAGATCCCAAATAAGTGAGCCACACAAGTCTCTTGGTTTCCCAGTGCATATAAAAGTTACACTCACACTGTACTGGAGTCTGTTAAGTGTGTGACAGCACTATGTCTAAAAAACAACGTACGTACCTTGGTTTAAAGATACTTTATTGCTTAACAGTACTGATAGAGAGACATGAAGTGAGTGTGGGCTGTTGGAAGAATGGCCCTGATAGACTTTCTTGATGACTCAGCATTGCCACAAAACTTCAATTTGTGAAAAACGCAATAAAGCAAAGAGCAGTAAAACAAGGTGTGCCAGACACTATGTGTGAACGCACCCCAGGCAGGGAGAGGCACCGCTAACTGCTCCGCCTGCCTGTGGGAGAGGCTTTCTTTATGTTAGAAATTATGCTTTCCCTTCAAAATTTCTTTTGTATATGAAGTATTTGTTCAAGCTCTGTTCTCAGGCACATTCAACTAGATTTCTGCCCACATAAGCTGGCCTTATGGTGGGAAGAAACCCTTCGTGAAGGTTGGCAGAAAATGTGTTTTTAGGGGAAAATAAAACAGCAAACATACACACACAAATAGTCCTAATGTAGAGTCTACATTGGGGTGGCTTTTAGTATTAACTTTTCTTGGCGTAGATTTCTACTTTCAGAGGTAAAGGCTACAGCAAACAGCTGGCTCTGGAGATTATGTTCACTTCCAGCCCCTGTCGTCCAGGTTGAAGGAGGAAGCCGTGAGCAGACACAGGCACCCACGGCTGGGAGGTGGGGCCTCGTGGGCCTGGGGCGGGCACTGGGTGAGGCGTGCAAAGGCCTGCGTGTACACCACCTGATGAGGCATGCAAAGGCCCACGTGTACACACGTGTATGCGTGTGACACAGGCCCCTGGCATCTGACACAATGCAATCGCAGATGAGACTGATGTTGACAACAACTCCCGTTTGCCCACTGACCCACCAGCTCCAAGCCCGGCATGAGAAGCCCAGAGAATTCCTCGGGGTAGACATAAACAGAAGCAGTGAGTGTGTCAGGCTTCATGGTGGTTCAGGACAGCATTTTCCCTCACACTTCTAATGGCTGTCCTCAGGACTCGGCATTTTATATTCTGTCTCCCACAGCTCTAAGGCCAACTTCAAAAGATCAGCAACAAGCAAATTACTAGAGAACTGTGAAGACCTAAACTTGACACTGGCTGCTGCTTTGTTCTAGGGATGGACACCTTTAAGGAAGGGATTCCTTGAACAGTGGAGTTAGCTGAGTTTTTCAGTTTCTATCAATGTGTCTATTCACATGCAAATGTACCAGATAAACCAGCGATGTCACCGTAGCCCCTAGTCCTCGACCACTATTGATGCCTCAGTGGTTATCGTGATAGAATTCTTTGTGATGTTTTAAATATTGTTTGGAAACTACAAAATCAGAAATCTGTTGTTTCCAACTAGAATGTTAAAAAGAAAAAAAAGTTTACACATTTTATGATACATGATTTTATTTACACAACTGATTTTCTTAGTCACCTTGATTACAAAAAAAGGAACACGGTCTGATTTAATGACCTTTCATAAATAGATTTTACAAATTTTAATAACTGACAGATTACTACTTAATACTCAGTAATACTTAATACTTAGTAACTTCTGCATATACGTGTATGAAAATTCCAGTAGAGCTAATAAGGATGGGGACTTTTATAACTCAGGAATAGACAATTAGGTTATTGGTCAAGGATAAATTGGTCAAGGATAAATTCCCCATCACTGGGTCAGCTGTTTAGACCTGGAATTCTTACCCTCCTGAGAACAAACCTGTTGCAGCAATTCACACTTACTGTGTAGGCATTTTTAATAATTTGAGAGAGTTTATTCTTATTTCTGCATTTAGTAAGACTATCATTAAGCATATCTGAAAACCAAAAGTTTACCATGTCTATAAATATTTGTAAAAGAACTTATCACAGTGTATCTGAAAAACAGCTCAAATTAGAGCCAGGTTACGTGTCCAATAAGCATTTTTCAAACTCTCCCTCTGGGTGTGTGCACACACACCATAAGGCTCTATTACACACGCATCCAAGCCTTGGCCTCACAAAATGCCATAATTTTGCTGTTTTTGTGAAATGCCTATATAAAATACAGTATTTGAATGAGACTATTTTAAGTCCTATCAGTGCTTTAAGTCTGAAGAGCAGGCAGTGTTTTGGTAATCCGACTCTTTTCTGCGAAGTTACAGTGCTGACAACACAGCCAGAAGAGCTGCTGAGACTTCCCAAAAGCTGCCCCCACAAGACTGGAGGAGCGTTGTGCATCTGTGACCACAAACAAGCAATGAAGAATGACAAGAAGCTTATGAGTCATGGTCAGAATCTAAGAAACAGAAACGTCTTGTAGCAGCGTTAAATTACAAATACAGGAAGAGCTGATCCATGGGCCTTTCACACAGGCTCTATAAGAGCCAAACACTATCTTTTTCATATCAGAATTGTAATCAGAGGTGTAGCAGTCCTTGGTCATTGTCATTGCTACTTCTAACACAGCTAGCTAGCCTGTCCCTTTGATAAGATTCAAATTAATCAAATTTGATAAGATTCAAATTAAAGTGAGTACAAGCCCTACCTGCTCCTAACAGGTAAGATGAGCCACTGCTTTCCCCTCTACTTGGCTGTGGGGTGTGCTGCAGGCTGGTGGCAGGTGGGATTCATAGCAGCAAAGCCTCTGCTGTCAGCATTTCTGGGACTCCAACAGCCCCCTTTCTTCATACTGTTCTCATCAGGGGTAGTGGTTGCTCAGTACCGAACACATGAGGAAGATGTGGTGGGCCCAGGGGACAAATGTGTCTTGTGAGCCCTCTTCCCTGATACCACCATCCACATAGTAAAGATGGCATCGAATCTCTCCATTGTGCTAAATCTAGGAATCATCTTAATCATGATGAAAACCAAATGTCTTCCTAAGGAAAGGTTGCATGATTTAAAAAAATCATTCTCAAGATCTCGAATACTGAGCCCAGGCCCATCCTCGGGTCCCCTCTTCCCCTCCAGCCCTGGAGGGGCATTGACACTACCCCCAGGATCCCCCCAGACTCTCATTCTGAATAAGGACAGGTCACCTGGGCCAGCGTTTTTCCTACTGCCTTTTTTGTGTGTGTGCTTCATGTTTAAATTTTTTTGCCTTGTTTGGCCGCAACTAGAAAAATCCAACAGTTCAGGTCCAATTTCATACACCAGGTAGTAAGTGGTGGATCCACACGTGTGAACACAGAATGTTGGCGGTCACTGATGGACACAGACCAACACTGGGTGCTGCTGGGCACTGAAGAGAAAGGAATGCTTAACCACTAAGACTCAGAGCTCTTACCCGGTGTGGCATGTCTGCTAGGAGGGAAAATCACCGGCTATCAGAAGTAAAACCACCTTGGAAGTTAAAACAAACTACCAAAAACGAGTCTGCCACCTGGGAACTGAACATGGCTCGGCCAATGTGACGTTCACAAAGAAAGGGCCGGTAGACTTTCCATTCTCAGCATGTTTCTTCCCCTTGTGAGTCCATTACCTTTTACAAAGAAATGTTAACTATCAAACGTGTCCATTAATTTTGCCGCTGAGGGTGAAAGCATCCAGTTAGCATATACACTATCATTTGCATATCTTGGAAACCCAGTGTTAGTGCCATCAGCTCTCGTGAGTGGTACAGGACTCTCTCCAGGCCAGTTCGGGTCTGACATGCCTAAAAATGAAAACAGATCATTTGTTCTGCACTGAAGAACCAAAACTTCAAGTGCAGACAGTAAGGCCTTGGCAAAACTCCCTTTGATGTTCAAACCAAACTCGTAGTTTCTATGCCAATTATATTAATGGTTTTGTGCTCCAGGTTTCCAAAAACACTGTTATAGTTAGGGGAAATATCATGTGCTCTCTTGGTAAATGTAACTTAACAGACACTACCAATTTTGACTTTTATGAGCTTGAGACTCTCAAATCTGATGTATATTTGTCAAACTGCTTAACTCTTTTTCTAAGGCAGTGTAGGGCAACAGCACACTGCTGCACTCAATGGCTTACTGCAGTGGGAACGTTCTACAAAACATTCTCTAACATAAAGGAGGCACTCGTCTGTTGTCTGAGCCTACAACGGAGAAGAGGACCTTCCAAATCGAGGGCGCACGCGGGCAAGCCTCATAGCATCGTCAGCACAAATGGAGTGTGGCACTAGACACAAAGCCAGTGAGGAGTCAGTGAGTCAGGAGGCATGCAAAAGGAACCGTCTCAGCTTGAAAAAATGCTTGAAACTCCAAGATTTCAAACAATCAATGATGAAGTTAGGAAACAGAAAAAAATTTCAAGTATTTAATCGAAGACAAAAGAAGGAGTTTTGGCAAGAACCATATTTACTGTCCATTGCAAGACCACAGCACCACAGACTACGTTCTTTCAAAAAGCAACTGTTCCAGCTTTAGCACTGACTTCATAAGTGACAACCGTCCTGAAGGTGGGTAAGGCAAAGGATGTGAAAACAGCAGTGGGGGTGCGTCCTCCCAGGGCCGGCCAGCTCCTGCAACCTTGCTGCCCCTGATGGAGGACATGCGGCTGGGAATGGGGCTGAGGCTTGGCCAGTGGCTGCTCGCCAGTCCCAGGTGGCCTCTGAGAGGCACTCGCCCGCCCAGGAGGGGTCTGGGAGAACCTGGCTGTGCTCCCAGTGCAGGCTGAGTGGTGCTGGCGGCTCCTTTCTCAACTGAATACCTCCCCAGATTTGTAAATTTATCCACTTAGTTAAAGTAGAAGTACTATGACTTGATTCCCACCCCAGAAATGCCTTATTCAGCCTGTTCTTGGTCTCACCTGAGAGTTCCGCCCTGATCTGTTTTTTCCTCTACCATCCTAAGTCGCTGGGCAGTGTGGTAATTACACTTATTTTCACATCCTTTTAGAAAAACATAGTTGCAAAAATGCCTAAATGTAAACTGGATGCAAAGTCAGACATTTACAAATAAAAAGGTTCAGAGCAGACTTTGGTTTTGTTCAGACCAGAAACATTTTTAAAAAGCATCACAGAGAGGAAGGATAGTGCAGAGGGGACAGCGGTGCTAGAATCTAGTAAATGCATGGGAAATTCTACCATAGAGTTTGTTTTCAATCCATGTGGAAGGGAGGGCTCGAGGGAGGGGGGCATTATTACAGTCCACCAGCGGTGTCTCCTCCTCTGAGAGGCCGTCATCATAAAGCAGGGAGTCAGACGGCGTGGACGCCGCAAGGTCCAAGTAGTCCTGGAAGAAAGAGATGGCCAGTCACTCCAAGCCATGCGCCACGACTAGACACAACTCAGGCCCCCCGCCACCCCCAGGGCAGAGGCTCTGGCTGTGTCTCCACCTGGCACCAATCTCCTGGCCTCTCCAAGAGACCAGGGCCAGGCTGCGCTGATTCCCAGGACTCCTGGCTTGCCTGGTCCTGCTCTGAGGTCCCCATCGCTCCCCTGGGTGTTGTCTATTCTGTCCCTTCCCCTTTGAAAGTCACCTCCCTGGGGACAGAAATGTGCTCCCTCAGCGTCTTATCTCCAGGGCCTGGAGGGCAGCCCTGGGGGACACCTCATCCAGCTGCCCCTGGCCCAACCTGGAGACGGGCAGCAGGGAACCAGCCCGCTGACAAACCCTTGGGCTCTGGGGGAGCCCACTGCAGCCACATGCCAGGACGCAGCCCCAGCCTGCAGGATGTTTTCCAGCTTTCCCCAAGGACCCCTGCCATCTAGAATGTCATGTCAGGGCTGAGTTCTGAAATCTGACAGCACTGTCAGGGTGCACAGGACCCTGCTACAGGCACGGGCTCCCCAGCACGAGGGGCCACTGGCATCTGCTCCTTTCAATGCCTAGCTTGAATGTGCAGAGGGGCCCAGGGTTTTCCTGGCTGTTTCTCAGCACTGTTCTAGGAAGGCCAGCACCAGTGATCACTTCTGTTTTGAACAACCCTGCATTCTCAGGACTTGGAGTTTTCATCCAAGCGAGACAGTGATGTGAAGTTCTCCTACGGGGTCCTACGTCCTGCATCCCACTATCCAAGTCTGAAGAAGTGACAACTCAGTAAATGTGCCAATGTTAAGACAAGGCCTGTGTGTAAACCCTGTGAGGGCAGGGCTGTGCTGGTCTTGTTTCTTTGCATTCCTGGCCTCTGAGACACAGTATGGGTCTTATCAGCTGCCTGATGAATACTGGTTGAAAATGTATAGACCTCACAAACTGTACTTCCAGGCACACACGCTGACTCTGGCCACCCCCCAATATGGTTTGTTTGGCCTACGTTCGGCTCTGGGAAATTTAAATGAATTGTTAACAATAAAAACTGGGAGACAACATAAACCTCGTAAAATTCAGAAGACGTGGCCCATTCCTGGCTCCTTTTTCTGCAGGCCACAGGTACTCCAGCAAGGAACCCTTTGGAGGGGGCTGGCTGTTTGCCACAGTCTCCACTGCTCCTTACTCACTGCCCTCCCCGAGCCGGACTCCCCTCTGGGCATCTGAATTTTGGGCACTTGCTTTAACTCAACTTTCTCATTTTCCATTATGGAAAACTATTTTTTTGGCTTTGGAATATTTTCCTCCCATGCCTGTCTGTAGAGAGCTCTTCCTAAATGTCAAGAATCTTGGTTTCTTCATGACTTGAAAAGAAGCCCAAGCGGCCTGGCCTGAGAAGGGTTCAATCTGCTGTCTGCACACAGGGGAGAGCATGACTGTCTCTCTCTGCACAATTCCACTGTGGCCCTGCACTGGGAACTCTGAGGGCTAAAACTACTGCCCTGGGGTGAGACTGGAGTCTCCCCATGCCACTTTCAGCTTGTGGGAATTGACCCCAGGCACTCACTCTGCTCTTAACCATCATCTTCTCCAGGTCTTTGCTGATGTCCGCAAACACTGGCCTTTTGTCTGGCTCCTGCTTCCAGCATTGCAGCATCAGGCGGTACCTGGTGGGAAGAGCAGACAGGCCAATATGATCCAAGCAGGGCCAGGTCTCAGAAGGACAGCCCACCACAGCCACCGCACCCTGCCCTGCACCCTGGGCCCAGTGTGCTCTGTCTCCAACCCCAAAGCTATTTCTTCATTGCTGACATCTCTGAGCCTCGTGGGACTGGGGCATGGCCTGTCTGCAGGATCCCAGCCCGTGGGCCACTGTGCTCAGGTCTCCCAGAGCTGTGGTCCAGAATCCTACAGGCTTCCCTTCCCTCCAAGGGAGATTCATTTTTACTTCCCTTGCAAAGACACTGGTAAACAGCTCACTGGATACTATGCCTGCTCTGGCAGCTAAGTGAGAAGTGCCAGTCCTTAAAACTCTCAAGAAGGATGAATTGATTGAGGGCTTTTAGGTGTGGAGACAGACAAACAAGAACCTTTGGCAATCACACGTCTGTCCTGCACCGTCCTTGCTTGCCTGGGTGCCCAGGCAGACCACAGCGCTCCAGCTGGCCACCAGCTGGGGGCCCAGGGAGGCGGTACCTGGCTTCTTGGCCCAGCATGACCCCTCCACGCCCCAGCAGTGTGCACACTCTGTGGAATGCATGTACCATGCATCTCTGCCTCTGGGCAGCCCTTTCTCATCTGTTCTCAGCCTGGTTTCTAAGACCATCTCCCCCGAGAGTGTAAAGGCTTCAACCTCTCATGTTGCAGCCCAGGCTACCCCTGCCTCGCTCTGCACCTCCACTCAGGCACCCCTTAACATGTGCCCCCTGGGCCATCTGGAATTACCAGCTCCTCCCCAAGTGTCCTGCTGGGACAGCTCTCAGCCCTCGAGCTTGTATTGCACCAGTCTCTGCTCTCGCTCATTTTTATAAGACCCTCTAGGAAGCCCACCAGCCCTCAGTGGGGTAGGACCCCCAGCATCTACTGCCACACCCAAGGATGGCTCTCTAACCTCTGCCCTGCCCACTCCCCACCCCCTACTTCTCCTGGTTTCTCCTGGGGCTGCTCTGGATGGGGAGGGAATGCACACAGGTGTCCCCTCCCTTCCCAAGTGAGGCTGGGCCAAAGCCGGTCCCTGCTCACATCTCCTCGCTGCAGTTGTCTGGCCTCTCCATCCGGTGGCCGGTCTTCAGAAGGTTGAAGAGCCGCTCAGGAGGAATCCCAGGATAGGGGTTTCCCCCTAGGGTCACGATCTCCCACAGCAGGACACCAAAAGACCATCTGCAGAGAGTGAGAGGACCAGCGAGTGGCTCCATCTGGCCCTCACAGCACCCTCTGGGGGGCCCAGATATCCACCCCCACCACCAAGCACCTGCTGACCCTGTCGGCTCCAAGCACAGATGCTCACAGATGTCAGCCTGGGTCTGGCTGCTCAGATGGATGTAGCATGAAGGTGGGGAAGGGCTGCCTGCCTGCCTGGCCCCTACTCCATGAAGCTGAAGTCCCTGCCCAAGCCACTCCCATCAGAGCAGCCACACCCACGAGGGACACATGAAGCTTAAGATGAATTCATGATTAATGAATTAATGAGACATTAATTAATTAATGTCATGAATTAATGAGACGTTAATTAATTAATGTCATGAATTAATCTTAATCATTCTTAAGATTCTCACACTTAAAGGGGTGAGAATGCAGACCACCAGACTCAGAGTGCCTTGTATAGTTCTTTTACCATTTCTATGTGCTTGGAAAGTTTCATAAAATCTTAGAAGGAAAAAAAGCTATAGGAAAACATTTTAACTGTGAAGGAAACTTGCTTTGCAATGGGAACAAAATCGTATCACAAAACAGCATCGCATGAGCCCAGTTAGGGCAATAAAAAGTATACACGTGCACATCACAGAGCACACCAGAGGGCAGCCAGAGGTCACTGGGCAGTGTGGTCCAGTGACATTCAGTCTCTTCTTTAGGCTTTTCTCTGCCTTTTCCAACTAGCCTACAGTCAGCTTATGTAATCAGAAAGCTGTTGTCCAATTGCTTATTCACAGCCCACAGTATTTAAGATGCACACGTTGGCCAGGTGTGGTGGCTCACGCCTGTAATCCCAGCACTTTGGGAGGCTGAGGTAGGCGGATCATTTGAGGTCAGGATTCAAGACCAGTGTGACCAACATGGTGAAACCCTGTCCCTACTAAAAAACACAAAAAAATGAGCCAGGCGAGGTGGCGCGTGCCTGTAATCCCAGCTACTCAGGAGGCTGAGGCACAGGAATCGCTTGAACCCAGGAGGTGGAGGTTGCAGTGAGCAAGGATTGCGCCACTGCACTCCAACCTGGGTGACAGAGTGAGACCCTATCCCCTCCCCCCTCAAAAAAAGAGATGCACATCACACCTCTGCTGACTGTAGAACACTTTAGAGGCAAGAATCCTGTGTTTTAAAAGTGATCAGCTCTTGTCATTGGACCTGGAAGAATGAGATTTTGGCTTCCACCTTTGAGCAGTTTGGGGCACACAAATCTATAAACTCACACAAGGCCATCTTCAGGTGGAGTCCCCAAGCTCCATTTGCAGGTGGGGGCAAGTCACTGGGTGCTCTGCCTGAGCCCAAAGCCCTACTCAGGACCACAGGAGGGTAACTGCTGGGCTGGGCCTGTGAGTCACCAAGGGACCCAGAGGGAGGCATGGGGCTGGCAAGGGCGGGGGAGGCTGGGTTACTGGCCCCCTGCTCTGCTCTCATGCTCCACCGGAGCTTTCAGAACTGCAGCCCGGCCTGGCCCAGCCATTTTCCTCATGAATACATCATGAAGGCCCCTCAGTGAGGGGGTCATTGCGGAGGGCTGGCACTGCAGACAGGTGCTCAGGGCCAGTGCAATTCCCTGGCCAAGCTGCATGGACGGGCGTCATGGCCCCACTACACGTATAAGGGTGTTTCTGTAACCCCCACCCCAAAAGAGCAACACTCACACTTACACATCACTTTGGGTGGTGTAGATATGATCAAAAAGGGACTCAATTGCCATCCATTTAACTGGAATCCGACCCTAAAGAGGGGATGGAAGAAAGACATTGAAGTTACTCTAACTCTCTAAGAACGAGGGGTGAAGGAGAAGGCCAGGCCCTATCCCTGAGCTTTCAGTAACCAGAGGAGTGCTGTAGACACTCCTGGGCACAGAGCTGGCCACACACAGCTTTGAAGGGGCTGGAGCTCCAGCCTGAACCTCCTGGGGATTGCTGAGATGCTGGCGAGAGTCAGTTGCCCGCCCACAGCCACACAGGGCCAGCTTGTCACATGCCACAGGCCTGCTGGTGGTGCAGAGCAGTGCTTCCCTATGCATGGGCCTGGAACTCCCCCAGCAAGATCTCTCCTGGGGTTCTGAGGGCCAATGTGTTTGGGAAACCAACATCTAGCGTTTCCATGTTGGGCACTTTGCCAGCAGCTACCACACTGAAGGAGCCTTGAGGGAAGGGATTTGTCTGTGTGCCTTGGGGGAGGCTGTTTTTTCTCTCTTATTGTATTGCAGGGTGCTTTTAGTATCTCTGAATGAGTGCCCCCAGCCCCCTACATCCCTCATCAGTGCTGGGGTCTGACCTAACAAATCCTTTCCAGGGTGACTTGAGAAACAGCTTCTCCACACACAAGCCTGAAGGTGCAAGTCCATTTTTAAAATGTGTGCCTTGGGTTGTAACACAACATTACTGTCACTTCTTTTACTTAAACACATTAGGGATTTATGTCCTTAGTGCAGTGTGGCTGTCTTGGCAGCAGTGTGTGACAGTGCAGCCTGCACGCCTTGTATAGGAATGCCTTCAGCTTCTCTCCCTGGAGGACCAGTGCATCAACAGGAAGGCTCTGTCCACACCCTCCACAGGGCAGGGGCCAGCCCCTACCACTTCCCCCACAGCAGTTCTGAGATCTGCTGTCACAAGGGAAACCCCAGAAGAAACAGAACAGCTCACAACCCCTGGCAACACAAATGGCTTCTCCAGACCCCTCAGAGCAAAGCTGAATCATAGAAGTTGCCTTTTGTGTTTTTCTTCTTCCTCCTCCTCTTCTTCTTCTTCTTCTTTTCTTCTTCTTCTTCTTCTTCTTCTTCTTCTTCTTCTTCTTCTTCTTCTTCTTCTCCTCCTTCTCCTCCTCCTCCTCCTCCTTTTTCTCCTCCTCTTCCTCCTCCTCCTCCTCCCCCCCTCCTCCTCCTCCTCTTCTTCTTCTTCTTCTTTCTTCTTTTTTGAGCAGAGTCTGCTCTGAACGTCTGGGCGGCATGGCCTTTGAGCAGCCCTCCCTGAACTTGCCCTGCCTGGGCTGCCACTGCGAGGCTGCAGGAGAGGGGCTGACATGGGCAGAAAAACTAAGAGGGCCAAGGCAGTTGTCCCGGGACTAGGACCATGGTAGGGAACCAGGTGTCCCCAAGGGTGCCCACTACCTGTTTCATAGACTTGGACAAAGCTGGGCTGCGTTGCTGGATCCTGTCCAGGGGGTTCCTATGCCTCTAAACTCACCCAGCCCAGCGTCCAAGGCCCCTGTGCAGGAGAAGCCTCACTTGTAAAGCAGTTCATTCCTTTTTGCAAAGAAGGACGATCCTGCTAATTTCATCCCACCCTTCTCTGAGAAAAGAGCTAAGGTCACATCAGAACGGTGATCTTTATTCTGCAGAAGAGGACTGTTAGTTCCGCAGCATGAGGTGGCCTCTGAAAAGTGCGGCAAGGGCCTCGGGTCAGTGTGCTGCAGGGGAGGGGTGCCCTGGAGGCCCTGGAGGAGAAGGACATGGCAGAGGCTCAGCGGAGTTCTAATTGGGTCCTTGGGGACCCAGGGTCAGAAAGATTTGGGGTGACGGCTATAAAAAGCTTAGAGCTCCACTAATGTTCGGTATCTTTCCTAGGCGTCCCAAGGGCACTGCCTGCCCTGTGGTGCACCTGGGATCCCTGGGAGCCCCGTCTCATCCCCGGGACTGGGCACCTTGCTCCTCTTCACGTAGGAATCCTCTTCATAAACATCTCGGGACAAGCCGAAATCCGAAATCTTCATCTTCCGCCCCTCAGCTACCAGGATGTTTCTGGCTGCCAAGTCCCGATGAACGAGCTGCGAGGAAAAATAGCAGGAGTCCTCAGGCCATGGCCAGGCAGCAGCGGTCACTGGCTCAGCCTGGTGTGACCAGCGGAGGGGTGGTGTGTGGCCCGGATAGCGGCCTGGTGAGACCTGGGCTGGGGGTGTGGCATGGCAGGGGCATGGTGAGCCATGGTGTGGCAAGCCATGGCAGGGGTGTGGTGGGCTAGAGTGTGGCATGGTGGGGGAGTGGCAGGCCAGGGTGTGGGTGGCAGAAGCGTGGTGGGCTAGAGCGTGGCATGGTGGGGGCGTGGCAGGCCAGCATGTGGGTGGCAGGGGCGTGGTGGGTCAGGTTGTGGCCTGGCCGGGGCTGGCTGGGTGCAGAGCCATATGCACGCACCTTCATCTCGGCCAGATACTGCATCCCCCGTGAGATCTGCCAGGCAAATGAGATGAGGTCGCCCATGGTGAGGGCCCGCTCATCTGGGTGGTCCAGGGAGCTGGAGTTGCGGCTGCCTCCGCTGCCCAGGTAGCCAGGCCCCACTTTGCGGCTTTCGCGTAGGAAGCCCCTCAGGGAGCCGTATTTGGCGTACTCCACGATGAGGAGGAGCGGGCCTGAGGGCAGAGAGAAGGGGCCCTGGGCGCGCAGGTCAGGCAGCTCCGGTCTTCCAGGAACCAGGGTGGGAGGCCGCAGGGCCCCCAGGCCCGGCCACCCAATGAGTAAGGGGGCGACACAGCCCTGCCTCAGGCAGCACCGCTGCAGCTCTGTGGAGAGCGGAGACCTCGAAGTCTCAGCTCTCTCTTGAACCACTTGCTCTCTGCCTCCTGCTGCTCGTGTGGGCGCCTCCTTCTCGAGGTGCCTGAGGCAGGCGACACTGCCCTGGGAGGCACCCCTCCCTGATGCTAGGACTCCATGCCTTTTTGCCTCCTGGGTCCTGCCCCAGTGCAGGCTGGGGTGCTGATGGAGGCAGAGGCCTGCGCAGATGCAAGGGTTCCTGCCTGGCGCTAGGCTCTGCATGCAGCCTGCTCCCTGTTCCCGCCTGTCCGGCCCCAGGCCCAGCCTCCAACTCTACTGGTGCCGACGAGAGTGCCTGCTGCGTGCTCCCGGTGTTTCCCTATTCCTCTCGCACACACCCGCACACGCATGCTGGGAAGCCCCTGAGCAGCACGGTGGTTTGTAAAACCAACAAACCAGGCTGGTCTCCTGGGTCTTTATCTGAGAAATGGTGACAATGCTCCTGCCATGCAGGGCGGGGCTGGGGTCACCTGAGGTCACAGCACACCTAGTGCCCTGTGGTACCCAGGGTACCCTAGTACCCGGGATGCACTGTCCATCCCTAGAGCTCCCTGCCCCGTGGGCCCAGCCACGAACTGGGTGAGGACACATGGCAATGTCATACCAGAGACCTCTGAGTAGCCCTGTGGGCCCAGGGAGTGCCGCTAGCATGGGGCCCCTCTGATGGAAAGTGACCACTCAAGCCCGTGGACTCAGCTAGACACAAGCTCCAGGCTGGGGCCTGAGCCAGGCTTCCAGAAAGAGGGAGAACAGGAAACAGGGCAGGAGCAGTCGGGAAAGGGAGAAAGAGGGAGAACAGGGCTGTATGGAGCCCCCAGCCTGGGTGCAGTGGTTGCCCACCTCACCCTGCAGCTGGCCTTACCATCCTGGCTGCAGGCCCCATACAATTTGATGACATGTGGGTGGTTGACCTGCTTCAGGAGGTTGAACTCTGACAGCAGGTCTCGCAGCTCACTCGGGGAGGCGTTCTCTGAAATGCAGCACAGAGCAGGTTGCAAACGATCCCTCCTGGAAGCCCCTTCCATGACCATACCGGGTCAGGATGGACCCGCATCACCTTGCCCAAGTTCAGACAGAGAGGCCTGCAAAGACGATGCTGCTTAAGGCTTCTCCCAGCCTTTGGGGTCAGTGGACAGGGGCCTCATCTGCCCTGAGGAAGAAGCGCCCTGGGGAGCCAGCATCCACACATGCCGGATCTTTCCTCAGAGTGTCCCAGGGCTTGGCCTGTGTATGTGGCATTATGTTCCTGTAGTCGTTGTCTTTAGAAGACAGTGGTCCACAGAAATTCCCCGCATTAATCCTTCTGGAAAGGTGAGGGGTACCCACACACCCACTTGTGGGGAGAGGCCCTGGAGAAGGTGGAGAGCTATGAAAGAGGTCCACACACCGCGACCAGGCTCCCCATTTCCTGCTCCCGTCTGAGATGGCCAGCCTGGAGCCCAGGCATCTCCCGTGCTGCTGATCTATCCATCACACACACGTCAGCAGCTCACACTCCGTTAGTTACCAAGAAGACCCCCATTAGCACCTGAGATAAAGCAGTGTTACCAGTGCACTGCACACCTGACATTCTGGCTTATTCTTAATGAACAGAATGACTCCCCAGAGAGTCTAACTGTAGAGGCATGATGGAAAGAGAACGAGGCACCACAGGGATCACCTGCCCAGCACACACGTCCCGATGGTGGCCAGAGCTGTGCTGGAATGCCCAGCAGGTGCCTGGGCCTGAAGGTATTCCAAGAGTCAGAACACGTGGCTAAGCCATCCCTCCCAGGTCAGCTGTCCCACTGCCCGGCTGTGCCGTGCCACCTCCTCTGCCCTGAAGGGTTGTCTGGAAGGGAGAGGACAGTTGGGAGTTGGGGCCCCAGGACCCCTTGGACCAGGTGTGGGCAGCCTGGGGCTGTGCACGGCTGCAATGGAAATCCAAGGGTCTCCCTGTGCCCCTGGAGAGTCCGGGGTTTTACTGGCTTGGAGGTGAACCCAGTCTGAGGGGCTGGGTAGGCATCTGGAAGCACCCTGTGCTGTGCAGCCCCCGACTACTGCAAATAATTGTTGTGTACACCAACCACTCTCCCTCACCACCATTCAGCCTGGCTGTCCACAGACCTGGGGCCTGGACACAGAAGAGGGGGCCACTCAGTGCAGTCGCATGCCTGTGTGGGTACGTGCATGTGCCCATTGAGAGCCAAACTTGTGGCATGACTGGGCATGCAGGTGAGACAGGCCCATGGGGGTCTCTTGAGATTGAGGGCCAGTCCTTACTGGTGGTCTCTTCACCAGGACCCCAGGAGACACTGGGCTGAGAGGAATAAATGGGGCAGACTGGAGTGAAGACAGCTGTCAGCTCAAAATCAAAGGGCTTTTTAAATGTTTAAAGCTTAGATCTTCAGTGGCACTGGCACAGCAGCACCTCTAGAGCCTTCCAGGGAGAGCAAAGTCCTCGTTCTGCTTCTCTAGGCCCAAGTGGCCCATGGTAGGGGTCCCCCAACTGCAGCCGCTCTAGATCAGCAATGCGGGCTCTTCAGGGTCCCCTGCTGGTCAGGAGGGGCCTCACCCACCCCCCGCCCTGGAGACTCCCTCAGGGGCACTGTGCCTGTGCCTGGCAGGTACCTTTCAGCATCTTCACGGCCACCGTGGTGTACCCTGCTCTGCCTTTCAGACGGAAGGCTGTTGCCTTGACCACTTTTCCAAATTCGCCTTCTCCTAGAGTTTTTCCAAGAACCAAGTTCTTCCGAGGGAATTCCCACTTTGGATCCTCCTATGTTGGAAATGAGGGAAGGGGGAGAAGAGGGGAGAAAAGTGAGAGGATGACAGGGGAGGAAGAAGGCAAGACCCTTAAAGGAGGCCCCATGGACAAGTTCCAATGTGCAGAGAACCAGCTGTCATCTGAGCCAGTGGCAATGCTGCCTGTCTCTGCCCAGGGCAGGACCCCACAGCCAGGCCCGAGAGCTGCTACATGACAGGTGTGGTCACAGCATGGCTTGGACTCAGTAATCCTACCCTCTCTGGTTCCTGCTCTACTGTCTCCCCTGACCCCTGCCCCAGGACTAAATGAGCACCAGGCCCAGACTAGGACCTCCGGCTACAGTGGAAGTGTCCAGGGGAACTTCTCTACATAGCCACCCCTGCAAAGAAAGGCGCCACCATGTTCCGCCTCAAAGTGTGGAAGCACTGCTCCTCCAGGACTGCCACGGGCCCTCACGCACCCGCTCACCCTGCCTGCTGGCACCACCACCCTGCCCTCCCACCAAAGTTCTATCCACACATTGGGCCCACTTGGGACTGCTCTGGATGCCTTCCCAGACCCCCACCCTGGCCCCCAGTACTTGAACTCTGACCAGGGAGGCCAAAGCCTGCCACGATCCAGGAACCCTCCCCTGATGTGCCAGCTCTGGGCATCCATCACCCCAGGTCTCCTGCTTCTGGGCTGTCCTGGTCTGGCCCCACGTTCCCTGGGAACCCACAGTCAAGGTCAGTGTTGACATTGCCATGGCTTCCCTGCGCTGTCACCCCCACAGCTGGCACTGGAAACCCGTTTACCACACTCCAGAGACTGCAGTAAGCACATGAGGGCGACATCAACCTGATCCTCTCAAATATTGAGGATGAGTCACGGGTCCAAGACCTGGTGCTGATGAGTGTGACTCTGGAGCTGACTGGGGTTAGGGTGGTGGTCTCTGCCAGCAGCAGCCCAGGCCAGTGTGGCCTCCCTGGGCAGCCTCACACAAACCTGCTGGGTTTATGAAGGACTCTCGTGGCTCATCCTAGAGCCCTGCCATGAGGCTAAGCTGCAGCCAGGCCAGGATGGGGACCACCAACTAGGAAAGCTGGTGGGGAAGCAGCAGTGGCCACATCTGGGAAGGCCTCCTTGGCCCACACCCTTACCGAGGGCTGGGTGTTGCCTGAATGGAGGCTCCAGAGACGAGGCCTCAGGCTGAGCTGCACTGTGGGATGTGGCCCCTCCCGGGAATCCCAGGCCACCTCCCAGCCTGAGATGGGAAGTGCCAGGGCCCTGTGGCCACTGGGTGCTTAGCTTCCTCCCTGGAGGCTCCTGCCGAGGAGCTATTCACGCCACCATAAGCTGCGTGGCTCACCGTTCACTCACACCCTTGGCTCTGAGCCTCTGTTCCTCCCAGAACTGGGCTTAGCTTCCAGCGCCCTGGACAGTGCTAGTAGGGACACTGAAGGGGCAGGCCACCACCAGAAGACGGCAGAGGCACCACACAGCAGGCCTGGCCGGGACAAGGAGGCTCCAGGATACTCAGTACAGCCTGGAGGCTCTGAGTAGCACATGCAGACCTGCAGGTCAGGCTCCCTAGAGAGGCACCCCCCTCTGACTTCAGTGCCCCTCCATCCACACTGCTGCTCCCCTGCCCGATGCTGCGACCCTGACCACTGCCTCTCACCTGGATGGGAACAGCACCTCATCATAGTCCCACCCCACAGACTGTCCCCACACAGCGCCCTATGGAAATGGGGGCAGAACACGGGCCTCGTCTGCCCAGCGTTGGCAGCTCCTCACGGGATGGCCTCCATCTCCCCAGCTGGCCTCCCTCCCTGGAAGGCAGCTAGGGAGGGCAGGGGATCTTCCCTGCCCCGCGGGGACCCTCACCGGGATCTTGAAGGCATCCACGGAGACCTGGTTCTCCATGGAGTCGAGCGAGGGCCGGCGGGCGCCGGAAGAGGAGTAGCTGACCGGGAAGGCCTGGGCGGGCCTCCGGAAGGTCATCTCAGCTGAGGGGATGGGTGGCTTGTGGGCAAACTTGTGGTAGCGGTGGATGCAGAAGGCAGATAGCAGCACCGAGACGATGAAGGAGAAGAGGACGGCGGCCGCGATCACCGTGCGGCACAGCTCGTCGCACAGTGGATCTGTGGGTGGGGGCGATGTGAGGCTCGGCACCACTGGGTACAGGCTGCGCATGCTCTGCCTCATGGCTCTCTAGCCCGCCGTGTCTGCGCCAGCGGGGAAGTGGCCGTGGAGGTGTGGGAAGGCCTGAGAACACCCCATCGGGCATGGGTACTGCCATTTACTGCCCCCTACTAGAACACTATTGCCCTCTTACAGATGGAGACCGAGGCTCAGAGAAGCTGAGCAGCCTGCCAAGGTCACACAGCAGAGGCTATGCTCACCACACCAGCTGGCACTGGAGGGCTGGCAGGGGAGGTCAAAATTTTCCTCTGTTCCAAATGTCTTTGGCATTTTCTTTATGAAAATGCTAAGCGGCTGGGGACGTAGGGCTATATAACACCGGAAAACTCAATGACACAAACGTGTCCCTGTGCTCAGGCAGAACAGCACCCCTGAGTGTAGTCAGTGTGGCTGTGCCACCCACCATACCTGCTGACCTTGAAATGTGTTCCTGGGTGGGTCCCAGCTGCATGGTCACAGGGACAGTGACTTGTCAGGCTGACAAGTTGTTTGGTGGAAGAACTGCCTTTCTGGCCTGTCCATCATAGAACTTATGGCCAGAAGACACTTTATAGGAGCCCTGGCCCCTCTCCTGGGTGGAGTAACAGAGGCCTAGAGGGAGGGAGGGAAGTTTCATGGGGCCCACTTGCCTCTCAGCAATTTCCTCCCTTGTTGGGACCTCAGATGTGCTGTTGAGACCTCCATGGGGCTGGGAGGTGGTGGTGGTCCCGGCCGCCGCCCACTCACCCTGGATGTCTTCGGGCTCGCAGAAGCACTTCTCCTCCTCAGGGAAGCAGTTGCAGGTGCCATAGCCAGCTTTAATTCCCCGGGGCTCCCCGGGCTCGTGCCCCCCGACAATGCTGCCCCCTGAGGGCAGACGTAGCCCACTCAGCCTCCTGGGGCACCTGACCACCCCAGGCCCCCATATTTCGAGGGCAGTGTCCCAAAGAGCCCCCTCCCCAACTGGTGTCACAAGCATAGGCCCAGGGAGGCCAGGGGCCCAGCAGCTTGGCTCAGCTGGGCAGGGCTCGGTCACAGTGCCTTTCTGAAGCCATGGGTGAAGCCAGGCCCCCTCCTAACATTTCATCTGAACAAAGGACTCTACCTCCAAAACTGGAGCCTGGTGGCCTGACCTGCACATTGCAGTGTCCCTCGTCTGGCTCAGGGCCGCACTTTCCCTGTCAGTGTCCCTACTGACCATTCTCTGCTTCTGAAATCTGTGTGTGCCGACTTCTGGGACCTCAGCAGGGGCCTGGACAGTCTGTGGGTCCCTGCCTTCCCTCTGTCCCTGACCCCACCTGCTCCCTCCCTCCCCATGGCTAGGGGACGCTGAAATGCACAGGAGGCTCAGCTTGATGCATAAAACTGACAGCCCTGGCAACTCTGGCTGAAGTGCCTGTGGGATCCAGGTTTCCCCTACTGTCTCCTACCTGTTCCCATGCCCTGATTAAACCCTGCTTACGGAGGCAGTCCTGAGGGCAAATGTTGATGTCTTGGGTCTCCACAACATCGCAGTGGCCATCGGGGCAGGTCTTGGTGCTGGGAGAGCAGGTGGAGAAGTTCCTGGTGATCCCTGCACAGGACACACAGCAGGCTGTCACCCATGTGGGAGCCCCGCTACACACCCCCACCACCTCCTAGGCAGATCCTGCCCCTCTAGGGAGAAGCAATCGGAGGCCTGAGTAGGGAAACACCACATACAGAGCCTTGCCAGCGGAAGCATCCTGGGGAGCCATGGCTTATGGGAGAGGAGGTATGGGGGGTTCCTCACACAGGTGGCCCTTACAGCAAAGAGGCCGGGACCCTTTCAGGGCTGCATGGTGAGGGCCCCGCATGGTGGTGGGCATACCCAGGCTGGCCTCTGGCTGATGCAGACAATGAGTCCCCTGCCCACACCACATCCCCTGGCCGAGGACCTCCCAGAAAAGGCCATTCTGTCCCCAGCACATCCCAACTTTTGTTCAGACCTTCCCAAGTCCAGAGTGAATCCGGCCTAGGGACCATTCACTGTACTCACAAGCCCCCTCCCCAGCCCTGCACTGCTGCCCGCTATGCTGGCATCGAGATCCACATGGGGGATGAGGTGCCAGAAGCAGACCTGGAGCAGGGAGAGCTACCCCAGGCTGGCAGGGCCCCAGGACCCCGTTTGCACCGGTGCCGTTGCCCCCGCAGGCCTCCCTCAGGCGTTTCCAGGGCCTACCTTTGCCATCTCCTTGCCTCCACTCACACCTGCCTGTTGGGGAGCCCAGGCCGCCACACTCCTCACACTCCGGCCGTCTCTTGCTGACTGCACAGGACAGGGGGCAGCCCGCCTCCTCAGCCACATCTGCAGGTGGCAGACAAGCAAGGTCACAGGGGGCTGGCCTGGGCCCAGCATCCAGCTAGTGCCCAAGGACAGGGAACAGCACCAGCTGAGTTGCCCCACGGATGGAGCCCAAGAGGACCGGAGTGACAGACCCAGGGCAGCAAAGACAGTGCCAGGAGCACAGGGCACAGGGCAGGGCACAGGACATCATGGTCACAAAGCAGGGGTCACCTGGGCTGGGGTAAGTACAGGAGGAAGGATGTGAGGGCAGCCAGATTTGGCCAACGACACCCAGGATGCCCTGTGGGACCTGCATTTCAGATACACAACGAATGGCATGAATGGCAGCTGTGTCAGCATGTTCCTAAGAGGGCATGGATGGACCTGGAGGTGTGTCTTTCGAGAAGCTGCAAAGGTTGCACGGAACACACCTATACCAAAAAATTGCTTGTTGTTTACCCCAAATTCAAATTTAACGAAAGTCCTATATGTTATCTGGAAGGGGCAACCATTTACTGCTGGGTCACTCAGGGTGCAGCTGGTCCATGCCTTCCCCACTCCCCAGCTAAGCCTTGCAGCTGTTTTTCTCAAAGGGCAGGAGGCCCAGGCTCCGGAAGCCCCCAGGCCCCCAACCCATCCCTCCCTGGAGCAGGCACTCACATGACCCCTCCACCATTACAAGCAGCTGGGCCTGGGCCTGCCTGGAGGTCTGCTGGTCGGTGGCCACCACCATGTAGTGAAGTTCGGCACACTTGGGCCGCCGCAGGGCCTTGGTGTCATTCACAAACAGGATCCCCGAGGTGTCCTCAGCTGAGGTGACCACCCCTAGCATGCTGCAGTTGGCGCCAGAGGAATGCAGCTCATACTGGACGTTGATGCCACTGAACGCCTGGCAGTTTTCCACACAGACTTTCCCGATCTAGGGGGGCACAGGGGAACACCTTAGCCAGGCAGCTGGACCGGCCTGCAATAGCCTGAGGGTAGAGGTTCCCACATAGCCTAAGTCCGGGAACGCCCCCAACTGGGCCTGGAGACAGCAGCCCCCCATGAGCACCCTGTCCTCCATCCCCTCAGAGCCTGCATACCCACCCACTTGCCCCGGCCCTGCCCTGCCCAGCTCCATTCAGGCCACATGTTACGAGTTGCCCCTATTCCTGGGAGCTGGACGTCAAGGCAACCCAGGGCCTCAAGGAGGTTCAGTTTGGTGGCAGGAAAATCCCCAGACAGGCCCTGACTCAACCCTTTACTCCCTCACTCAGACACCAAGGCTGCCGGAATGTCTCCCAGGCTTCTCCCAGGCTCCTCCCTGGCTGCTCCCAGCTGCCCCAGCAGTGCTCTGGGGACCCCTCGCTCCTCCCTCAGTGCACAGGGTTTAGAGGTCCACCCTGCCCTGGTGTCCCCTGGTCAGAGCACTGAACCCCAGCCGCAAGACTCGGGAGCATGGTTGCCCCAGCCCATGCAGGACCAAGGGGGCCTCCCTGGGACTTTGACCGGAGCCTCTGGGAAAGAGGGGCCTCTTCTCCTGGGGATGCCAGGCTCTGGGACTTTGACTAGAGCCCCTGGGAAAGAGGGGCCTCTCCTGGGGATGCCAGGTCCTGGAGTCAGGCAGCTGAATTCTTTCAACCTCTTGGCAACTCTTGCAGTTGCTTGAAACCAAAAGTTCCACAGATGGTGAGATGGGGGAGGGCCAGAGCAGGGCTGGGCTCTCCCAGGCCCACACGTGACCACAGCGAAAACCAGCCTCCTGGGCCTCCTCACTTTCCCCTACAAAGCCCACTTCCAAATTCTCACGTGACTCTCAAAATAGTCCAGGGTTCCTGTCCCTAATTCACAGCTTTACAAACTGGGGAGAAGGGTGAGACCACAGTGAGGCTGAGGCTGGACTGGGATTCAGGCCCCGTTGCTCCTGAGCCTGACAGAGGGGAGGTGACCCAACTTCAGCAATGCCTGCTCTTGCCCCACCGCCTGTGAGACCCCTCGGGGCCCTCTGCCTTGTCGCCCCTCCGTCTCTGATCCCTCTCCCATTAAAGGCCAAGGGGGTGGTCGGGGAGCTTGGATATGTCCAAGGGTGGGCTCCCTCGTGGGCTGGACACGGGTGGCTGCCAGGAGCTGATGGGGGCACAGAACCACCCGAAAGAACTGGCAGATGGCCCCTGAAGAGGAGGCGCCACGGGCTGCTCTGCGAGGGAGAGCGGCATGTGAAAACATGCGTGCTGCAGTTTCAAGTCAACTTAATAAGTGCTTACGAGAAACATCCCAGAAAGAACGCCATGATGTGCAACACTGCCGCCTATGGGCAGAAGGGATCACGCCCCATGCCTCATCTTCTTTCATGAATATTTATTACTTTTATTTCTTCTATTTCTAATCATTATTTTCCAAAGACAAATATAAATATATGCTTTCTAGCAAACCTAGTTACAAAAAGTAAAAAGTGGAAGCGTTTCCAGCCTCTCCCTGAGGGCACCACTGTGGACAGCACTGTGATCTCTGCACACTTGCAGATCCCTGTCAGGGAAGATCTGCTTTTGCACAAAGGGAGTCACGTGGGACCAACATCTCTGCAAGCCACTCTCACTAATCCACCAGGAAGATTCTTCCAAGTCACCATATGTAGATTTACCCAGCATTGCTCTTGCATTTTTGAAAACACATTTTAAAGATACCAAGAATGGAAAGGGGAAAAAAAGAGAGGCCCAAGGAGCCCCCAGCCCTGCTCACTGTGAGCTCTCCCAGGCCTCTTCTGCGCACCCAGCTGTACCTCCTGGCCCTGGGCTCAGGACTCCACCCAGTCTACTCTGTGCTGGTTGGGCCAAGAGGCAGTGTCACCTGCCTCCCTGTGCCCCCATGTCCCTTGGCCCTTCAATCTTCCCCAGACAGGCAATAGGTATGGGCTCACCTGGGCAAATCGGCGAGCCCTCCTGCTCACGGAGAGGGAGTAGGTACTGGGCAGGTGCAGGCTGACCGGCAGCACCGACACGTTGAAGTGGAGCAAGAGGACGCCCGCTCCTGGGCCCTGGAAGTCCGAGTCATTGACTAGCACGGCCAGCTGCATGGTGCGGTTCTCCGAGATGGAGAGGTTCCGGTTGAGAACCAGCCCTACAGGTAGGGGCACAACAATGACCACTGAGCTGCTCTGGCTGTTCCCTCATGTGTAGCACACGTCTTCCCAGACACAGCCCTGCACACACACTGGTGCAAACACATACTCTCACATGTACAGTGCCATGCGACAGGCCTGGGGCTGGTCCTAAGTTGGCACCAATGTTCAAATGTTGGGATTTGCTGAACTGAAAGTCCAGGGAACCCTTCTCAATTTGAGGCAGCCTGTGTGTGTATGCATGTGCACGCATTGTATGGGGTGTCTGTGTGTATGATATGCTTTTGTGGTATGCGTGTGTGTGGTATGTGTAAGTGTGTAGTATGCATGTGTGTGGTGTCTGTGCATAGGGTATTTGTGCCTGTGTGTATGGGGTGTTTGTGTATAGAGTTGTAAACTAAAACTAAAATCTTAAGTCCCCAGACCAACTGAATAGATCCCCTCTTGGCCAAGGGGACACCAGAAAAACCTTAAAAATGGAATTCTGGGCCATGACAGGAAGGCAGGGTGGACTTGCCTTATTAGGCCCTCTTCCTTCTGGAGTTTGGACACAACTGACAGGCATTAACATTAAAGCAGAGATCATAAGACTGGCAGAACAGACTCTTTGTGGCAGTAAGATACCAAATTATAAACAGGACCTAAGGCCATGCCAGGCAAGGGTTAAGTAACACCCTACAAACCACAACATTGGTTTTCTTTTTTGAGACAGAGTCTTGCTCTGTTGCATCTCATTGCAGCCTTGACCTCCCAGGCTCCAGCCATCCTCCCACCTCGGCCTCCCAGGTTCCTGGAATCCAGATGTGTGCCACCACGCCTGGCTAATTTTTCGTATTTTTTTTTTTGTAGAGACAGGGTTTCACCACGTTGCCTAGGCTGGTCTCGAACTCCTGGACTCAAACAAGCCACCTGCCTCGGTCTCCCTAAAGTGCTGGGATTACAGGCATGAGTCACTATGCCTGGCCCATAAAATCTTGTTAAAAACCTTTTTTTTTTTTTTTTAAATTACCCAGGTATAACGCGGTTTACTTCCCATCCTGACCCTGTATAGCATCAGGCGACACATAGCAGGCCTCCTTAACATTCCTTTGTACTGACCTGAAGTCTTTAGGCAAAGCTTAACTCTTTCAACCAACTGTAAATTAAAGAATCTCTGCATCTACCTCTAACCTGTAAGCCCCTGCTTTAAGATACCCTGCATTTTGGGGCCAAACCAATGTATACCTTCCATGTGTTGATTTATGTCCTTGCTTGTAACTCCTGTCTCCCTAAAATGTATAAAAGCAAACTGTAACTCCACCACCTTGGACCTGGGGACCACTTACTCAAGGCTTCTTGGGTTTGTGTTTTCTCCAGGCTGTGGTCACTCATCTTGGCTCAAAATAAACCTCTTTAAAATGTTTTACAGAGTTTCGTTTTCTGGGTAACAGGTGTGTGTGTGTGTGTGTGTGTGTGTGTGTGTGTGTGTGAGACATGGGGGGTTAAAGGTCTACATTACCAAGGCCCTGGGAAGAACACACTAGAGCCCTCCAGACATCTCCCCCAGAGCATGGCAGAACTCCCCTCCACTGCAGGAACCTCCAGCAGACCCAATGACCCCGCAGGCCAAGCCCTGGAAGTCATGCCGTCCCTGTACCTGCCGCGTGCTGCCGCTGTGGTTCTCATGTGGTGGAAACAATGATGGGAGGGGCACTCTGGCACACAGGGTATTCAGTGCCAGGGCAAGGAGGCTGTCTCCCCTCTGACAGGTGGGGCCTCCATAGGCTTGGTGAGGTGGGGAGGACTGAGGAATGAACAGGACCAGGCCAGGCAGAAAGGGGCGAAGGACCCATGGCCTGGGGTTCCACCAGACACAGACCCCAAATGCAGGTGGTTTATTTGGAAGGCGATCCCAGGAGAAATCAGCAGGAGGTGGGGGAGGGAGGCAGGAAGCAAGGCAGCTGCTGAAAGGTCCCCTGAAAGCAGGTGAGCATGGTGGCATGTCAGCAGTCAGGCAGGACAATGGGCTCAGAAGCCCTGACCCGGCTCGGGGCTGCTTCTGTGCACCAGCCTGTTTAGCAGAGAGCTGCTGAGGCTGGAGCAATAATCCATAAGCATTTGGGATGCCTTAGGGGCAATGATGGAGTGCCAGGGGCTGGAGGAAAGCCTCAGGTGACATGTGTGTTTGCAGTCGGTGGTGAGCCCTGGTGAGGTCAGCAGGGGGGTGTGGTGGGGCCCTGCCAGGGTCGGCCATGGAGCAGCTCAGGGAGAGAGGACCCATGGTGAAAGCCCTGCTGGTGGCTGGAGGGCAGGCCTGGCAGAGACACAGGAAGTGCTGGGCAGAGGGTGGAGGGGAAGTGGCTTGGGCCACAGAGGGCCATGCCAGGTGTGCATGTGTGTAGGGTGCTGCTTGCCCATGAAGAGCGAGCACCTCATTTCCTGGGGGCCTAGCCAGGCCATGCCACCAGCCCCTCTTACTATAGTCATGTACGGTCGCCCGCACGAAGCTGCCGTTGGCCTGGACCGAGGTCTCGTTGGGCCAGTGCTCCACCCGGAAGGTCTGCTGGGCCCAGGTGTCCCCGGGGAGCAGCGTGCTTGTGTACCGTCTCACCAGCTCCCCTGATGCAGGTACCACGTCTGCATCGAAGACACGCAGCGTGGCCACCACGGTGTCCTGCAGGATGCAGAGGGCGTTGGTCAGTGCAGGTGAGAGGGGCCCCTCAGACCCCCCAAAACCAGAGACCTCAGGATGCTGCACATCCCGCACAGCCCATAGGTGGACCAGGTGTGTGTTGTCAGAGCCAGGTCTGGGGACAGTCTGACCTGGGTTCAAGTTCCCACGGGGTCACTGGCCAGCCTGGCCCAGTCACCTTCCCTGAGCCACTGAGCCTCGCCTGTGTAACAGGTGCAATGCAGACCTCTTATAAGGAGAATTACAGCCGATGCCCAGGCACCCTGCTGGGAGGTCCCATCCAGGTCCCCAGAGAGCAGGATGAGCACCTCCACTCTCCCCTGAGGAAGCTGGGCCCCACAGGGTGAAGGTCAGGTCAAGGTCACACAGGAACAGACTGCAGAGCCGAGATCCGAGTCCAGGTGTACATCAGAGCGCTCTGCTCCAAGCATCCTCCTACCCCAGGCTGGAGGGGGTTTTGAGGAAAGCCGCTGGGCACCTGGGATGGCTCTGCCCACCAGGCCTCTGCTGTCACCCCAAGACGGCCCAGGGAGGCCCACACAGCCTTTACTCACAAGGTGTGCTTTCGGCCAGACCTCCTTTCCCTGCCAAACCTGCACGTGGTGTGCCCAGAGAAGCAGGACAAGGCAACGCACTACCTCAGTCCCCACGCCCGCTCTCCCACGGCCCCTGCGGGGTGGGCCGGCTGCAGGAAGGCCTGAGGCCCAGCAGGTGGCAGTCGCGCTCCACCAGCGCGAGCCGGAGAAGGTCGGGGCGGGCGGCGCCGGAGGTGATCCGCCTTCCCGGCCCTCTCCAATCCCCGGCACTGCTCCTGGTCACTCAAGGACCCTCCCGCTGGGGGCTAACTGCTGGTGGGAGGGAGTGCCCTCCCGGCAGATGCTCCCCGCCCGGGCAGCGCGACGCACTAGCTTGCCGCGGCACAAGTGTGCCCCAGACGCGAGCCCTCGGGCCTCGTCCTGGTCAGTCCCAGACTGGGCACCCAGGGGTCTCAGCCTCCCGAGGCAAGGCCCCGCTGGGTGCTGGCAGGACTCCCCCTTCCCCTCTCCCTAGGACAGACGGCGCCGACGGAGACGAAGGACAAATGAAAGCATGAATGGTCGGCCACACGGTTAGGTGGCTACACAGACACTAAACCGACCGAGAAACGAACTGCGGCCGGAGACAGCACTGGGTAGACCACAGCACGCGCGGACAAGCACCTCCTTCCGCTTGAACTCCACCACGGCGCTGGCGGTGTCGACGCCCGCTGGGAAGGTGGGCGCCGAGTCGTCCTCGTCGTACACGGTCACCGGGAAGGGCACCATCACCACCTCCTCGCGCGCGCCGGCGTGCACGGTGCACACGGCCACCAGCTCGTACTTCTCCCGCTGCTCGCGGTCCAGGGCCCAGCGCGTGCTCACCTCCAAGCTGTCCGGGGCGCAGCGGAAGGGCAGACCCTCACCTGCGCACCAAACAGACAGGGGCCCCGCGTGATCGCCAGCCGGGACCGGGCCAGCCGCCTTCCTCGGGAAGGGGGCTCTGTGGTCAGAGCGGGGCGCACACCGCTGTGGCCCCAGGCCTCCCTTCCTCCGCTCCACAGGGGAGCGCAGCGCTCAGAGCACGAGTTTGCAGCGATGACTGTGCTTACGTCCTGCTGCAGCTGCGTCCTCACTCCTGCTGGTGGGGAAGAGCCGGGACCAGGCACCCTGATCAACCAGTAGGGACTGGGACACCCCTCCGCCCACCTGGCCTTGATCAGGAGTGGCCTTGTGTGGGGAAGGGTAGCTTTGGCTCAGCCCAAGCTGCACTGGAGCCAGCTACTGGCCTTGGCTGCTTTTTTTTTTTTTTTTTTGATGGAGTCTTGCTGTGTTGCCCAGGCTGGAGTGCAGCGCCGCGATCTTGGCTCACTGCAACCTCCAACTCCCGGGTTCAGGCGATTCTCCTGCCTCAGCCTCCAGAGTAGCTGGGACTACAGGCGCCCGCCACCATGCCTGGCTAATTTTTGTATTTTTAGTAGGGACGGGTTTCACCATATTGGTGACCTTGGCTGCTTTTTAAAAAATGTTTTTTTTTTTCAATTATGGAAGCAATATGTGTTCATTTTAGAGAACGTAAGAAAGCCACGATTCTACCACTTGAAAACAAACACAGTGGACATCTGGGGTATGATGTGACATTAACGCATAATGATTTCCGACCGCCTAGTGTGCATCTCCACTCTACACCTCCTTGTCCAGTGCGTCGCCAGGCTGGTCATCCTCTGAAGGGCGGATGTCGAGACAAAAGCGCATGCTCCATGCCCTGCACGGCAGCTCGCGCTAGACTACATCGCCCCTGAAGCAGGGCCAGGAACCTCAACACACCCTTCAACGAGCCTGACCTCGGATCCGTCCTCCAGAAATAATCCAGAAAAGGGGGCATGCTGAAGGCGGAAGGTCACCGCTGAAGACCCCACAACCCACCCCAAGGAGGCAGGGGCAACTCCACAAGCCTCCCAGGCAGAACCATGCCTTGCGCATGAATTACGTATGTGGGAAATGCTTATCATATAATGCTTTCCTCTGTTGAGTGTGATTACAAAAAACCCCCCACTAAACTAAATTTAATTACATAATTTTTAGTGAAAAAGGGCAGCATGCAAAAAACCAAGTGCTCCATCAACCATCTGGTTCAAAGACATCTATCCCTGCCTCAGAGAATGAAAGGAATCTGGGGAAGCATGAGTGATGGCTTTTCTTCCTTTACTGAGATTTTAATATTCTTGCCATGTTTGTGATAAAGTTAGTGTGAATTTAGGACACACTTGCCAGCGGTGCAGCCTCTGTGACCTGGTTGAGCCCCACTTCCTGACTTTCAGACGATCAAACGGGGCCTCCCTGCACCTGGTCAGCTGCCTTCTCCCCTCTCCACTGGGATCCAGCTCATCCCACCCCCTGACTGGCTGCAGCTGTCTGCTTCTCGCCATGCCTCGGCTTCCACCTGTATCCGGGCATCACGGCCCACATCCTCCTGTTCAGAGGTTTCTCCTGTAGCCTTCTGATTGTCTCCCAGCTTCACCCCTGAACCTTCCCACCCCAAACCATTCCTAACACAGTAGTCTGACTAATCCTTTTAAAACTAAGTCAGGTCCTGCCAGCACTCCCTCCCTCCAAAGTCTTCCATAGCTCCCCATGTTCCTCCGGAGAAAGCCCTGCAAGCCGCTCCCAGACCTGCCCCCTGCCCCAGGAACTATTCTGTCCCAACAGCCTCAGCTCTTCCCTGTCGCTCAGTGCACTCCAGGCACACGAGGGTCACACTGTGGTGCCCTCCAAGGGGCTAGGCCTGCCTACCCGGCACCCTCCCACCTTTGCTCTGCTAGCCCCCACCCTGATCACCCAATTTATGATGGAGGAATGGAGGTCTCCTCGTCTGTTCCCTTCCTCCTCAGCATTTCCCTCTTCCCAGTTTCCTCCCCAGCTAGCTCCTTCCAGAAGCCACACAATTTCCTTGGCATGCTCAGACACTCTGTCTGCCCCACAAGAATGAAAGCTGCAGGCAGGCAAGATTCCAACCTGTTGTGTTCATTGTTATATCCTTAGCTCCTAGAACAGTACCTGGCCCCTGGCAGGTGTGCAAGAGGTACTTCTGGAATATTGAATGAACTGATGGCATGGAGGTGAAGAATAAACCAGATGGCTTGTGTCAAGGGCTCGCAGAGCAAGCCCAGCAGTAGCAGGCACTGCGGGGCGGCCCCACAAGGTCGGCACTCACCCTCCAGGAGCCTGTAGGCCACGCTGATGTTGGGGCACAAGAACTGCACAGGCAGCAGGCGGAACTGGTGGAAGGTGCCTGGGGGTCTGTTCTCTCGAATGCGGAAGGAGGGCCTTGTCTCTGGGAAGCAGAGCTCCCGGGGCTTGAGGGAGCTGCAGGCTGGAAAGGAGGTGTTGAAGAAGGAGAAGTACACGCGGGCACAGCCTGGCCACTGGCACTCGCCCTCACCAAGGGATGTGGGTGACAGGAAGACCTTGAGGTAGACGGTGAGCAGGGGAAAGCCACGGTCTGCAGAGAGAAGTCAGGTCTGTGGGGGCATCGGCCACACCTGCCAGGCAGTTGGGAATGGGGAGGAGGCAGGAGCTCCAGGGCTGGTGTAAACCCTGGTCCCCACCAAGGTCCACAAAGCTCAGACTGGTGTTCCAGCTCCGCCTGCCACCTCCTTACCTCTGCTGCACAGCCCTGCGGCCCAGAGCACCAGTGCCTCCCAGGCCTAGCTCTCATCATTCAGTTCTTGGCTTAGAGGCCCCTTCCTCAGGGAGGTGTGCTGAGCACTGGGTCTAAGGCTCCCCAACTCTGATGGTGGCAACTTCTCCAGTAAGGGGTGACCAGCACCCCTGCCTGCCACACCCTCCTCAGGAGGTTTGGAATGGCCGCAGACATACTTCCCCAATGCCTAGAGGGGGCATTTCCGGCAAGTTCCATCACCAATGTGCCATAGCCATTTCAGCTGGGCTGCGAGGGCTTTCCCAGCCTCCATCTCAGCCCTAGGTGGGCGGCTGCTCCTCAGAGCTGCTCTTCCCATATTCTCTGGCATTCTCTTTGCTTTTTACTAGCCTGTCCCTCATTGCTCCAATCCCCTGTTGTAATTAATTCTTTACACAAACTTTCCCTGTTAAATTACCCTGTGGTTTCTTCCTCGACAGGAACTGGCTGTACATGAAGCCTCTCCCCACCTTGGAGGGCTTAGGCCTCCTAGGAAATGCAGGCCCAGGGCAAATTCCACGCTGGCCCCCACCCAGGGACTCCCATTCCTCAAGCTCCACCCTGGAGGCTCAGGATGAAGAGGGCAGCAACTAACTGTGTAGAACCACGACCCACCTCAGATGCTGCCTCCTCCAGGAACTGCCTGGGCTGTGCCGGAGGGAGCTGCCCACCCAAGCCCCCTCCCTCCCCTGCACCCTGGCTGTCCCTGGCAGATAGGCCAGTCACTCTGCCTGGGTAGGGCAGGGATGCCTGCTTTGCATTCACAGTCTGAGGCTTGCCTCTCACCAGCAGACAGGGCTTATGGTGGTTGTGAGGGCTGCGCGAGCCGTGGCCCTGGAGGGGTGCTAGGGACGGGAGATACCAGGTGCAGCATCACCGTTTCCTGTCACAGGGGCTCTGCTTCCCCCCCACCCCTCCCATTACCAATGTCACATGTGGCTGTGACTCCGGCTCTGACTGCTCCTCTTTCCTCCCTGGACACATGGGACAGGCCCAAGTCCCTGCCGGGTACAAGGGCAGCCAGCTGCCGATAAGAAGTCAGGCTTTCCTTGGGAACTGCCCCTTCTCCAGAGAGTTGCAGGTCATTTGCTAAATCAAAACCTTGGGATTTTTCCAGCCCCGCTTACTCCCTCTCTTGAAACCTCCTAATCCTTTTTAGCCCCACTGGAAGAGGGATTGGAGTCTGGCAGAAGAGTGTACCCGGATGATTCCTGTGTGTCTCCAAACTCCTACAGCCTCACGCAGCCCTGAAGCTTGTCCTGGCTTCTCTCCAGGCTGGACACAGAGGCAGGCCAGCCTCACCTAACCCCTGACGCCTTCCACACCAGGGGTGGTGGGGAAGCCACCCCAAGCCTCAGTGTCAGCGGCTATGATGAGGGCGGCTTGAGGAAGGGGTGGGGTGGGACACGGGGTGGGTGTTGGGGCGGCTCCCTTACTGCGGACACTGAGCTTCTCCCAGGAGCTGTGGTCCAGGCTCCGGTTAAGGTAGAGGAGGCCGGTGTCCTCCTGGATGCAGATCCAGTTGTTCTCATGCAGCCGTGTGCGGTACGTGCCGTAGAGATGCTGGCCCAGGCGGAAGCTGGGCACCTCCTCAGGGGCGTCCCGCAGGGCATGGACGTACAGCAAGGGCGTGCCAGCCGGCTGGTCCACATACAGCTTCTCCCAGTAAGCATCCCTTGAGAAGTAGAGGCCCAATGCCACTGTGGGAAGTAGGGAAGTGAGTGAGAGATGGTGAGGATAAGGCTTCTTCAAGGACAAAAAAAAAAAAATCATTAATTTAAAATTCCGATCTTGGCAGGAGTTTTTCATCTCTGTTCCTGAGAACATGAACACTCAATTATTTGTATAGTTACACATGGGCTAGAAAAGAACTGCTTTAAAAGAGAAAAAGAAAAGGAAACAGGGGAAGCAGTATCCTCAGTGACAGGCCTATTCTCAATCATCCAAGCCGGAAGGGCACCTGAATCATACAGATTTCTCAACAGGTCACCCAGAGCCAGAGTGTTCAAGGGCAGGAGACACTGCCAGCCACGCGGGGCAGGCAATAGTTGCCAAAAAATGAAGAAAGCACTTTATAGGAAAGTCATAAATCTTTATCTAAACATACGCCTACCATATGACCCTGCAATTCCACTCCATTCATCCAAGAAAAATGAAAACATATGTCTATCAAATGCCATAGTTGAAATTGGAAGGATGATTCACAGAAGCCAAGAGCCTAGAGGCCCTTCAGCAGGTGGATGGATGGGCAGACCGTGGTCCAGCCACGCCACAGAATGCTGCCCAGCAATGAAAAAGGATGAACTATGGATACATGCAAACACCTGGATGGGTCACACACACAAACCATGCCAAGGTGAGGAGGCCAGGCAGAGGAGAGTGCACATGGCACGATTCTGGACGGATATTAGGCAATGGATCAGACTGGCTGCCTGTGGCGGGCAGGGGTGTGGGGGAGGTGGACAGATTGGGAAGGGTCACAGGGCACGTTCTGGGGAATGTGAAGGTCCCATATCCTGACAGGGGCGCAGATCACGTGGGCATATTCATTTGTCAGTATTGTACAGCTAAGGTCCGTGCATCTTATCTATGTAATTTTTATTTATTTATTTATTTATTTTTGAGATGGAGTTTTGCTCTTGTTGCCCAGGCTGGAATGCAATGGTGCAATCTTGGCTCACCACAACCTCCACCTCCCAGGTTCAAGTGATTATCCTGCCTCAGCCTCCCCAGTAGATAGGATTACAGGCATGCACCACCATGCCCAGATAATTTTGTATTTTCTTAGTAGAGATGGGGTTTCTCCATGTTAGCCAGGCCAGTCTCGAACTCTTGACCTCAGGTGACCCGCCCGCCTCGGCCTCCCAAAGTGCTGGAATTACAGGTATGAGCCACCGTGCCCGGCCTATCTATGTGATTTTTACCTAAATAACTGAAAAACGAATCACTGAGGGCGCTGCGGACAGAGGCGTAGCTTCCTCGAAGAAGGCAGGATGCTGGCCTCGGCTGTGGCCGAGTGAGCCCAAGCAGGGGAGCAGTGCACTATGCTGCTGACTGTGTGTGGCCAACATTTCCCACAGTGGAAAGCTTTTAAAATAGTTTTTGGAACTCATGTACGTTGTCGGTGAGAATGGAAAATAATATACAGTTATCATGAAAAACAAGAAGGTAGTTCCCAAAAACTTAAAAATTGAATTACCATATGACCCAGCAATCCCACTTCTGGGTACATATGCAAAAGAATTGAAAGCCAGGTCTCAAATAGATATTTACAGACCCATGTTCACAACAGCACTATTCACGATAGACAAAAGGTGGAAGCAACCCCAGTGGCCATCAATGGATGAATGGATGAACAAAACGTGGTCTATACATACAATGGAATATTCAGTCTTAGCAAGGAGGGGAATCTGGCTGGGCGCAGTGGCTCACGCCTGTAATCCTAATACTTTCGGAGGCCTAGGTGGGCGGATCACTTGAGGTCGGGAGTTAAAGACCAGCCTAGCCAACATGGTGAAACCCCGTCTCTACTAAAAATACAAAAATTAGCTGGGCGTGGTGGCGGGCGCCTATAATCTCAGCTACTTGAGAGGCTAAGCCAGGAGAATGGCTTGAACCCGCGAGGCGGAAGTTGTAGTGAGCTGAGATTGTGCCATTGCACTCCAGCCTGGACAACAGAGCAAGACCTGTCTCAAAAAATAAAAAATAAAAATGGATCAGACTGGCTGCCTGTGGCGGGCGGGGGTGTGGGAAATCCTGACACAGGCTATAACACTGATAACCCTTGAGCACATTATGCTAAGGGAAATAAGCCCATTGCAAAAGGATGAACACTGCATGATTCCACTTATGTGAGATCCCTAGAGTAGTCAAATTCACAGACACAGAACATAGGATGGTGATTGCTAGGGCTTGGGGGAGACAAGATGGGGAGTTAGTGTTTGATAGGGACAGAGTTTAAGTTTGGGAAGATGAAAAGTTCAGGGACAGTGGTGGTGATGGCTGTACAACAATGTGAATGTACTGCATGTCCCTGAAATGTATACTTAAAAATAGTTACATTGTAAATCATTTTTGTGTATATTTTTCCACAATAAAAAATAGTATGAAGTTTTAAAAAGATGGATAAATAGGCAAAAAATGCTTAAAATCCATTAAGAACCTGCAAATAGACTCCAGAATGCCCAAACAATACCAACATCCAAAGCAGGCATTAGGAATACTGCACTTGTATGTAATCGATCTCTCTTTTCGATCAGTTTGCTCCCACCCAGACGGTTGCTGCTTGAAGTCCTGGAGGGGTCCGGAGGGCGGGGCCTGCAGCAGCAGTTGAGAATGCCCCCAGGGCCGCTGGGCTCCTCCGGGACACAGCTGGGGGAAACAATCAAGTGCCAAGTGGAGCCTGGAAGAGAACAGGTGAGACGTCTGGAATCCCACAGTGGGAAAATAGAACAGAAGGCTTCTCTTGAAGTGCTCACTGCACATCAGGAACACTGCTCCCATGACACTGCCCTCGGGGTGGGAGGGGGGTGCTGCATTTCTGGCGACAAAGAAGGTGAGAGATTGTAACTCACAGCGGCCTCACAGGGTGAGGAGGGTCCAGATGCCCTGGCCCCGATGAACCCCCTCCCGATCCCATGTGGCGTCCTATGTCTGGGCTATCCACACAGGCGGCAGGGTCCATGTTCTTACCCCAGAGGGGATGTTAGGGGTTGACTGAGCTCAGATAGGGAAAGGCAATGCAGCTCAGCTGGGTCTAGTTTTCTCTGGGACCCACACCTCTGGCCCTGGTCTTCCCAATAAGAACCATTTGCCCTTGGGTGGCCATGGGGTGGCTCTGGTGATGCCCAGGCTGCAGAAGAGTGGGTGGGGCCCTGGCACCCCATCTGTCACAGGAGCAGATCCAGTCTGGGAATCCCACAGGTGCTCCTCTGGGGCCTCTATGATGTGCAAGCACCTTTAGTGGTCCAGGGACCAGAGGTAGGACAGGCCTGGGCTTCCCAAAGCCCCCACCACAAAGCCCACATGTGCAGGGGAGAACGAGCCTTCCTGCTCCCATCTGGCAGAGCCCATCCCTACAGGATCGTGGGGGGCCCAATCCCAATTGGTCTTCCTGCTGCCAAAAGGGATTTGTGGATCAGGCAATGACTGCGAGCAGAAACAGACTTAAATGCACTTAAAATGCCTCCCAGGTGGTCTCTGCAGCTGGGCACAGCTGTCTTAAGGTTCCCGCTTGTCACAGACACTTCTAGATGGAAAAACACATGGTCCAAGGTGGGAGAACGAAGGAGGTGGGTGCAGGGCTGGCCTCAGCGGAGTGCAGCCTGGGCAGTCCCAGTGGGCCCTGCTCAGAGGTTTCACGCTTGGTTTAATGCTCTTTGCTACAGTCTTAAAATTCTTCATAATTCTAGAATAAGGGGCCCACAAATGATGCAGCCAATCGTGGTGGGTCAGCCACGGGGGAGGGCTGGGGAAGAGCTGCTGGCATCAGGCACCACCGGGCTGTGCAGACTCTGCAGAACACTGGCCTCCTCTGGGCCTCAGTTTCCCCAGCTTTGAAGTGGGGGAGGCATGCTAAGGAGAGGAGGAACGGCTAGTGCAGGTGCAGCCAGGCATACACCTCTGCACAGGGGTGTATCATCATGAGGCTCTCACTGCAGACTCAGCCATTGGGTGCAGATCCCTTCACTGCCCATTTCACAGATAAGAACAGTGGGGCTGGGTGGCGAGAAGCCTGACCAAGTGAAACAGCTGGACACGCTGTGAGGTTTTGTGTCTTGGGGGTTAGAATAACAGCTAAGAAAGTGATGGTGGAAGTCAGGCGCCAGCAGGGGCTGAGCCTGCCAGGAGGCCCAGGGCCCTGCTGGTTGGCTTCCCATCCTGCTGCCGCCTTTCTGCCTAGAAGGGCCGCCTGGCCTGTGGACCAAGGCCAGGCCCGTGGGTCGAGACCCACCTCCGGTGAGAGCCACTCCTGGCACCATGGGAAGGTCACCAGCAGGACTTACAAAGCTTTTCCCACCCCATGCCTTCAAGGCCCAAATGCCACGTGGTGACAGAATCCTCCCCCACACCTAGCACACAGGTGTCTGCTTTGACAGCTTTCATTGCCAGGGCTGGGCCCACCCTGTACTTCTGCAGCACGGTGGTGGCCTGGCACACACCACACCCACTGACAGTGCAAATGGCAGTGTCGCTTGTCTGAGAAACTAAGAGGATTCCCACACCAACCCTCAATGACCCCCCCCACCATGGTTCTGGTTCCTCAGGCTGGCTGTGCCCTGGCACCATGCAGGATGGGGTGGGGGAAGGTCCTGCTTGCTCACAGCACACTTGCCAAAGACCCAAGTTGCTGCTCACATTCAGAGAGACCTCAGGAACCTTCAAGGCCTGTGTAGTGTGTGTCATGAGTGTGTGTATATGTGTGCATGCACAGGGCATGCAGGAGACAGAAAAATAGATGGAAGCACGCCCAACCAAGACCCCATCTGCTCCCACCCTGTCCACCTCAGCAGGAAAGAGTCGGCCCTAGTGTTTGACAGAGTGAAGACTGTTTCCAATGCTCCACACTTGGCTGGGCTGTTTAATTTATTCATCTTTGGATGCAGAGGGGACCAGTCCTGAGGCCCCTCTTCCCACATGTGCGCGCGCACACACCTTGTCAGTCCACACACTCCGTCCAGGTGTGCACGTTCTCATGCCCAGGCGGGCCTGGAGCAGGCTACTTTGCAGGCAGCACAAGGCCAAGCTTCATTGGTGGAGGGCTTTGGAGGGATGCTGGGACAGGCCAGGGCTTGCTCCTGTCTCCGGTTGTTACACCTGCCTTTTCTGGGTCCTGCTGCCCGGGCAGTCCACGAGATAGGGTGTGCTATGTGCTCCACCCTAGCGCATACCCAAAGCATGCAATCCCTCGGCACTGATGCAGCCCACACCTGAGCCTAGCCATCAGCTTCCTGCAGCCCCCGGCCTCAGCTCCCGTGCCCTGAGGATAGTTCCTGCCAGACCTGAGCCTTCGCAGCAGCCCCAGCCTAGCATCCAGCTCCTCCCTCAGGCTCTGACCCCAGCTGGGAAGGGGTTCCTTCCCTGGAGCCCACCTGCAGCCGAGGGTGCCCCACAGAGCTCTCCCCACCCCCATTCATCCCTCTTTCATCACAGCTTAGTGCCTCTGATGTTACTGCTCCTGTCTCAGGGACCATGTGGGGCTGTCTCCTGGTCAGACTCAGGCGGACACATTGCACACATGCATTTCTTCTCTCACACACACTCATTCTCTCAGATGCGTACCATTACACACCATGGGGGCACACACTGTTACACACTTGTTCTCCCATATGCTCACACATTATCACACTGCCAATATGGCTCTAACAAGCACATGTATTCGCTCATATTGGTATACACCCGCTTTCACACACAAGCACACACATTTTCCCGCGCCCTCGGTGCACACATACTAAGCATGGCCTGGCCCTGTCTGTGGAGGCGGGGGCTCACCAGCTCTCCACAGGCTCCTGGCTATGGCCCTTGGTCTCCCACCCCCCCACTGCCAACCACCCGGCAGCTCTGATGGGGCACTGTGAGGTCACCCTTGCCATGGCATGGTGACCCTGCCACAGAAACACAAATGGAGCTCCAGACGATGAAAAACTTCCCTAGGATGGCAGCACAAGAGCCGAAATTTAATTTGGGACTTCCAAAAAAGAAAACAGTAACAACGATATGATCCAAAAACTGCATGAATTAGAAGCAGCACAGGGCATGTATGTAGAGCAGGCCCTTCCTGCAGAACCCCTTATGCAACACCAGCCCCACGCCTGCCCTTGATGGGTGGCAGACGATGCAGATGACAGCTTTATTATGGCCCAGCAGAATCTCCTTAAGAGACAATTTCCTAATGCAATCATCTTCCTGGGAATGGGAAACAGGCCCCAGGGCTCCTCCCTGGGGGCTGGGGGTGGAAAGAGGCGGTCCCCGCCTCCCCAGGCCAGCTGTCCCTATGGGGGTCCCTCCAGCCCCATGCTGAACACTGTTATCCTCTCAGGATGTGACCTGTTACCCCACCCCCACCCCCCACCACTTCCCTCCCACTTCCCACTCATGTTTTCTCTTACTATAGTCAAATATTTGACATGTACAAGGAATACATTTCACAGAACATTTATGCTGAACAAACACCCAGGAGCCCGTGGCCCTGCTGAACTGGATGCTTGGCCACACTGCTGCTCCTCCCGCCTCCCCACCTGCCACTGTGTCCCACCCCCCACAGGAGGAGCCTGCGCCTGGCCTTCTTCTTGCCTCATTTTTTGACGTCATTCATGGAAGGCCCATTTTTGCTGGGTGGAGAATTCCATGTGGACAGCTATTTTCCTCCACTCTGCATAAGGTCTGGCTCCCGTCTTTCAGCCTCAGTGCTGCTGCTGAGGGCCCATGCTCAAGCCAGCCCCTCCTGGGTAACCCACTTTCTCTCAGCTGCTCCCAGGACCTCCTCTGTCTTTGGTGCTGTCCAGCATCGCTGGGATGCTACCGAGGCTGCTCACCCCCTCGGCTGGTTTCCTCCTCTGCACCCTGTCCTCCAGATGGTGGCAGCGGCTCACTCGCCAGCCATATCCAGGCCCTGGGCTGTTAATCCCATCTCTATGCTGGTGTGCAGCATGCTGATCAGCAGCCTGGGCATCTCCATGCCTTGCTCCCTCCACTCTTTTGCCTCAGTTTGGCCCCTCCTCACCCCAAACTGTCCCCAACTCTTCCCCATCTCGTCACGGCATGGCCCCACCTCACTGCTCAGGTCACATACCTCAGTCCCCAGATCCCTTTCTCTTTCACTCCTCACCCCACCTCCCGAGTCCCCTCTGCCACCCCCGTCCAACCCTGGACCACACGCTGGGCAGGACAGGCAATCTCGCACAGAGGAGCCAGGGTCCACTGAATCATGGCACCCTCTGTGGAGCCCTGTGTTAACTGTCCGCTGCTTGCAGAATAAAACATAGCTTCTCATCAGGGCTCCCAGGGCCCCCTCTGCCCTCCAAATCACTTCCTCCTCACTCTTACAGGGTGCCCACCTTCCTGCCACATCTGCCAACTCACTTTCTGTGAGCTGAATGAATAAATTCATGAACCAATGAATGAATCAATGAATCAACGAGCCAGTACAATGGTTTCATAAACAGGAGTGTGAAAGGGCTGAGCACATTTGGGAAATGGTCAGAATTTGGGAAGGGAAAGGGGGTAAGGGGACGGGGAGATACTGTGACATGGTCTCACGGGCACTGGAGCCACGGGCAGGCTGTCAGTGGCAGGACAGAGCTGTGTTGATGCGCCCTGTGCACACGTGCAGTGCCCACTAGTGCACCAGCAGCCTTGTGGGGCCATCCACTGTGCTGAGCAAACAAGCCTGAGGCTGTGGACAAAACCACTCCTTTTCAGCTCAGGAAATGATCTATCGGTGCCTGAGGAGCCCTGGGCACCAGAGCTGCCAGCCAGACTCGCTCGGGTAGGACCACCTGCAGCATGCTGCACAGACCTGGGTCCTGGGCTCTGTCCCAGCTGGAGGCTGCTTTTGCCTGGGACTATAATCTAACTTTGCTTTTAGGAAAAAAACACAGATCAAGGGAGGCTCTACCGTAAATAACAAATTTGGAGGTATATATAAAGAGAGATTCTAGTTTTAAAAAGTTAAATTGTGGTAAAATACACATGAACTTTATCATCTTAAAATTTTTAAGTGTACAATTCAGTGGCATTGTGTTCACACTGCCGTGCAAACCATCCTTCCACAGCACTCTTTTTATCCTGTAAAACTGAAATTCTGTACCCATGAGACAATTACTCCCCCCCACTCTCCTCTCCCAGTTCGTGGAATCTTCCATTCTACTGTCTCTACGAATTTGACGACTGCAGGGACCTCATATAAGTAGAATCATACAGTGCTTGTCTTTCTGTGACATAATGTCCTCGAGGTTCATCCATGGCGTAGGATGCGGCAAAATTTTTTTCCTTTTTAAAGCCAAGTAATATTCCATTGTATGTCTGTATTATATTTTGCTTATCCATACATTGGTCAATGGACACTTGGGTAACTTCCTCTTTGTGGTTACTATGAATAATGCTGCTGAAAACAGGGACATACAAATGTATCCTGACTGCTTCCTGCTTCCTTTCCTGTATGTATCCAGAGTGGAGGTGCTGGAGCCGAAGTCAGCTCTAGGTTTAACCTTTGAGGAGCCTTCCTGCTGTTCTCCACAGCAGCTACACTATTTACCTTCCAGCGGTGCGCAAGGGTTCAATTTCTTCACATCCTCACCAACACTGGTTCTTTTTTTTTTTTTTTTTTGATAGTAGACATCCAAATGGGTGTGAGGTGGTATCACACTGTGATTTTGATTTGTATTTCTCTAATGAGTGGCAATGCTGAGAATCTTTTCATGTGCTTCTTGGCCATCTGTAAATCTTATTCGGAGAAATGTCCATCCAAGCCCTGTGCTCATTTTTGTTGTTGTTGTTGGTTTTTTTTTTTCTTTTTTTTGTATGGAGTCTCACTCTGTCACCCAGGCTGGAGTGCAGTGGCACGATCTCGGCTAACTGCAACCTCCGTCTCCTGAGTTCAAGCGATTCTCCTGCCTCAGCCTCACAAGTAGCTGGGATTACAGCCACCTGCCACCACACCTGGCTAATTTTTTTGTATTTTTAGTACAGACAACGTTTCACCATGTTGGCCAGGCTGCTTTCGAACTCCTGACCTCAAGTGATCTGCCTGCGTGAGCCTTCCAAAGTGCTAGGATTACAGGAGTGAGCCACCGTGCCCGGCCCCCTGTGCTCATTTTGGAATCAGGTTTTTTTGTTGCTATTGTTGAGTGTGAGGAGTTCTCTACAGATTCTGGATTAACACTGATCAGATCTATGAATTACAAGTTTTTCTTCCATTCCATGGGCTGTGTTTTCACTCTACTGATTGAGGCCTTGGTTCACAGAAAGTTTTACATTTTGATGTTGCCCAATTCATCCATTCTTTCTTCAGCTGCCTGTGCATCTGGCTTTTATAGGGGGATCCCAGTTTTAAAGATGTGTACGCAGCTAAATCTTCAGCTAGAACCAAGGTCAAACAGAAGCATGAAATTTTTGGCTCCATCTGGCATCGCCCTGCTGCCCTGGCCACCTCCTGCCTGGGGCAGGTATACACCTGCGCACGGCCAGTTTCTGCTGCAGTTCCCACTTCAGCTGCTGTCCACTCATGAGACCACGGCAGCCAGGCACGAGAGCGCCCTGACTGGCTAGGGAGCGTGCCATCTCTAGGCAGGTGTGAGGGCTCACAAGGGCTGGGCCACGAAGGCCAGCCCTCGGTGCCAGGGTCCCAGGGGGCCAGGAGCCTGCAGAGGAGGAACCTCTGCTCCTCACCGGCACCACTGCTGCATGCGCCTGGGTGCGCAAAAAATGTTTTTGTTTTAATTAATTTTAAAATCAAAAGGATGAAATAAATATAATAAGGAATAAATAATAATAAAGTGGCCTGGATTGTGTTTGTCTTATACCAACACAGTTGCAGAATACAATTTTGCTTTTGGATATGGGAGGGGCCCATGGTGCACGCATGTGGTCCTGGCTTGAGAGTCACCTGGTTGCCTGAGCCCCCAGGAAGACAAGGCTTAGCATGGAGCACACAGCCCTGAGCAAGGCAGGGACCCATCCGAGGCCTCAGCAGAGGAGGCAGCACCCAGAGGCGGCCCAGTCTCAGCTGCCTTCTGTCACAGAGCCCTTCCCTTTGCCACGCCTCCTCCCCACCCGAGCCCAAGTGCCAACCCAAGAGCCTCCCGGGCAGCCACTACCGGACACTGGTTTCCAAGTGATGATTAAGTGCACCCTGCCTGGCGTCCTGCTCTCTTCTTCAATTCCCTGTGTCTTCCCTGCATCTGGGGGTGGCTCTCATCACCTCTGACTCAGGAGGTTCAGTGGCCTCTCAGCCTCACCCCTGCCCAGGGCAGCCACCACACACAGCTGTTCACAGGTGTCTCTCTGAGCCATTTGCCAGGCCTGGGCCTACTCACACATGTCCAGTTTCCCCTTCATACACAAAGCCTGGTATGTGCAGCTGCCTGCATGCCCCTGCCATCAGCCCCTCACTCTGGGCCCTGGTGCTCGCTCACTCAGCCTGGCCCAGGGCTCCCAGGTGCATGGCCATGCCTGTCCTCTCCACCTGTGGGAGTCCTGCCCACTGTCCTGAACAAGCTCCTGTCCCAGCCCCCATCTCTGCCCCAAGTCCTGACCTTGCTGGCCTTTGCCTCCCTTAACTCTCACGGTTCTTGTCTGATGATAACAAGAGTATGAGGCTGACAGACAGTGCCCACACACTCAACCTGCTCTTGGCAGGGACGGCTTCCTCCAAACGCCCTGCCTATGAGCCAGAGGAGGGCCCCGCTGGCCAGCCTGTTAGCAGGTGGGACAGGCCACACGTGCTCCATGACTCCAAGTGTGTGGCGTGTCCTTGCACATGGGGGAGGGCTCCCTGACACAATGCTGTCGGCCCTGGTACACAGCAAGAGCACCCTGGTTCTGCCTCTTGACAATGTCCCCTGGGGTCCTGAGATGTGTCCTACAGAAAGAACGGACATGCACTCCCCACGCCACCTGCACGCCTTGGGAGAGGTGACAGCAACTGGGTCCTGAGTACTTCCTTGGACAGCAAAAGGAGCGGCTATCCTGGCAGCCCACAAGCCAGGCAGGACAGATGGACATGCACATGCTAATGGCTTGCTGGTCACACATAGCCCTGGGCTCATGGGGAGGATGCTTGCTGGCCAAGAAAACAGGCAGCTTGTCAGCCCTTTCCCTGGCAAGGAATCCTTAATTTTGGCGAGATGAATGTGTTAGACCCTAAGGCTGGAGACCCTGGGACACCTGACCCCGGCAGGGACATCAGGAGAGCTGACTGGGGCACCCATGTGCACCCTCCCTGAGGTCAGCTGGCTGGGGAAGTCACCACACCCTTATGCTGAGCTGACACTGCCCGACCTGTTTAAAGGGCCCAGCCCTGGGTGGAGGAGAGTGCGTAGCCCAGGTTGAGGGGCCAAGGGGGCTACCCCACGCTGCCTGTTCTGAAAAAATGCCTGACCAAGAGACAGCCACAGACAGGCAAGTGGAGGCTAAGGGGAAGGGACTGCTCCAGGCTGCAGCCACAAGCAGGAGCCAGTGCCCAGCAGGACAGGAGGGCTGGGGGCAGAGCCAGAGTGAAGGGAGGGGAAAAGCAGCAGGAGATAGAGACAGTTCAGATGAGCAGCAACAGCACAGGGCCGGAGGCGAATGCTGGTTGGAGACAGGAGGCCAGCTCCTCAGGCCGTGAGGGCATGAACTTAGGAAGAAGAGGAAGGTTGGGCAAGCTTGTGGATTCCAGGCAAGGCTGTGGACTCCATCTGGGTGACAGAGAGAAAGTGTGTGTTGCAGTGGTAATGAGCCTGGGGCAAGGGACATACATTTGTGTCTCAGTTTCTCCTCTGTACCCACCGAGACTCAGAATTCCCACCACACAGGAGTGTTGGGAGCTAGAAGGAATTAATGCACATGAAGTTCACAGAACAGTGGCTGGCACCAAGCACCAAGAAGATGGCTGCATCACGACCATCAACATCACCGTCACCTCTACCACCACCATTACCTCCACCTTCCCCACCACTGCCTCCACCACTACCACCAGCACCATCACCTCCACTCCTACCATTGCCTCCACCACCATCCCCACCTTCACCATCATGACCTCCACCACCACCATCACCATCACCTCCACTAATACCATCGCCCCCATCACCACCATCACAACCATTGCCTCTACCACCACCAACCCCACCTACCACCACCATCACCTCACCACACTTTCACTACAACAACCACCACCACCACCATTAACTTGACCTCACCCTTAAATCCTCATTCACCATCACCATCACCATCACCACCACCACTCACCATCATGACTTCCATCAACATTACCATCACCTCCACCACAACCATCATCACTACCTCCACTATCACCATCACCAATACCACCACTACCAACACCAACACCATGACCACCACTATCACCAGCACCACCCCCATCTCACCTGTATCCCCACCACTCTCATCACTTTGCTGGCATCCTGAGACTTCCAAATGAAAGCAGCTTTGCCAGGTTTAACCTACACTAACCATGGAAGGAAATTTGGGCTGTGAAGACCCACAGGGCCACCACTGGCTCATCCTGCCTGCTGTTGTTATTTATAACCCTGCTTGATCCCCGGCACAGAGCAGGTGTGAAGGAAAAGCCTAGGGCAGGCTCTGGTAACTGGAGTCCATAGAAGCCCCTCTTCGGGAGCACACTGCATCAGCCCCTGGTTCCTTAGCTGAATTGTACCCACTAACAAGCCAATACCTCCGTCAAGAAAAATCTGACAGCCTGTCCCATTCTTAGTTCACCGGGTTTAAGCATCTCTCTGTAAAACCATCAAGAAAACACTGGCCTCTGCAGATGGATGGACAGCTCAGTGCATATACCAGGCGCTCAATAAACACCAAGGGCAGCTACTTCCCTGGTGTCCTGGTGACACCAGTCATCATCATGGCAGTGCAGCCTCAGTACCAGACTTAAAAATTCGTTCTTCCAAAATGCTGGGCAGGAGACCCGGTGTGGAGTGCAGGATCTCCTGAGATACCTCTCCTCTTGGACCTCCAGCCAGGCAGGGTGGTCAGGAGCTGGAAGAGCAGCTGAGGAGGAGAAGAGATGGGGCCAGGCCCTGGCCTGGGAGGCACCACGATCCCTGCATGCACGAGCATGGCCCTCCTTAACTGAGGCTCTTCTCACATACCCGGTCTGAGCCCCTGCTGTCGAACAGAGATAATCACTCATCCCATCCCATGCTAGAAAACAGAGGCCCAGAATTCCCGCTGCACACCCATGGTAGAACTGCAACCAGGACATGAGCCTCCTGACACCCCTAAAAGTCATGCAGCCTTCTGCCGTGAGTGGGGAAGGTGTCCAGGCATGGCTGAGGTTTGGGAGGAGGAGGTCCGCAACTGGGCACTGGGGGACCTGGCAGCCCAGGGCTACCTCCTGCACACAGACCCAGCCTTCTGCTCTGAGGGGCCCAGGCCCTAAGCTGCACGATGGCCACCACCCACACTTCCACACCCAGACCAGCTGCAGCGGCCTGGCCAAGATGATGGGCGCTCCTGCCCAAATGCGATTTCCCAGCTGCTGCAGAGTTAATCACCAGCCTCACTGGCAGTTGCTTCCGGCTTCTATGCAAAGGAAACTGCCAATTAGGTTATAATTAATTTCTTTCCTAGGGCAAGGCCTGGCTGTAACAGGACTGGCCACCCAAGTGGCCTGTGGATGACCGTGTAAGCGTCACTGGCCCCCTTGGCTGCAGGGCTGTAGAGTCTGCCCCAGCTGATTACATTGTTCATTGGTCCTGGCCTGGTACAACGGGGCCAGGGCATCGCCACTGGCTTTGACCCTGGTGCCTCTGGCCTGGGCAACTGTCCCCATGCACTCAGCAAGGCAGTGACTCAGAGCATGTCCATGTGCTAATTTAAGTCAATCTGTCAGCTCATGTTCCTCAAGCTGAGACGGTCTTGCCCATTTTCACCCTACCCCAGCCCCTTCTCATTCCTGTTCAACATTAACCAGTGGGAATCCACGGTGTGCTCCTCATGAGCAGGTCTGCTCCAGGCGCTTCATCTGCATCACCCACTGCATCAAAACAACTGTCAGAGGTAGGGACCATGAGGATTCCCAGCTCACACAGGAGGAAAATGAGGCAGCGCTAGCTCAGGTACCCTGCTGGAGGCCACACAGAGGCTAGGAATTAAGCTGCAGTCTGGCCTGGGCTTCTTTGTTCAGTGACAGGCATGCAGAGAAGCCGAGGCACCGTGAGTTGCCACCCCTTCTGCATTGGGCTGCAGAGCAGAAGCTGGGCTCTCCCTGGAGAGAGGACACAACAAAGGCTTGAGGGTCTGCTCTCAAGAGCAGTGGAGAGTGGAGGGAGAAAGTCAGGAGCCCCCGAGACAGTAGGTTTCAGCCCAGCACAGACCTGGGGCCAGACAAGCCGCCAATCCCGATGCCCCAGGTCACAGCCAGGCAGCCCAATGCAGGGGCACCATGTGCATCTGGATGCTGTTATCCAGGTCCTGGGAGCAAAGACCTCAACATCAAGGGTGAAGAGGAATCCAAACCCAAGGCTGGGGATGCCATGCAGGAAAGGGGATGCCCAGGGGAGTGGTATCAAGTCTTCACTTGACACTGTCCCCATGTGTGACAACTCACACCTCCCTCAGGGCTTCGATTTCTCCATGTGTAAAATGAGAGGTTTGCACTGACGTGTAAGCTCCTCTCAGCCGAGGTCCTCATGCCCTTTGAGTCCACGTGATGTCTGTGCAGGAGTATTCACAGAATGAGCTCCTGACCAGGGACCGAGGAGCAGATGGTGGCCGAGATGGAAATCGGGACAGGCTCTGGCCTAGGTGGCCCCTGGGGGGTGAGGGACATGGGGCCAAAACAGGATTAAGACTGCAAGTGTCCTCCCAGGCCCCGACGATGAGGCAAGAAGACAAAGGCCTAGTCCAAAGGAGAGAGTTCAGCAGCAGGAGGGAGCAGAAAGGCAGGGCAGAGCGGCCCAGCCCATGCCCCTGTGCTTCCCTACTGTGTGCCAGGGCTGGGCGCTTGGCTTCCCTGGCTCTGTCCCTAGTTGTGAATGGGGACAGGAACTCCTCCTTGGGAGCACAGAGTGCCTGCCTATGGATGCCAGTGTTCCACCCCCACCAAGCAGATTCCCAGGAGCTCACAGAGGCTGCCTGCCACCCTTGGTTCAGAGCCCCCCAGCTCTGTGCTGGCCTCCAGAGCTGCCTAGGTGCATCCACCGCTGTCCTGAGAAAACTGCCCCAGGGCCCGGCAGCATGACATCACACCACGGCAATGATGATAATCAACTTACAGCAGATCCAATTATCAGCCTGGTTATTTTTAGTCAGGGTTCAGGGTGAGCGAGAGAGGGTGGCCCTGGGTTCCCATGCTGCTGAGTCTCGTCTCGTCAGTGGGGTGGGGGTCTGCTGGCTCCTTGCACCTTCCCCTTCCTCCATCCTTCACAGGGCGGTTCCTGGGAGGCCCCTTCTTATGCACAAGCAGTGACACCATGGCTTCCAGATGTTTGTGCTCAATGAGGCCTCAGAGTCCAGGTCTTCTGAGAATGTTCTCAAGGTCCCCGAGGGCAGTGGTGATTCAATGCCCATGTGAGGAATCAGACAAATCCACACTCTCCTCACAAGGGACCTGGGGCTCAATCACTGACAGTGACGGCCCTGGATGAAGCTGCTTCTCTGCACCTCTTGATGCAGATGCAACAGCAAAGTCAGCTGTACGGCAAGACAGCCACCCAGTTAGACAACAGGCAGAGGGCTCGAAGAGACGCTTCTCCAAAGAGACATGCAACTGGCCAGCATGCACAGGAAAAGATGCCCAGCACACCATCAGCGGGCAAAGGCAAACCAAAGCCACAATGAGCTAGCACTGTGCACTGGCTGCACGGCCAGAGTGAGACATGAACCAGAGAATAACAGAGAATAACACGTGGTGGTGAGAATGTGGATAGATTGTAACCCTTGGGAATGTAACACAATTCAACCACTGTGGAAAACAGTTTGGCAGCTCCACAAAAAATAAAACAGAATTACCTAGCGATTTCACGTCCGGGTGTGTACCCAAAAGAACTGAAAGCAGGAACTCAGGTATTTATAACAGGAATGTCCCTGGCAGCATTTTTCATAACTGCCAAAAGGGGGAAAGCACCCACGTGTCCGTCCCCAGATGAATGGGTGACGGCACACTATTTACCCCTCACAAGAAGGGGCTAACACATGCCACAGCCTAGAGGAACCCTAAAGACCTTATGCTGAGTGAAGCCAGACAACAGTCCATGCAGATGAAATGTTCCAGGACAGGCCAAGCCACAGAGACAGAACTCAGGCTGGGGGTTGCCCGGGGACAGGAAGCAGCTGTTTAATGGGTATGGGTTTCCTTTTGGGGTGACGAAAATTTTTTGGAACTAAGGCAATGCCTGTTCAATGCTGTGAATGTGCTAAATGCCACCAACCGGTTCACTTATAAATGGTTAAATTTATGTTATATAAATTTCACAATTAAAAAAGAGTAACCCATAATTATTCGCTACCCTGTTTCCCCCTCTGTCCCCCTCAGCTGCTGGGCCCTCCACCAGCCCCTGCTATGTGGACCAGGACAAGGGCTGGAGAGCCAGTAGGCAGAAGTGTGTGCAGGTACACCCCTGAGTGCCCCCATCCCCATGTCCTCTGTACTTGAAGCCTCCTGGGGTGAGAAGGGCCATGTGACAGGATCCCAGGGAACACAGGGAAAGTGACGGTGGCCCCCTCCCAGGCCTCAAAGCTCCTTGAGCCTCAGGCTTCTCGAAGCTCTGTGCCCTCCTGTGCACACAGCCGGGCACACGGGCTGGGAGGTGTGGCCACCCAGTGGGTAAGGGCCATGCCAGGCTATGCCACAAGCAGAACACGTAGATGGTGTTAAGCCCCTGAGACTGGGGGTGTTCCTGTCACCAAGTACAGTCTCACCTGCCCCTGCAGATACAGGTGGTGGGGAGGCTAGGGGAGCAAAGACAATTTGAGGCTTTCCTGGGTCACGAGTTTTCAAGGTGCTGTGGGACGTCCTGTATGTGACCTGCCAGAGGAGTCTCCTGCAGAGACAACCTGTGGGCTGCCCACCGGTGCTGGGTCCCATAGCCAGGCTGGCCCCTCACGATGGCAGAGCAATGTGCCCATGTCACCAAGTGCCTATGAGCCCCGTTGTTTCCCTGGGTGAGGAGGGCCAGGCCAGGCCCCACTTGGGCCAAGTGTTAGGCTTCCCAGGGGTGACAGATGCCCTACAGGCAATAGTGGTTGAGCAGGAAGGGGAACAGAGCAGGAGGAAGCCCCTGGCCCCTAGCCCAGCAACAGCTGCCAGGTCTGTGCCAGTTGCACTGGCAAGTAGTATGAGGAAGAAACCCAGTGAGCCCTCTCCCTCCCTCCGGAGCTGCACCAGCTCATGCTGCACCCCCAGCTCACCCACCCTCGTCCCGGCACCCAGAGCACACATCTCCCCCGTCATTACTTAAATTCTAGGAAATTACATGTTTCCTTTTTCCCTCTCAGGAACACAAGGGCAAGAATCCTCCTGAGTCACAGGCACACAAGGGAACTGGAAACAGCTTGGTGGCCACTGTCCTGCTCCTGCCCTGGGGCCACACTGCCCCTCAGGTGCTTCCCTGGAACCCTGGCTCCTGCAGGGCACAGAGAGCAGCAGCACAGAGGAGCGAGGGCCAGGAGTGGAAGCGCAGCTGCGGCACCCGAATCTGGGAGGGGGTCTAGGACCTGGGGCTGTAGGACCACAGGCTCTCCCCTGAGCACAGAGCCCCAGCACCAGGCCCTCCCTGGTATAAGGGAGGAAAGCCTACGCCCGCTGGTCCACCAGGTGGGCGCACACCTGTCCAGGTGCAGCGGTGACCTTTCTGTGGTGGTGCCTGGGCTGCTGTACTTTGTGGAGCCACCCTTGAGGCAAAAGCAAACAGAGGTGTTTGCTCGGAGCTGGCCACCTGCTCCCTCCAGGGCCAGGTGCTACCTGAACTGCTGTCCTTAAGGTCCTGCTGGCACCATCTCCCTGCCCCAGGCTTTTCAGGGGCCAGGAGCCAAGCCAAGAGGAGCTGTGGGAACAAGGACGCCTCGCTGCCTGCTCTTGCCCAGCCTTGCCCTGCCTGGGGTCTCAGGGTGGACAGTTCAGGGACCCACGGGCTTCATGGCCTCTAGGCTTGGGGAATGGTGGGGAGCGGGGTCCCTGAGGCCCCCATGATCACACAGCTGCAGGACCAGAGCTCCATGGAGGTCCAGGCCTCATTGTTTCAGCGCCCATCCATGTGCCCCAGAGCTCAGGGAAGGGGGGACGAGGCAGAGAGGTAAGGCAGGACCTCAGGGGCCGCCAAGTGTCCCAGAGCCTTGGTCAGGAGAGGGCCTGTCCACCAAAGTTCTCCTATGAGAGGTAGAGCCTGCCTCACAGGGGCAAAGAATCAATCCCCAAGACTTTGCCTCCATCCCTGAGCCGGCCCTGGCTGCTGTGCTAGTGGGGGAGCCAGAGGGGCTCTAGTGGACCTGGGGCCTTCTCCCCTTCCAGCCCTGAGGGGTGCAGTGCCTGGGTCATGGACCCCAAGGGACCTCCCCACTTGACCCCATAGTCCTACTGACTGGCAGCCTCCCAGGGGCCATGGGGTGCTCCCTTACCCCATGGAGCACAGAAGACGGCTCTGGCAGGCCCAGGTGCAGACAGGCAGGGAGAGACGGCCCCGGTGCCATCACCTTCTCTGTGACCATGACAGGTGTGTTCTCTGCCTGGTGGTCACTGCCCAGTCCCCGCCCCTTGCCACACACGCATGTGGAAATCACTACACAGGGTCTCCTTGACTACGGTCTCTCCCTGCCATGAGACAGCTCTGGAGAGTCCCCAGCCCTAGAGCAGCAGGGCAGGAGCCCAGGCTCCCTCAGGAGTGCTCCCAGGCTGCTGTTGTTACTATTATTGTTACTGTTACTGTTACTATTATTGTTACTATTAAGTCACTCTGCTGAAAAATAATTGCAGAGGAGTGGAGAGATAGAAGGCACAGCAGAGAACGGGGAGGGAGCACAGCCTGGCACCAGGAAGCAGCCTCTGAAGCAGGGAGGGGGGCGGGGGGCCCACTTCTCAGGGAGGGGCTCCCGAAGTGGAAAGGAAGTGCCTCTGTAGGAGGGGAGGAGGGGAGCAGGGAGCCTGGGGGGCTGCGCCCCGCTTTGCCCCTATTCCCTGGCTTTCTTCTCCCAGGCTGTCCTGGAGGATGGGAAAGATGAGGAGGAAGGCCCTGTCCTGCATGAGGAAACACAGCTGTACCCCCCCGATGCCCAACCCCCATCCCTGCACCCTTGTCTTCAGCGCAGTAGCTTCCATCCGATGCCAGGGCCTCAGGCATATGTTGGTTGCAAGGGCCACAGCCTGGTGTCCCAGCTGAACATCTGAACCGCCACTGGCAGCAAGATGCCTTCCTGCCATCCACGGAGCACACACAGTCGACCCTTCTGCTGGCACAGCCATGCCTGGTGCTTGTCCCCAGACCCATAGGACTCCCAGACATCAACTAAAGGTGACGAGACCCAGAGAGTGTCTCAGCGTCTGTGCATGGTGCCACACATTACTCTGGGATCTGGGCTGGGATGTCCTGAGGGCACCTGGAGCCCGAGGTGGGGGGCCTTACCAGTGGGTGGGCAGGCTCAGGGCAACCTCCCTGGAAGCCCTCCTTAGCCCCACCCTGGACCCACACCACTGGCCCAGAGAACGGGCTGGAGCAAGCCAGAGGGCCAGGGCTGGGGAGCTCCTGCATCCTCTCTACTGGTTCGAGTCCATAGGCTATGAGAACCTCAGTTTCCTCACCTGTGAAATGGGCCAAGGCCATGACCCTTGCAGACTTGTTGGAAAAGATGAAGTGAGTAGGCACAGCACAGGGGCAGCGCACTGTGAGCCCCCATGGGGTGCTACTGCTGGTATTAGCCTTATCCAGTTAAGAGGAGGGGACCTAGAGGGTCGTTGGCCAGGCTGCAGAGGGGGAAGGTCTCAGGGGAGATGGCAGCTTCAGGGCCTTCCCTTCCCCTTAGCACCCCAGGTTCCATTTTAACAGATATCGTAATTTTTAATTGGTTTTCTCCTCCCCTGGCTAAAAGGCTATTAGCTCCCCACTAGGTGAACGCATCCCATTTTCTTCACACCACCAAGGAAACAGTGATTTCCTCAGCCTGTCCCTAAAGTGATTCTGCAGAATAAAGACAATTTAGTGAATCAGCTCAACGCACTTCCCCATTTGCTCTCTGCTTGCAGGCCCCCAGCAGGCCCAGCCCACCAGTGAGGGCTGCAGGCAGCTCCTGGAGGTCAGACAGGGTCAGTGAGCTGGAGTGGAGGAGAAAGCAGGCCAGGCCCAGGTGAACCTGGTGAAGCCTCTGGCCAGAGAAAGGGGAGGAGGAAAAGGATGAAGCAGGGGGAGCTGTACCCCTGGCCTGAGCTGCCCACGCTGATACCTGGGTGGTTCAGGCAGAGGTGGGCTGCCTAGGCCCTCTGTAGAGGGTGGTCTGGCAGCTTGGATCGGGGCCCTGCCAAGTCACAGTGCCCAGCTCTTCCATGCTGGGAGCAGAAGGCCCCGGGGCCCAGGGGCAGAGAGGAAATGTCCTTCCTTGCTGCAAAACAGGACCCAAGAGGCCAGGCCAGGAAGACGAGAGACAAGAGGCTTGCTTAGGAGCTGTGGGAGGTTGAGGTGCAGGGTCAGCCTGGGACCTGGGGGGAACCCCAGAAGCTGAGACTCAGTTTCCTCATCCAAGCAACAGGGACAGCCATATCTGTGTTGAGCAGTGAAATGCCAGAAACCTTTAAGAGCAACTTTTAAATGAATGTAACTTTTAGATGGAGGTTCTCTCACTCTGGTTCCAGCGTACCTGGGGCTGACAGGCTATGCCCTGCAGGTATGAGGTGTGTGTCCCTATATACACACGTGGGGTCCCTGTGTGTATGAGTGATGAGAGGGGCTGGGGTCCCTGTGTGAGGCAGGGTGTGAACGAACCACGCTGTGCATGTCCACAGCCTTGGGGGCAAGTGCTGTGAGAAGGGGCAGGAGTGTGTCTTGATGGTGATCCAGTGTGAGTGTGCGTGTGTGAGCTGGGGAAGGACCCTCATCCTCTAGAGACCCGGTCTGTGCCTGTCATCAGGCCCAGCCACTAAAGTGCAGCGTCCGCAAGAGGGCGCTTGAGGCCGAGCTGTCCCCGTGGGGTGGTTGGGGAGCACCGCAGGGCTCACTGGGGCGGTCCTTGGTAGCTCCAAGAGTGCGGCTAGAACCTCCGGAGCTGTGGCTCCTGGGAAGGAGCCCCGCAGGCCTCTTCAAAGGCCCCAGCTGTCTACTCCAGGGAGTGGGGCTGCCTCTCCACTCCCAGTGCCACCAACTGTGGTGCCCGGGTTATCCCAGCGGCTAGGGGCTCACAATCTCTGGATTGGGGAAGCTGTCTGTGGGCCAGGGGTCTGGGCACGGAAAGCTACCTGCATGCCTGCTGAGTGCCAAAAGCCGGCCCCCAGAGCCTGGCCCCCACAGCCTCACTGGCCACCCCAACTGAACGCAAGGCTGTGGAAGGGTGTGGGGAAGTCCCCTGCCCAGCACACCAGCAGCTGTTCACACCTGACCCCCTGCCCACAACCTCAAAGCCAAAGCCACAGCCCAGAATCCCAAGACAGCGTCAGAGCGCCTTGTTTGCTTCTGCCCCGTGTCTTCCCCCTGCAGCACTGGGACCCCAAAGTCCTAACACGCAGAATAGATAGGAGGACAAGGGCTTCTCCCCTGTCCCTCGCTAGGTGGACTGGGGACCCACTCTGGCCTCAGCATATGCTGAGCTGAGGCGCAGGTCACACACGTGAAGTCTCAGGCAGGCCTGGAAACTCAGTCTGTGCAGGGCCTGGGGCCATGGCTTTTTCTGTTCCCAAAGGCTATGGAGAGAGAAAGCCCTTTGTAAGGAGTGAGGGAGGATGGCCAGGGCTCCTTCCCTCTTAGAGGGAAACTTGGTTCATACACAAGCACTTGGAGGGGATCAAGTCAGGGCCAGTTTGAGGGACACCAAAACGCGCGCCAAGGGGTCAAAGATTCCACAGCCTTGCGGCTCACTCTGCCAGAGTTTGGGTGGGGTCGATGACCATCTTTGCAAGGCCACACCTAATGCTGGGATCCTAAGGTACCTGCGGTTTCACTAGGCCCAGCACCGACGCTGGCTGGCGGCGCAAACCCCTACCCCACCCCAAGCCGTGGGCCTCCTATGGCCGCATCTTCAGCATCTCTGCCAGCCAGCGCCACACGACTCCAGGGCTGCCGGTGGGACGCCAATCACGGCGTCCCCTCGGGGGGAGCCACCCCAGAAATCACGGTTTTTAGGTGTTTAAAAACCAGGGCGGCAAAAACGCACGAGGGAAAAGCGATCTTTTCAAAAGAGCCTCCGAATCCCTCGGCTGGCCAGGACGGCAGAGCTGGGGGAGGAACGCACGGACGCTGAGCGGGAAAAGGAAACCAGGACGGAGCCGTCTCCTGCCGAAACAGAACTCTCCGCACGAACCGCGGGCTTTCGGAGCTCCCTGACCCGTCCGCCACGCCGGCCCCGAAACGGCTGTCCCATTTGCTCCAGGACGCGGCTTTGGCGCAGGGCGCGGCCAGATTGAGACCTGCGGCGATGACTAGGGTTCTGAGCACTGACCCCCTCCGCCCAGCCCGCGCTCCGCTCCCGCCCGAGATCCGCCCAGCCCTAGCCCGAGGCGCCCTGCCCGCCGCCCGCCGCAGCCACTGCGCTCCCAGCCGAGGCCGGGTGGCCGGCGACCGCACAGCCCGCTGCCCACGGCAAACAGAAAGGCGCTTCTGAACGCGCCCGCTCCGCTGCTCGGCGCCAACTTCGCCCTGGCCGCTGCGGGAGCCGGCGGCCAGCAGGACTCACCTTTGCCTAGCAGCGGCAGCAGCAGCAGCAGCAACAGCAACCGCAGCCCCGCGGCACCGGACGTCGCCTTCGCCATCGCCCGTGCGCGCTGGGGCCGCGGCTGGAGGGACGGCGGCTGGGGCCAGCGGGTCTAGGTGGCGGGTGCGGCGCTCAGTCTGGCCGCCCCATCCCCGCCCGGGGCGCGGCGGACACGACTGACACTGGGGGCGCGGCGCACGTTCCGGGGCACTCAGCCCTGCTGCGCGCCCTGCTTCGGTCGCGGGACTGAAGCGAGGCAAGCGCCGGCTGCGCCGGAGGAGCGGGTAGGGGCGGGGCAGGGCGGTGCGGGGGCGGTCCGGGGTGGGCCAGGCGGGGCCGGAGGCGGGCGGGGTGCGGGCAGGGGCGGGGCTCCAGTGCTAGCTCTGGCTGCGCGGGGTGCGGCCGGGGCGCGGCGCGTGTAGGAGCTCAGTGCGGGACGCGCGGCGCGGGCCGGGTGGGGCTTGAGGAGGAGCGGGGTGCGGGAGCGGGGTGCGGCCGAAAAAGGCCCGGCAGGAGCCGGGTGCGGACCCCGAGGTACGCGGTGCGGATGGAACCCAGGAGCCGGGGTCCGCGCACCTACGCAGAGCCGCTCTTCCTACCCGGTGCGCGCCCGCTTGCAGTCCCTGCGTTTTGCCCTTTCCGCTGCACAGAGAGGGCAGGGATTTTACGCAGGATGCAGGTCTGGCCGACTGGCTCGGGGTGCGACCCCGCGGACTCAGAGAAGGGCGCCCCGCCTCCAGGCTCTCCGCGGAGCGCTTGCTGCGCCATTTCTCAGGGGCGGGAGGCGCCGTGGGAGCGCGGCCTCTGCCGGGGCCCGAGGCAGGAGGCGGGGAAGAGCTGAGCAGGGCAAGAGAGGCAGAATAGCCTTTTTCAACATCCTGGGGTAGTAGAGAGGGTAGGGTCCTGGAAGGGCAGTTTGTGATTCCCCCCTCCGGTAGTGGTCCAACCGTTGGAAACCGGAAACTGGCTCCGGCCGCCTTTCAGAGACTTGGTGCTGGTGGCCCTTGCATCCCTTACACAGGAGAACGCTCAGGAGGTGGGCTGGCAGAGTCGGAGAGCGAGTAGCGAGGAGGAGGAAATAATCCAATTTTCCCCCAAGAAATGATGGAAATGATGCGCATAAACACATTTACCCCTAATAGGGAGCAGCAACTGGACCTGAGAAGGGGTTCTGGGTGAGGTTGGATGTGGGCTCAGTGGGGAAGTTCTCTGTTCTCGCCCCATCCCCCGCTGCTTTTTGAGGTCTGGCCTGCACCTACGCACAGAGGGATGGAAGAAGGGAAGCCCATGGGCCCTTGAGGAGGAAGAGCCTGGGAACCTGGGCCCAGGGCACACTTGAGCCAGCCGCTCCCTTGCTTGCTGTGTGCAGAACCCCGCCCTCTTGCCTGGCTGAGCTCAGGGCTGAGTAAGTGATCTGCACATCACTGCAGATATGAAGTCAAAGTGAAGTCACCCTCACGGGCAGGAGGGGGAGCTGCCAAGACAGAGGCTGGCTTGCACTCAGCCAACCGTGATGTCCAGACCTGGCTTGCTGAGGGGTAGGTGGCTGGGGCACAGGCCTGCCAGCCCAGGAGAGCCACTCTGGGCCACTGGACTCCGGCTGCCTGAGACGCCCTTCCAGTTTATGGAGCTGGAGTTGGCCACAAGGGGCTCCCTTGGGTGCAGACAGGTTCCATCTCTGGTGCCAGTGGCTACCTAGGCTACACACTCAGGCCTGTGCCCAGGGAAGGGACCTGATAGGTAGGGAGGGGCTGGGGACATCTTTTGGCTACAAACAAGCTCCTGTGATTGCTCCTAGGTGAATGAAGACAGAAGTGGGTAGGCTTAAACAGCCCCACCCCCGCACCTCCCGGGGACCACCCTGGCCAGCCCTTGGCTGACATTGATGTCTGGCTGGGCTCTGTGTGGCCATCTTAAGGGGCCATCTGGGGCTGTGCTCATGCCTAGCCTACCTTAGGCCTTTCCACCCTCTTGCTCCACCCTCACCCTTGGGGGTCCTGAGTGAACACCTGACACCATGAGAGGGTGTCATTTACTCCTTGGAAAAAGGTCTGGGGGGCCCTCGCATGGGTGTACCCCATACACATGCATACATGCAGACACCTGTGTTCCCATACGTGGACACACACACACACACACACACACACACACACACACACAGATGCATACCTCCCTGCCATGTGTACGCCCAGGGATCTGACCAAAGGGTCGCTCAGCAGAGGACAGATGTGAGGCCCAGAGCCTGCTGGCCTCAGGGACTGCGCGGAGAGGAGATTCAGCCCTGCTGGGTGTAGGCTCAGTATCCAGAACATCAGGCAGCAGGAAGGAGCTCCTCGCCCAGCAGAGGGGAAGCGAGGCCACCCCCTGAGGTCTCACAAGGGGAGGTGGAGGCCGGGTGAAGTGCAAGGCAGAGGTGCCGGTCTTTGGCTGCCCAAGAGTCCTGGCCCTGGCTTCTCTCAGTCCATGGGGTGGGGAGGGCCTGCAGGGGGCTCTGCCTCTCTTTCTTGACTCCCCTTAGTCATCTCTCTGAGCCTCAGTTTCCCCAGCTATAAACATCTCCCTTTCAGAAGAAGGGGTGAAGCTAGAAAGAGGGGTGCATGTGAGGGTGGAGCCCAGTGCCCAACAAACAGGAAGCCCTTAATAAATTGTAGCCATTGGGCCTCCCTGGGCCTGGGCTTGGGCATCCTGGCCACACCGCCCTGCTGAGGGTCGTGGGCTCTCTGGGACCTGGAGGAGGGCACATCACAGTGTGGTCAGTGCTTCCTGCCCCTGCCCGCAGGTCCCCTTGGAGAACCTTCAGGGCAGCTTTTATGAAGACACACATCCTGGGCCCCCCCGCTCCCTAAAAATCCATGTTAAAAAAAAGTTCAGGGGCCAGGCTAAGGGCTCACACCTGTAATCCCAGTACTTTGGGAGTTCAAGGTGAGAAGATCATTTGAGGCCAGGAGTTTGAGACCAGCCTGGGCAGCACAGTGAGACTCTATCTCTAAGAAAAAAAAAATTCCCCAAGAGGTTCTGGTGCAGGCATCTGCTTGGAGTGATTAGACCTGAGTTTGAATTTTGCCATTCATAGTTGTGTGACATTGCATACATTACTCCTCAGCTTCAGTTTTGTCATCTCTCAAATGGGGACTGAAACAGTGTCCTTCCCTGGTGACTGTGAGGAGATGATATTTTCAAGGCTCTGCCCCAGTGCAGGGTAAGATGCTCAGTGGGCGGGTGGCTCACACCATCTCCCTGTAGCATGTGAGAACTTGGAGGTCATTCATTGCTTCTGAGCAGGTGAAGATTAACTGGAGTCCCTCAGGTCTGACCCCAAAGCACCAAAACGCAGCACAGGGAAGGGAGGGAGGAGGGCAAGCCCATCACGGACAGAGATCTGGGCCATGCCTGTGCAGGTTTGCCTGGCAGGAGGCGGGCGGGATGGGCTGTGTCCTCTGACCCAGGTGACATGGGGGTCTCTGCCTGCACTGAGAAGCATGGTGGGAGTGAGGCTGAGTGCAGTGACAGGAAACTCTGGCTCTGGGGGTGTCTTGTCACTTGCAGGTAGGGGGAAACACATTGAAGAGCGCAGCTCGGTCCTGGTGACACTGGAAGACTGGGTGGAATTCCTGGAACTGCTGACCGAGGCCTCTCAGAGTGGGCGTGGGCAGGGGTCCAGGTCCCTCCCATGGGCAGTGTGACATGGTGGTTGGAAGCACAGACTCTGAGGCTGGCTGTGTGCACTGTTAGCAAAGTGGTCGGTGCCTCAGTTTCCCATCTGCCTGCCACTGCCCTCTGCTCCCCCATCGGGCTATTGAGGTGAGGGGCAGGTCTACTCCTCCCCATGGTTTGCCTCCCTGGCCTTGCTGTGGGTGCCCTCCAGGGCAGCTGCGAGGAGGAAGCCAGTGACCACCAGCTGGCTCTCAGGACACTCAGAGGGGCTGCTCAGCCAGCCCACCCCATGCCAAATATGCTGTTTCCATGAGCATGCTCACGGAACACCTGGCCTGGGCCTGCAGGGTGTGGCTGTGCAGGATAGGCTTTACCTAACTGTGCAGGTCCTGCCTGCTTGTGGGCCTCAGGTGCCCTTAGGGGTGTTTGCAGAAGAGCCCTCAGCCTGGCCTGGGAGAAGACCCCTTTTGCATCCTCCCTGGGGCCTGATTAGGAGCCAGGTGCCTGAACAAAAGCAACAGGGGCCTATATATCCATCAGAGACCCTGGGGGGTTCAGAGAAAGCCCACCTCCTCCCACCAGCCTGCGCACCTACTCCCACTAACCTATCATTATCACTTTGCCCACCTCAGTTTTCCATGCCCCCACACTTCGTTCTCTTCTGAATTTCCTTCCCTCGCCCTCCTTTTTTCTTCCTCCTCTGCCCCTCTTCTCCTCCCCTTCCCTTGGCAGAATCTCCATCCTTTTGTCTCGGCACCGGAGCCAGGCTAGCCACACCACTCAGCAGCTTCTGTGGTCCTCTCTGGGCCTCGGTGTCATCCTCTGTGACATGAGAGCAATAACATGGGCACTGCCTTGAGGGTAAAGCCCAATCATGCGTCAGTGGGCTCAGCAGACAGTGGCAGTGTTTCCTGCCTCTCTGCCAGGGTTTTCTCTCCTACAGGAGGCTGTCTAGGTGTGGCCTGGGGCAGTAACATGGTGAGAAGGCTGCAGGTGGCTCTGAGCGTGTCTGCGCTCTGTCTCTTGTCCCCATGTCCTTGGCGGGTTACCCAGAATCTCCATGCCTCAGTGGGAAAGCAGAGCTCCTTCTCCCCAAGTTCCCCGGGGATGCAGACAGTCAGTCTGCACAGAGCGCTCCTGCTGATGGCCAGCATCCCTGGGCTGAGGGCTCTGTCAGCTGTAGGGGCTGAGACCATGAGGCCCAAGCAGCCACTGGACGGTGCTAGGGTGGCATAGAAAGCCAGGGGGCCCTGGACCCAAACAGTCCGGGCTTTCCACCTGCACATGTGACAGCACGCACCTGTGTGCTGTGTGGGGCTGGTGGTCAACGAGACTGGCCTGCCAGAGCACAAACCTGTCTTCTGCATCCTGGTATGGCCACAGGCTTTGAGCCCTCCCCATGCAACCGGAAGCCTTCTCAGTGCTGGAGGGACCCGGGACACCAGAGTCCTATTTGCCACAGAGGACCACTTATCTGACCTTGAATTACACATTCGGGAGTGGTGGGTTGATTAATGTCTGCGCCCACCCAGGCTCCTGGGGGATTGGCTCACATAAGCGGCCCCAGCCCGAGGGGCTCAGAGGCCGGCTAGTTAGTGGACAGGACCTCAGGCCTGCTGGTGCCTTGCTTGGTGCATCCTCTGGAGAAGGCATCCTGGCTCCAAGCAACATGAAGAGTGGGAGCTCGAGTCAGCCGTCCAGCAGATACGGGCTGAATGCTTTTTAGACAAAGCATCTCCCAAGGCAGTTTCATAATCTCCCTTGTAATGCAGATTTAGACAACTTTTTACGAATGCACTTTTTAAAATAGGCCTTAATGGATCTTTGCAGTAGTTACAGTCCATTGTGTAAATGCAAGCAGAAGGCTTTTTGAAAACATGTATTATTGATCAGAAAGGCAGCAGCAATTAGAAGCCAGTGTGTCATATTGTTCAATACACACTTCCTATACAGCCCTGCCGTGCCCACTCATAACTTTCTGACAAATTATCTTGTCACTAGGAAGCCCTTTCTTTTCCTTTTTGTTTCTGTGAGTGAAAGAGTGCCCCCGATTCATTATTACCTGGAGGTAAGCTCAATGAAAAATTAAGCTCACCTTTGCCATTGCAAAACCTATTTACAACTTCTACTTGGCCTTCTCAACTACAACCAGGTCTGAGCTGGAGGGGCCACAGAGGAGCCACTTCAAAGGAGGAACCCTAGCATCCAAGGCCACCATGAGCTGCCATTCAGCGGGGTTCCAGGGAGGAAGTGTGCCCCTGCCAGCTCCCAGTGTCCTCAGCTTTTCTCCTCTTCAGTTGCCAAACCCAAAATGACCACTGAGGATTTGCTTTTTGCTCCAACACTGGTAGGAGAATCTCTCTTTCCCCCAGTCTGCACAATTGCCCTTCGTCCTTCTTGAAAAGCCCACTTATTTATTTGACAGACATCTCCTGCGCCCTTGCTATATTCCAGGCACCATTTTTGGAAACAGAGATACTACAGTGAAGAAAACCAAGTCCCTCCATTCCCCGTACATCTAGGGGACAATCTCCCAAACTCAAGGCACATGTGCAGGGTTCCAAGGCAGAAGAGATGTAGGTGATGGTTGTCAGGCCTGGGCGGCCCCAGGAGCTGACCTTGGGCAAAAAGGATGGTGCTGGGGGACAGTGCTGCCCTGGAGACACCGGGAGGCGGTGGGAGGCCAGCCAGCCTTGGCTTCCCCGCAGTGCCCCAGCAGGAACAGGCAGGTGTTCACCCTCCCAGGAGAGCATCCTCTCAGCAGCCTCTGGCTGGCCTCCCTGGAAGTTGCAGTGCACCCTCCATCCTCTGAGAGAGGTCCTACCCTCAGGACCTGCAGAGGCTCACTTTGGCCCAGGAGGTCTTTTGGAGCCAAAAAACCCTGTGGTGCTTTGGGATGCTGACAAACAGGAAGCCAGTGACTGAATGCCCCAGTGGTGTCTGCAGGCTGCCATGGGCCCACGATGGAGGTGGCTGTGGCTCTGGCAAAGTGTTTATCTGCCAGGGCCCTCCAGGCTTGTGGGTGCTCAGGGGAACCTGCCTTGCTCCACATTCGGGAGCTGCTGTGAGCTGCAGGGACAGGAGGGAACTGTAAGCTGCCTGCAGGCCACCCTCCTTTCCTCCCTCCTGCTTGCCCTTGGGTGTGGGGTGCAGGGTGCAGGTCGTGCGTGGTTTCCAGTCCCTGTGTCTGCAGAGGGTCCAGGCACTTGGTACTTGCTCAGGTACTGCAGTGGGCCCAGGCACTTGGTACCCCTTCCAGCTCTCCCGCAGGCCTTTGTTGCTTTGGAAGCCCTGGGGCTGGTTGCAGGCAGAGGCCTCAGGAATTCCCCTCCAGCCCCTGCACCACCCTGTGCTGCTACCTGAGCTGAGGCCTGCCCAGGGCTTCCCGCCGTGCCTGGACCCCTCATACAGACCAGAGAGGCCCCTCCCTGCTTGCTCTGTCTGTCCAGGGGAAGGTTCTGCGACGATGACCATGTTGAACTTTGTGCTGCCCGAGCACTTAAAATGTGGCTAGTGCGACTGAGGAACTGAATATTTAATTTTATTGAATTTAAAATAATGTAAAATTAAATAGCCACATGTGGCCAGGATACTTATTGAGCAATGCAGCTCTAAAAAACATCTCCGTAGCCTCTCCTTGGGGTGCCTGGGGAAGATGGGCTCCTGCCACCCACCTCCCTGCTGGAAAAAGAGCAGAGAAGCAGCCAGCTGGATTGTTCCAGGGAACTCTGCTCTTGCAGCATTCCCTCTGTGCCTCGGCTTCCGGGCAGCTTGAAAATGCACAGCCCTGAGGAGATGGGTGGCACTGCAGGGGTACACCCTGGGCACCTCCTATCTGGAGAGTCTTCTGCTTCCCTCCAGGCCCAGCCCCAGGACTTCCTTCCTACAGCAGGCAGGCCTAGGAGCACAGACACAGCTCAGCCTTGGCAGAGCCCTGCCCTCAGGGGCCTCTTTGGAAAGGGGCTGATGAGCTACTGCATATTAAGAGGCTGATGAAGAGCTGTCAGGGGACTCTGCATGCAGCCGGAGGCCCAGGCGTGATCACGAATGCTGGGACCTCAGCATCCAGCCCTCTCTCCTCTGCCCCAGACTCCCCATCCCTCAGACTCCCCAGGTGTTCCCTGTCCTGGACCCCCACCTGCCTGGGCGGATCTTCCTGGCTCCTCCCAGCCCCTCTGTTGTCCAACTCCTACTCATCACTCAGAAGTCACCTCTTCCCACCTTGCTTAGATGCTCGGCACTGGCGCTGCGTGGAGCCTAGTGCGCCCTAGCTGTGCTGCGTTTCCCTGTGGCCTGAGGGAGGCCTTGCAATGTCTGGCCCCAGGCTCCCTACATCACTCTTCAATGTTGTCTGTTCCCTGGTCTGTCTCATGTGCCCGGTCTGTCTGCGTGGGTTCAGGTGCGTTGGCTGCTGAACTCCCAGTATCTAGGGCAGCTGGGGACCTGGTGAGGATTCCTAGCTGCTGTTCAAATGTCTGCCAGGAGAATGCCCTCTGGGCAGGAAGGACAGCCTGGGTCCAGCCAGGAGTGTGCTCAGCCAGCAGGTGGGGAGTGCAGGGGTCTGCTGGGAGCATCTGTCCACTGCCCCACTCTCTGCAGCCCCTTGATGCATGCTCACCCGCTCCTCCGAGCCCCTTCTTCCTGGCCGGCCTGGTTCTGCGCGGATGGAAACCATCTATAAACATCAGGGGAAGGAGCGACGCGACCAGGGGCTTGAGCTGAAAACAACTCGCAGGGAGAGAACAAGGAGCCCAAATAAATCACCCGGGGCCCGACATTTGGAGCGTTTGCGTTGGAGACCAAACACAGATGCCCTTTAGATAAATACATTTTTGAGAAGCGTTCCGCAGGAGAACTTTATGACTTTAATAGGTTTTTGGTGTCAGACAAGCATCAGGAAGTGTTTTGTGGAGAGAGTTTCTCTAAAAAGCACAGAAACATTCTTCTCCCTCTGGCCCTTTAAACATAAGGATATGATGAGCCCAGCAAGGGGAGGGGCTTCCTTTTCCAGGTTCCCTTGGGATTTGCCCAGGGCTGGGATTGCTCAGCTGAGAATGTTCTGGAAGGTTTGGAAGACCTCAGTGCTCCAGGCCAGCAGGGGGTGGGGGATCGGGGTGGGGGTCTCTCTAGAACCTGATTTAGAAGCTTAGAAGCATCTTGCTTACCCAGAGCAACTCCCCTTCCCTCCCAGCTGTGCCCCGCCCCGACCCCCAGAGGAGCCTGGGCCTGCGGTCCTAGGGGATAACAAGGGCTCTGCGTGGAGGACATTGGTCCTGCTGAGGCTTCCAGAGGTTGGCAATTTTCTGTAGATTGGATACTTTACAAAGTTCCCCAGGATGAAGCCCAGGAGTACGGAGCTGAGCTCACCGTGGGCCCTGAGCCAGAGAGAGGAGACGCTAGGAGAAGGGCAGATGCAATCATGTCTGCAAGCTTCTCCTTCCAGCTTAGAGATGGGCCCCCACCCTCCTGCCCACCCATCCTTCCTGGGCCCTGCCCAGGGTCCTGCAGCCGCCCTTTGCCCAGGTTAGGCCTGGATACCAAGCGGCCGCTGGTGGGGCTGGCTCCATCCTGCCTGAGCTGCTCTACTCTCAGCCTCCCAGCCCCAGGATGGGTCTGAGCTGTGAAGGTGTGGGTGCCGTCCTGGAATTGCAGCCCCAATTGCAACTCATCTTCAAGTGAGGCTGGCATCTAAGCACGACACACCAGATCGTCCGTGCTGTGGCTTGGGGCCAGTTTGGGTGGGTGGTTCTAGGGCCAGGCTGGGCTGACTGCAGGCTTGTTTTCCAGGCCCGGCGGGACGGGTGTCTGCACTGTTTTCCAAGACCCCTTCTGAGGGCTGCAGAAAGCTTCCAGGCCTCCATGTTGATGGCAGAGGGGGCGAGGCAGCTCACCCTCTGCCCTGCTGACTTCTATGCACATTTGGGGCCACGTTTTCAACAGCTGCAGCACTGGAGCCAAGAGAAAGTCGGCCTAAGGTTTCCACCTCTGTGGGTATCCTGCTTCCCTGGGCCTGGCCCTCAGGGCCTGCCTCAAACCCTCACCCACCCAGCCCTGCACTCACGGGGACCTAGGCACCCTCCTGGGTGGGAGGTGGTGCACACGGGGTTGGGACGGGGTCAGGGCAGGGTTGTGTGTGAACAGCCGCCGTGGTCGATTCCTCCTAGGCTGTAAGTGAGGGGTAGGTGTAGAGAGGCCCGCATTGGGAAGGGAAATGCTTCCCCCCTCCTTCTTCTCCTAGGGGCCCGAATTCACCACCTCAGCCCCTGAGACTCACCCAGAACCTCATCAGGAGACCAGCCAATGGAAGGATGAAAACAGTTGGAGGATCTTCTAAAGCCTTTCTCTTGCCTCATAGTTTATTTCCTTGCAGAATCCAGCCCCTCAGATGCAGCTGATGTCTTAGCTGCCACACACAGCAACCTTTTTTGTCTTCACGGTTGTCTCTGAAGCAGTTTCCAACTAAATAAAAGCATCTCCATAAAGGACACGTCATTGAGGCTCTCGTGACCTGTGCCAGGTGGGAGGAAGTGACCTCTGCTCTATTTCCCAGCCCTGATACCCAGCCTGGCATGGGCGGGGGGCTGTTGCCTGGTTACCCATTTGCATTTGTAATTTGTCAGCGTTCTCCAAATCATAAAGGTTTGGGTTTTAGTTATGCATGTCTGGCCCCTGGAAGAAAGGCTGAATGAGATCCCTCAGGGAGTTAAAGCTTTGGTCCCTGAATCATCTCTTCTAGCAAAGAGGCAGGCCTCTTTTTTGGGGGGTGAGAACAGCTGGTGGAGATCCTCCCTACCATGTGGGCAAGTGGGCAGCCCAGGACTGGCCCCTCTAATTCACTCAGGATCACAGCATCCCCAGGTGGCAGCAACATCCCTATCTTACAGGTGAGCTAACTGAGGCTCCAGCTCAGGTATTTCTTCTCTGGGGCCCTCGAGCCACCCTGCTCATGGTTCCCAAGTGCCAGTGGAGGCTGGTCACCAGGCCCCAGGGTGGGATGTGGGGTGTGGGCCGCAATGTACACTTGCCATGAGCTCCCAGTGGCTGGGGTGCTGCTGGCTCCACATTTGGGCCCACACTTGGGATCCACTGCTCTCAACCCTGTAGAGTGGGAGAGGGACAGGTGAAGGTCTCAGAGTGGAGGCATTCCCCCACCTACTGGCAGCATGTCCAGCTTGGCCAGGCATCCCCGGAGCTGCTAAGCCCCCCTCCCATTCTCCTCCCCATGCTCCTCTCTGTTCCCAGCCTCAGTGCCCTGGACTTATGCCCCTGGCCCTGGCCTCACTGGTCAGCGGGGAAGGATGCTCCTAGCACACACCACACCACATTCTGCAGAGACTTGGGTTTGCAGACAGCTGTTGGCCTTCTGACACCCATTTTTTCAGCTGGACTCCTCATGTAAGGCCCAGAGCCCTTGGAAGCCACCCATCCAGTGCCTCAGCCACCCCAGCAAAAAGGGTGGTCATTTCTGTGATCTAGGCCTGGATCCCACCCAAGATATCCATGACCCTGTACAGTACTGAGTGTCAGGGAATCTATAGCAAATGCATTGCCTTCACCTACAAAATGGCTGCAGCGACAGTCCCACCTCACTCTGAGTTGGGGCACAGATTCTGTGAGATGTGGGAGGGGAGGCCCCAGCACAGAGCAAGGGCTGATGAGCTGGGGGTGGTCACTTGCTGAAGGCTCACTCAGAGCCTGTGTGAGGCCAAAGCTGGGCCTGGGAGGCTGGGAGGAGAGAGAGGATGAGGGACGGTTAGGGGGCCCTGCCCCTTTAGTTGAGGCTCCCAGGCAGCTGCAGACCCCACTCCCAGGTGACAGCGGCGCTGCCAGTGACTCCAGCCGGCCTGCGCGTTGTTATTTCCAGACCGAGTCTTTGGAGCAAAGGAATTTTCCTTCTTTAATGAAAACCTTGCAGCCAGGGAAGCCCCCCACTAAATGACTGATACTCAACAGATACACACTTCTCAGAAATGTCTCCTAGTCAATGAAGCAGAGATAATAGTCAGTGGAATAAAAATTAATCTGGCCACTATAGGAATTAATATAAAAACATCAGATGCAGGACTTATAAGGGATGCCACCTCCACCTAACCCTTCCTGGGTTAAATACTCTGGGGATGCTGATTTACATTCTGTGCTGCAGATCTCTGCCACCATAATCAATAGGAATGAGAAATGGGGCCAGCTGGGCCTGCCCTGCTGGGCGGGGTGGAAGGGAGTGTTCAGGGGGTGGGGAGGCTGCTGGGAGCAGGGGCCCATCTGGGCTATCCCATCCCCTCCCTCTTCCACCCTGGTGAGCTCCAGGCCTGCAGCAGAAGGATTTAAAATCCCAGAGGGCTGGCCCAGGGCACCTATCCTCAAGCTTCTCCAAGGAAGGAGAGGGCAGGTAAGGGTGGGGCAGGGTGGGGGCTGGCTGGTCAGCAGCTGCCTGAGGCCCATGCAGTGGGGCTCCCTCCCGGGGCTTGGGCTTGGAGATGCTCACGGCATTGGTAGTCTGGGATCAAGGCCTCTGAGGGCTACCCACCCACTGAAGATGCTAGGGAAGAGTGTGTTCCAGCCTCTCTTTGCTTGTAGACAGCTGTCCCCTCCCCATGTCTCTCCTCGTGGTCTCCCCTTTGTGTGACCCACCACCATTGCGGCTCCGTGAGAATGATAGGCCCGCACTCCCCACTTCGGTGAAGCTCGCCTGAGCCACTGTTCACTCTGCCATCCCCAGTCTAGGTGCTGCCGATGCCTTCAAGGAGTTGTAAGTCCAAGCCCTTGCTGGCCATGCCTGAGCTGCCTCTCTGTTTTCCCCTGCTGGGAGCGTCAAGCCTCCCCGCGGCTGCAGGGCTGTAAGAGCAAGTTTCCTGCCCTCCTCTTTAGGAGCTGTGCTTGCTCAGCTCTGCCCCATCCTGTACGCACACCACATGGGGCAGAAGGGGGACAGCGGAGGGGTGGGGGCAGTTGAGCTGTGCCACCCGTCCCTCCACCTGGAGGCCCTGGGGGAGACCAGCGAGGGGAGGACAGTGTGTTTATTCCCTACCCCCTCCTGGCAAGGACCCAGTGCCCCCCACCCCCACACCTAAGTCCCTCTTTCTCAGCCAGGTTTGGAGGTCCAGCACCATCCCGAGCTCCTGCTGGGTCAGCCTCTCTCCAGGCCTGCAGGTTCCCCATACTGCCCACACCTCTGCCCCTACAGGAAACCCCAGTCCCTGCCCCCTTCGTGTGCCCTCTGCTTCTGCTGGACCCTGGTCTTACAGCTCCCAGCAAAACCCCCGCAGGGCTAGCTGGTGTTGGGGGGTTCAGTCCTTTGTCCCTGATGATGGTAGAACCAGCCCTTCCCAGTGCTTCTCTGCTGCTGCCTCCTTTGTGTGCCCTGCTCTGAGCAGCCTGGGCAACTCCCATACCCACCGCCCACCCTGGGCTGACCCAGGACAGGCCCCACTTCCCATGCTGGAGTGCTAAGCCCCAGAACCTTAGAATGCGACTGTATTTGGAGCTAAGGTTATTAAAGAGGTAATCAAGGTCAGATGAGGTCGTTAGGGTGGGCCCTGATCCAGTGTGACTGGTGTCCTTATAAAAGGGAAATTTGGACACCAATAGACACACAGAGGGGAGACCATGAGGAGAGACATGGGGAGACACAGCTGTCTACGAGTAAGGAGAGGCTGGAATAGACCCTTCCCTAGTACCCTCAGGGGGCGGGTGGCCCTTGGAAGACTTGATCCCAGACTTCCAGCCCTGGAACTGGGGGGCAGTAAACTTAGTCACCTGGTCTGTGGCCCTTCCTTACAGCAGCCCCAGCAACTCATGTACATTGCAAAGGAATTCACTCTAGGGAATGCAGAGTACCATTTGTTTTTTGTTTGTTTGTTTTGTTTGTTTGCTTTTCGGGGAAGTTGCTGTCTTAGATAGTTTTTTTTTGTTGTTTAGTTTGTTTTGTTATGGCTTCATGAATTTATTTACTAATGAACAGAGGTTGAGAGGAAGCTGCTGACTGGTGGGAAGGTGGCCTGGTGCTGTCTTGGTGGTGGCCTTGGTAGAAGCTGGTCCAGTGGTTGCTGGGATAGAGGGGCGTGGGCTGTGACCTAGGTGGGGAGCTGCAGCCCTCATCTCCAACTGAGGACCCCAAGGACCACAGCGTGGTGGGAATTGCACTCTGCCCTCCCCCTGTTGCTGTCCTGGCGATGTTTTCTGTGCCCATGGATGGCAGGGTGGTTGATCAGGAAGCCCGTGGAGGCCCAGGGGGCAACACCCTCCAGCCAGAGACTAGGGTACAGGCTTGTCCTCCCACATGGTCACAGGTCAATATTGCCTTAATAAAAAGGGCATATGTATTTTAAATAAAACCAAAGACGACTCATCGAATGAAACCCACCGCAGAGGATCCTTAACGCCTGGGGACCCACGCTGCTTGGGGCCAGGCTCTGCTCTTGCGCTGTCCTGTTATTGCTGCTTTTAGAGTGGAGATCTAGAAAGGGCCATTTCTTTACAGGACAGTGCACAGCTTGTCACAGATCTGCAGGAGAGATTCAGAGACCTCGCAGCCTCTGGAAAAAATGACCAAATATCTAATTCTGAAGACTAATACTTTTTGGTACTATGAAAACATCTCCCATTAAATAGAAAACCCCAGACAGGGCTTCCAGCCTGCAGCGCTTTCCCTCTCACAGACCCTGGTGGCCACAGATCCATGACTCCTGCAGCCGTGAATGCGGCTCTGAGTCCTGCCCCCAGGCCCAAGGAGCTGCTCTCGACCCATCGGAGCCCGCCCAGGATGCAGAACCATCACTGCAGATGGGCTCTGGCCCTCTGCCCGCCTAGGATCTGCACCAGTGATCTGCAGACACAGAAGTCCCAGGGAAGGCCGGGGAATCACCTAGGGCGTGTTCTCCCTGTCTAGCGCTGAATGAGAAGCCACCCCCAAGCTGAGTGTCCTAAAGCAACACAATCATTTGCCTTGCTCCTGAGTCTGCGATCCGGGTAGCGCTCTGTGCAGTAGCTTGTCTCTGCTCAGCTCTGTCTCATTTAGGGCAGGCAGCTTGTAGGTTGGGGCTGGCAACACTGAGCTGCGTCATGTAGCTGGTGGCTGGTAGCTGTTGTTGACTGTTGGTTGACTAACAGCTCCCTTGCTGGAGCCGTGGGCCGGGACTGCTGGGCTTCCTTACAAAGTGGTGGCCAGAGTCATGTTACTGTCTGTGACCCATCGTCGGAAGTCACCTAAAACCCTCTCTCCTCTTCATCTCAGCAGTAGTGAAGGCACCCCCGGTTTCAAGGAGAGGGGAAATAGACTCTGCCTCTCAATGAGTAGTGGCCAAATTCCGGAGGGCACAGAAATACTGCTGTGGCTGTTTCTGGACAATGAGATCTGCAGCCTGCTATGCTGTGGGCTAGAGGTCAGACCCACCAGGGAGTCTGGGCCCAGGGGTCAGGTTCCAAAGATGGTTCACCACCAGGAGTTAGGGACAAAGTCCAGAATGCCTCTTCACTACATGGATGTGATCATGTGGCCCTGCCCCACAGGGACATCAGTGTCCACTCTGGCCCTGGGGCCTCATTAGCACAGCGAGACCAGACCCAGACACATCTCAGGGGCCTCGGCTCCCACTGCCTGCAATGCCAGGATACGCTGATCTGTGAATCCTTGGAATCGCCTTCAGGAAATGACCCACTCAAAGGGAGGATTTGTCATCCTGGCACATTGTATACATCTCATGCAACTTCCAGACAAGCCGTAATTCTGTGAGTAACGGCTTGGCGTTGTGAGGTGATGTCATCAGGGCAGACGCTTTGGTGGAGAGGGATGTGTGGCCTGGACACAACCACCTCCCTCATGGAGCCCCCAGAGCTCACCTACCTCAGAGGAAAGTCAGGGCGGTCAGCCCCTTTCAGCCAGGATGTTCAGCTGGGAGCTGGAGGCAAGGGCGTCCATTGAGCTTGGACTTCTATGCCTGTGATGCCTGTGACACCTGTGTAAGTGATGGACTCCCCGAGCCAGGGTCCCCTGTGCCCCCACGAGGAGGAGCCTGAGGGTGAAGGATGGCTGCTCAGCACACAGGGTGTGATGGAGAATTGCAGGCCCTGGGCCCTGGCCTTGTCCTCCCGCTGCCTAGTGTGGGCCACCCGAGGCCTCCACACTCCCCGTCACATGACAGCGCCCACCTTGCAGCAATGTGCATGAAGGGCCCAGGGCCCCCTTTCCTCCTGTGAGGCCCAGCATGCTGCCAGACACACGCGAGGTCCTTGGTCAGCACCTCGGGGTCACAGGAACTGAGGCCTCTCTCTGGCTTCTGACCATTCTCAGAATGGGGTCTGACCTGTGGCCAGGGCTCAGGAGCACCTGGCACCTGGAGCTGTCTGCACTGGGGCAGAGTAGGCCATCCGTGTCCAAGCGCTGGGCTGGGTTGCCAAGTGGACCCCAGTGAGGACGGAGATGGGGGGCTACTTTCCTGTGTCTGGGTGGAGGTCTACTCCAAATGCCCGTGTCCTGTATCAGAGCCTGTAGATTTGAGTCTTGGAAGGGACTTCGGCAATCTCAAAGGTCTATGAAAGAAAAAGGCCAGGCACAATGGCTCACTCCTGTAATCCCAGCACTCTGGGAGGCCGAGGCTGGTGGATCACCTGAGGTCAGGAGTTCCAGACCAGCCTGACCAACATGGTGAAACCCTGTATCTACTAAAAATACAAAAATTAGCTGGGTGTGGTGGCACACACCTGTAATCCTAGCTACTCAGGAGGCTGAGGCGGGAGAATTGCTTGAACCTGGGAGGTGGAGGTTCCAGTGAGCCAAGATCATGCCACTACACTCTAGCCTGGGTGAAAGAGCGAGGTTCCAACTCAAAAAAAAAAAAAAAAAAAAAGAAGGGAAAGACCAGATGGTTCATTCCACATAATATTTCGGAAGCTGTGTGCGGAGCGTCTCAGAACGTGGAGGTCCTGGGCCCCTCAGAGTATGTGTCTCCCCGACCTGCCCCACTCTGCTTCTCTAGGTCGGTCTCCCCACTCTGGGTCATGCAGCCTCCTCCTGGCCCCTGCCCTTGCCCTCATCCCTGCTGATCTGCTCCAGAGTGACACTGGCAGGCAGCAAGGCCCTATCACACCAGGTGCATGGGGGCTGGTGTCTTATCAGCACAGTTAGCCTGACCCTTGTCTGCAGCTGGCAGCGAGTAGCCCAGGCTGCTCTTATAGGTGAGTGCCTGTGTTGTAACACAGATCAGTATGGAATGCCAATGTGGCTGCCAGGTGCCGCAGGATCCTTCTCACCCTGGCTCATCCCCACCTGCCCTGCCTGGCCGTCCCTCCTGCCTGGGAGGGGCTGGCCCCAGCTTGCTGCGGCCTCTCCCTCACTGTGCCCTGGCATCTGTGCAGCCACCCAGACTGCTGTGTGAAGCATGTTCCCGCTCTCCCTGTCCTGCTCTGCCTTCCTTACACCCCTGTGATAGCTGCATTTGTCTGTGTGTTTGCATTCTTATTTGCATGTTGGCATTAACCCTGAGATAAAGCTCCTAAAGACAGCGATGCGGTTCCCTGCCTCCAGTGCTTGGGAGGTGCAGGCCCTATAGCTGTCCGCTGGTTACACAAAGAGGGAGATGGTGATGCACCCAGATGCGGCTCTGCCTGGGACTCCAGTGGCTGTGCAGTGTTCCACCGTGGGGCTGTGCTGTAATAATTCATCCACTCCTACTCGAGGACATCTAGCTTTTCTATTTGTTTGCTCCTATAGACAAAGCTGCACTGCACATCTCTGCATTCATGTGTGACTATAGAAAAAAATCAGTAATTCCAGGATCTGGACATACTGGTCAAGGAGTGTGTACCAAACGACTTCCCCAAAAGTATGTCTAACAATTTATGATTTTTTCAAGAGACAGGGTCTGTGTCACTGAAGCTGGAGTGCAGTGGTGCAATCATAGCTCACTGTAGCCTCGAACTCCTGGACTCGAGATCCTCTCACCTGAGACTCCCAGAGTGCTGGGACCATAAGCCTGAGCCACTATGCCTCGCCCAATTTATGGCTTTTAGTAATATTTGAAAACATATGTAAAAGAATGAACCTAGCCCCACCCCCTTATGGGACCCCTGAGATCTCGAGGCCAGGCTCTGCAATGTGTCTCTCTTCTCAGACGTGGGGCCAAGTCTGGGAGGATGTGATTTCCAGGCCGCTGGGCCGAGATAACCAGTACGGCCCCAGCTTCAGGGGCTCTCACCCAGGCTTCCTCACTCCTGCAGAAACCAGCCTTCGGTGGGTACCAGGCTCAGGCTGTAACACAGGAAAATGCCAGTGAAGTCTCTGGGGGAGGATGGCCATTTCTCCTCCTGCACTGTGAGGGGCTTTCTGAAGTTCACGAGTGTTTATTCAGCACCTGCTGTGAGCTGTGCTGATGCTGTGACCGGGCAGGTGGTGGGGATGAAGCCTGTGACGACAGGGAATGCCCTGCCCTCAAGAGCCTGCATTCTCCTTGAAGGAGACAGACAAAGAGCTGGGCACTGGAGTCACCTACATGGGGAGTGAGAAGCTCGCAGTGGGGAGGAGAGCTTCACGACCACTGCTGGGGCCACACTCTTGAGCTACCCTTCCCCAGAGGCTGCCTGGGCCAGGACTTGCTTCTAATGGACGGCAAAGGCAGAAGGGATGGCTGCCACCCCCAAGGCCCCCGTCTGACAGAGGCCTGTGGGTTGTCTCACTGGTGCCTGCTCCCTCTCTTGCCTTGCTTGCTTCGATATCCTCAGCAGCGCTCTGGGGGACGGTGTGCCAGGGACTTGGGGCAGCCCCTGCTACAGTTTGAGAAGGAGCCCGTTCCTGCCTTGTAAGGGAGCCTGAGGTGGACCCGGCCCTGAGATGACCCGATCCAGCCGAGCCTGAGAGCAGGCTATGGGAGACCCTGGGCTGGGGGTGGGGGACGTGGCACTGAGCCATGTCCAGGCTCCCGACCCACAGAAGCTGAGACTGCAATGTTCTCTGAAGCCCCTAAGGTTTGGGCCGATTTGTTCCTCAGCACTGGCTAACCAACCCCAGGGTGGGTGCAGCTTAAGATGGGATAGCAGGGCAGGAGTTATTTGAGAAATGAGTTGTAGAAGGAAGAGAGGGAATCATGGGACCTGGGGGTGGAGTTGGATTTGGGGACATGTGCTTGAGGGTGCTCAGGAGACCAGGGCGATGGAGTACAGTGAGGGGTGAGAGGAGGTGGGGACCAGGGCAGAGAGGAGAAGGGGCTGTGCTGGCATCTGGGCTTCAGCTCACCTTAGGGAAAGGGCGCCTTTAAGACCTCCAGCAGCTGCCACACTCCCAGGTCCAGGTGGCTGTTGAGTGGTTTGGGTGGGGAGTGGGGTGGCAGTAGAGACGACCAGAGGTGTGAGGTTTCTTTCCAAGGTAGACCACAGGTTGGGCGGTGGGGGTGTGAGGGAAGAGGGCTGTTTTCGTACCTGAGAAGGTGATGGTGAGAAGGTTTTAGGGAGACCTGGAGCCTGGGGTTCACGGGTGCAGCCCAGAAGGCCTATCCATCCTTGAGGTGGAGGGTGCAGAGGTGGGGCCTAGTGTGAATAGAGACGAGCACTGGGTCCCTCCACAGGACGATGGGGAGGAGGTGTGGGGGATGGAGAAGGAGGGAGGGGCCCGGCAGAGGGGTCCTGGAACTTGGGGAGGACGGTGTTTCAAGAGGAGGGCTGAGCCACTGAGTCACCACTGTTGCCAAGCACTGCCTCAGTTTAGCGAGGTGAGGTTAGTGGTCAGGTGTCACAAATTCTCTGTGGAGACCTTCAGCGGGGCAACCCCAGATGGGGCCACATCTCCGGAGCAGTTTTACCGTCAGGAGGAGCAAACAAACAAGCAAAGCAGTCAAACAGAGGACTGTCTTAAAGACAGGGAGGTAACAATATTTTTGGATACAGATGGGGAGGATCTGGCTTTAGAGGAAAACTGCACGAGGCAGGAGCAAGGGATGGTGGCTGGGATAGTCCCCAGGGAGGCAGAGGGAAATGACCGGGCCGGTGCTGGGTGGAAAATCAGAGCGTCTGGTCTTCAGGAAGTTCTAGAGGATGCAGGTGCCCCTGCAGCCTGCAAGGGTCCCCTGCACACCCCGCTGCGACCTGGGGGGCAGCCTACGGGAGCCAGAGCCGAGCTGGGAGACTGCACTTGGAATTTCCTGACCTGGATGAGGTTCAGCTCCTAATCTCATATTGCATCTATCACATTGTTTCATGCCATCTGTGAGAAGCTGAAAGAATGTGGGCTGAGAGGGTTTGCAGAGGGGAGGAGAGGCCAATCCAGCACACTCTTCACTGACCCTCTTGAGGTCTGGGTCGGGACCAAAAATTTTGGTCACTGCCAGCCGTGCAGCCAGGTGTAAAGAGCTCTGGGCTGCAAGACCAGGCTCAGATCCAGGCAAGGGACAGCTTTTCTGAGGAAAGTGGAGCAAGTGAGAGCCCAGCATCACAGGCTGCATGAGGCCACCATGGGCAGTGACTTTATCCAGATGAGGAGCAAGATGGGTGTGCACAGAGGGGCAACCAGAACTCACAATCACAGGTTGTACACAGAGATGGCAACCAGGACCCACAGCCACTGGGTGTGCACAGAGTGGGGCAATCAGGACCCATGGCCATCAGGTGTGCACGGAGGGAGGAACCAGGACCCACAGTCACCCGGTGTGCACAGAGGGGCAATGATGACCCACATCAGGGGGTGTGCGCAGAGAGGGCAACCAGGACCCACAGCTACCGGGTGTGCACAGAGGGGGTGACTAGGACCCACACCCACTGGGCTTGCACAGAGGGGGCAGCCAGGACCCACAACCACAGAGTGTGCACAGAGGGGCAACCAGGACCCACAGCCACCAGTTGTGCACAGAGTGGGCAGCCAGGAAGCATCCTACCCACCCTCTTGATTTCACCAGGAGGAACTGGGGCCCAGAGAAGGCAGTAAGTGGCCGTGGGCACCAGGCCCACTCTCTTCTCCGCCGACCATTTCAGACCAGGCTGTTTCTGGGAAGCAGCAAGGGGTTTTCAGCCAGGACTTGGTATCCAGCCAGGAGTCTGGGTTTCAGCCAGGAGTTGGTATTTGTTAAAAGAGATGAAAAAGGTGAAGCTGTTATCAAGGGAAAGTATCTGGGGTCTGAGTTCACTGCAGGGTCTCAGGAACTAGATACCATCAGCCAGTCCTGCATTGCGGATGTGAAGGGAAGCTGGGAGCTGTGTCTGTCACACATGGGAGCTCCCAAGCCCCCACCCCACTGCACTGCCCAGTGCTCCTGAGAGCCTGGAAGATGGAAACAGGTTGAACAATCAAGGAGGCACTGACCAGAGATGCCCTTGCTGCCAAAGGCTGGAGCTAGCAAACTGGCAGCCTCCAGCTTTCTCCAGCAACCTGGAGCTGGCAGTGGTGGCCGTTTCGGCAGGGAGGTGGCTGGGGTTGGAAGCCCTGCATCCTGGTCTGCACAGGCTCTCAGGTTTGCTAAGTCCTGGAGCTCCCAGCTGTCCCCACAGATGAATTTCCCCTGCTGCTGCTTCATAATAGGTGGGACTCCGTTTAATGGGACCCCTAGAGTAGGAGGGGGGTGGAGACACTGGGATGGTCCCTCTGCTGAGAAAACATTTGGTGTATGCCACCAACCACTCCTCACTCAAACACATGTCACTCAAACATGGGCCATACGGATCTTCTTAATGGGATAAAGAAAATAATGGCAGGCTCTATTTGCCTCAATGAGGCTGTTTCCAACTGCCTTTCCCTTGAGATCTGCACTATTGAGGCTAAAAGTCTAAATATATTCCCAGCCTCTCTTGAACTAAGTGCAGTCAAGCGACACAGTTCTGGTAAATGAGACCTAAGCAGCAGTCAGCTGGGATATTTTGAGAAGGCTTGTTTTCTTGTCAAAAGGGCCAAATGCAGCTCTTTTCTTTCCATTTCCTTTCTTCCTACATTGAAGATAGATGTGATGCCAGGCACTGGGGCAGCCATATTGCAACCCTGAGGCAGAATGCATGAAAGATAGACAAAGCTCTCACGGGGTTGAACTGCTGAACCCAGGCCAGCAGCTGCCTACTGGCAGGCCTCTTGTAAATGGAGGCAAAACAAAACATTATTTGTTTAAGCTGCTATGTTTGGAACTCTTGCAGTTGAAAGCATTCCTAGCGAATACACACCACTATGGCAAACGATCAGGAATATCACACCTAAGAGTAAAACCCTGGCCTCATTCCTGCTACATTCTGAAATAAGAGAAGGGTGTGCCCACCGTGACTTCTAGGACTAATATCACAAACAATCGTTTTGGAGTGTCTACTACATGCTAGCTGCTGTCCTAGGCACTTGGCGTATTTACTAATTTGATCTTTCCAACAACTCTATGGGGACATTTTACAGATGTTGAAACTGAGGCACAGAGAGGCACAGAGAGGTTGGGTAGGGGGGAAATTGCCATGTTCCAAGTTCCAAGTCAGTGAGCGGTGAGCCAGGGTGTGAATTCAGAACGTCTGACTCCAGAATCCATCCTCCTGACCACGTGCGGATCCATCTATATGATCAGGAGATGAGGAGGAGCAGCACAGCCCAGGTCAAGGACCTCTGGTCCTATGGCCGGTGCCACTACATCCTCTCCCACTGTGGACCACTCAGGGGAAGCCAGTGGTGGGTAGGATCAGAGCTGGGGAGCTGACACCTGGGATGTCCCCAAGAGCCTTCAGGGCCACTTCACAGAGAGCCAAGATGGGCCAGGGCCCCACCTCTGCTCCAGGGCAGGTACAATAAACGCTGCCAAGGTTTCCTCTTCCTTCTCTTCTTCCTCTGCTTCCAAGGCCGATTGATCCCACTTCTGGTGAGTACCTTTCTCTTTATTTTTAAAACTACTTTAGTATATTTCAACAGTGCTGGCCAGTTTTGTAGGCTGGAGAGCCAGCTGTCGTTTTTGACCTATTATCTTCTAACACTTAAAAAAAAAAATTACAGATAGAGGAACTATATGGCTGCTGTAAAATCTTCAAATAGTTCAGAAGTTTATGAAATAAAAACTATAATTTTCTGCTTGTATTACCAGCCTCCATACCTCTGCTCACTACCCTCTCTGAGCGATAACATTACTTGGGAGCTTGGACTTCGTCCTTCCGGAGTATTTCTTATACAAACACACTCATGTATGTAAGATACGTGCGTGCACACACACACACATTTTATTTTAAATGTATTTAAAAATCAGATTACATGTGCCACTCTATAAGTTGCTTCTTCTCCTTTAGTAATTCTTGAACACACACAAATCAGGCTCATTATTTTCAATGTACACTGAGCGTCCTTTAGAAAGGGAGCTCGGGGTTGTTTTGTTTTGTTTTGTTGTGTTTAGCTGACCTTGATGGACACTCTGGTTGCTTCTGCGGGTTGCTGTTATGCACTTGTGTGCTACTCTTTGTCGAACAGATTCCTGCAAATGGCGTGTCTGTGTGCAGTTGGGCACATGGCCACGTTTGACAGGGATGGCCAAATGCCCCTTAAACTGTTGCACCAGCTCTCTCCCCGAAGTGAGAATGAGAGTGCTCCGTCCCCAGGCCTTCAGGAATTCTAGAGTAATGATGAGCAGACCCAGCACTCACATCTTGGTTTCTAAATTCTGTCTCCACTAAAAGGAACCAGGGCTCCCTTGAGAAAGGTTTCCAGGGCTGGAACAGAAAAAAAATGAGGTTAGAACATCTCACTGAAAGTAAGGAAGGACTCGGAGAACAAAGAAGGCATATTACAGGGCACAGGAACCAAGCAAAGGGGCTCCCATTGGCCCCGCTGGGACATTCTGAGCATCAGAGTGAATGATAGGAATGAATTATGGCCCCTGAATAAAATAAAACTCCATGAGCTCATCATCCAATAATGATATGAAATAAAAAGATAAGGAAAAGCTTGTCCTTATAGTATAATAAAGCATCAGCTAGTAAAAGTAGGTGGAATTTAGAAAAATAATCATTTGGCAACAATTAGAATAACTGATTCAGACAACAACCATCAGCAGATGCTAAATTTGAGGGTGAAAGTTTGTGCAGGAACACGGAATCACATAGACTCAAAGTATCTGCCCATAAAAGTCCTGGTTTATTACAAAAGGAAAAATAATAGCCTTATAATTGAGAAGCCCAGTGAATACTGACTTCACCAAATAGTGAAAGTTGATATCATCATCAGTGATGGAATAAACTTCCACATTCATCCTGGTGTGGTGCGTCAAGGAGGGCACGGAAGTAGGTCTGCAGCATTCCTGCCAAAAATGCATGACCCGAATCTAATCCTGAGGAGACAGTGGACAAACCCAAATGGAGGCACGGTCTACAGCCTAAGTGGAAATCTCCCTTCCAAAATGTGAATGTTAGAGGAGAGGAAGGTGGAGGGTGTCCCAGTTTAAAGGGACCACTGGGACAGGATGATCGGATGCAAAGCGTGATCCTGGAGGGAAAAAAATTATTGTCAAAGACAACATTGGGACAGCTGACAAAACTGGAATATGACTTTAGGTTAGATAATAGTATTTGTATCAATGTACAAGGTACAATAGTATTGTATCAATGCTAACTTTCCTGTTCAGTACTGGACAGATGTACCATGGCTAAGTAGGAACATGTCCTTGTCTGCAGAAGATAAAGGTTTAATATTTGGGAGCAAGAAGGCATGGTGAATGGAAGTAACTTATTGCCAAATGGTTCAAAACAGAAATTGCATATACATGTGGAGAGAGTGGGGGAGGGACAGGGAAAGAAAAGAGAACACGGGAAGAAAAATGTGAACAGTGGTGAATCTGGGGAGATGAGGTATAGGAGTTCTTTGCACTATTCTTTAACTTTTCTCTGTTTGGAATTGTTTCAAACACAAGGTTTAAGGAGAAAAATAATTTTGCCAATGTGTTAGGAGCAAAAAAGGCATCTTACAGGTACTCGAATTTGCATTGGTCTCATCACTAGTGATGTTGAGCTTATTTTCATGTATGCGCGGCTTCCAGTTATTTTTTAAATGATCTGTAATCTTTGCTCATTTTTCTATTAGATCATTTTTGTTTTTACTAAATGAAATGCTTTTTGAATTTGTATTAAATTTCTTTTCTATTTTGTGTGTCTTGTAGTGAATTTTCACTACAAATGAATATTGACTTCACCATATAGTGAAAGCTGATATCATCATCAGTGATGGAATAAACTTCCACATTCATCCTGGTGTGGTTTGTCAAGGAGGGCACGGAAGTAGGTCTGCAGCATTCCTGCCAAAAATGCGTGACCTGAATCTAATCCCAAGGAGACAGCGGACAAACCCAAATAATAATAACCCATTCTGTGGTTTGTCTTTTGAAGTCTATAGGGCCTTTAGTTATGCAAACGTTTTGCATTTTCATTTAGTCAAATCCATCGTCTTTTTCTCTAGGCATCTCAGTGTCTTATTTTCCTGAGGAGTAACTCCCCACCCCCCACCACTGCAAGATTATTTTTATATAGCAAAATCTCTAGTACTTAATATTTTTGTATAGCAAAATCTCTAGTAATTAAACAATACAGTCAGGACACAAGTCTGTTTCTAATTTTATCATCATATTTTTAAAATGAAAAATTCTAGTTTGAGATAACTGTAGTTTGATATGCCGTTGTAATAAATAATACAGAAGATCCCCGAACTTTTTGCCTAGTTTCCCCCAGTGGTAACATCTTACAAAACTGTGATACAGTATCACAACCAGGATTTGAGATTGATACAGTGGAGATGCAGAATATCCCATCACCACAAGAATCACTAGTTGCCCTTTTATAGCCACATACATTTCCCTCCCACCCCTTAATCCCTAGCAACCACCAATCAGTTATCCATTTCTATAATTTTGGCATTTCAATTAGAATTATATAATATGTAGCCTTTTGGGTCTGGCTTTTATCATTCAGCGTAATTCTGGGGATTCATGCAGGTTGCTGATTGCATCAATAGTTTGTTCCAGCTGGGCACAGTGGCTCATGACTGTAGTCCCAGCACTTTGGGAGGCTGAGGAGGAATGATCATTTGCGCCCAGGAGACCAGCCTGGGCAACATAGTGACACCTTGTCTCTACGTAAAAATTTTTAAAAATTAGCCGGGTGTGGTGGTGCCTGCCTGTGGTCCCAGTGACTTGGGAGGCTGAGGTGAAAGGATCATCTGAGCCTGGGAGGTTGAGGCTACAGTGAGCCATGATCGTGTCACTGTATTCCAACTTATTGGACAGAGTGAGACCCTGTCTCAAACAAAACAAAACAAAACAAAACAAAACAAAACAAAACAAAAAGAAGTTTGTTCCTACTTGCTGCTGAGCAGTATTTCATGGTGTGGATATTCCAAAGTGTGTTTCACCATTCATTTCATAAAGAACAGCTGGTTCTCTCCAGTTTTTGGATATTACAAATAAATCTGCTATAAATTTTTGTGCACAGGTTTTTGTGTGAACATGTCTTCATTTTTCTGGGATAACAAAACCCTATTTTTATTTATCTGTACTTTTGCTTGCTGCATTTTTTCTTCCTTACTGATGTTCCAAGGTTCTTTCATTTATTGCTTTCCATTTGGACAGATTCTTCAGGCATTCTTTTAGCATAGGCCTGCTGGTGACAAATTTTCTTAGTTTCCCTTCATCTGAGAATGAGAATGAGAAGGATGACTTAACTAGGTAAAAGAGTCTGGGTTGACAGTTCTTTTCTTTCAGCTCTTGAAAAATATTATACCACTGCCTGCTAACCTCTGTGATTCTAGTGACAAATCCACTGTCATCTGGACTGTCTTCCAAGACAGTTGTCTCTTGCTGTTTTCAAGATTTTTTTTATGTTTCAGAAATTTAATTATGATGTGTTTTGGCATGGGTTTGTCTGGTTTTATTCTGCTTGGGGTTTATGAAGCTTCTTGAACCTGCAGGCTTACATCTCTTGCCAAATTCGAGGAGTTTCCAGTCTTCGAGTATTTTTTCAGCTGATCCTCTTTCTCCTTTTCTCTGGGACTTGAATGACATGAAAGTTAGGTCTTGTATTATACTCTCCTGGATTCCTCTTTTATTTTTTTCAGTCTATTTTTCTCTCTGTTATTTGACCAGGTGATTTCTATGCATTTTCCTATTCACTGATTCTTCCCTTTGTCCCCATTCTGTTAAGCCCACCCACTGATTTTTGTTACTGTAATTTTCAACTCTAAAATTTCCCTTTGGTTCTTCTTTATACTGTATCTTCTCTTTCTTTGCGTAGACTTTCTGTTTTTCAATTTGTTTCAAGCATGTTCATATTTGCTTGTTGAGTCACTTTTTTGATGACTGCTTTAAGATCTTTGTCAGGTAATTCTAACATCTCTTTCATCTAGATGTCAGCATTTATTGATTGTTTTATTTAGTTTGAGATTCCCTGGGTTTTGGTATGACTAGAAATTCTCTTTAGAAACCTAGATATTCTCATATTTTGTTACGAGACCCTGGGTCTTTTTTTTTTTTTTTTCTTTTGAGACAGAGTCTCACTCTGTTGCCCAGGCTGGAGTGCAGTGATGTGATCTCAGCTCACTGCAACCTCCGCCTCCCAGGTTCAAGCGATTCTTCTGCCTCAGCCTCCCGAGTAGCTGGGACTATAGGTGTGCGCCACCACGCCTGGCTAATTTTTGTATTTTTAGTAGAGATGGGGTTTCACCATATTGGCCAGGCTGGTCTCAAACTCCTGACCTTGTGATCTGTTCGCCTTGGCCTCCTAAATTGCTGGGATTACAGGCGTGAGCCACCGTGCCCGGCTTCTGGGTCTTATTTAAGCCTCTGTTTCAGCTGGTACTTTCTGTCAGCCTCTGTCAGGGAAAGGAAGGCAGCACTTTCTCACTGCCAGGTAGAAGTAGAAGCTCGGGTTTCTCACTCAGCCTCTGCTGACACCTGAGGTGTAGGTGGGGACTCCTCATTACAGCTGGGTGGGAATGGGAGTTCTGGCTTTCTGTGTGGTCTTCTCTGACACTGCTGCGGGTGGGGGAATCAGTACCAGCTAGTGAGGATCAAAGCCCCAACTCCCTACTTGGTCTTCTCAGCAGGGACGTTGCTGGCAGTGGGCGGAGGAAACGGCAGGGTCACTCAGCTCCCAGGGTTTCCAATTGAACAGGATAAAACTGCCTCCTGCTGTGGTTGGGAGGGCATCTAGGGGCAGGGTGCATATTGGGGACAGATCAGGACACCTCGAGGTGACTTTCAGAGGCTTGCAGCAATCGGCGTGGTGGCATTGGCTCCCAGTGGGTGCAAGCCACGCAGCATGAGATCACCAAGGATGGAGGGCCAGGCTTCTGGACATGCCCAGTCAGGGTGACAGACTGGAGCTGCCGGTCAGGCAGGCAAGACACTCTAGGGCCAGCTGGGTGGGCCTTCATGTCGCTAAGCATCCACATGTTTCCCTACCATGTCATTAGCTCTGTTCCAACCCTGCTGGTCTGAGGCCTCACATGAGGCTGAGAGCAGGTCATGGGCAAAGGAGTCTGTTTTGAAAGCTCCGGGTGAGCCTAAGAAGCGTCCCATGGGGAGAACCAGACAGGCTGTGTGGCCTGGGGAGTCACTCAGCCCCTCTGTCTTTGAGGACTCAGTTCTGTACATGGGGCTGGCATGAGGCACAGAGCCCTCACCCAGTCTGTGTGGATGAGCTGTGACACAGGGACAGCTCTGCCCCTGTCACCTCTGCACTCCATTGTCATTCTGCACATCTGCAGTGACCCTCCTAAGGGAGCAGGCTCATCCTCCCCACAGCCCCAGGGCCCCACTCAGAAGGGCCATGTGGAGGCCACGGTAAGAACATTCATCATTTCTGTAGGGTTACTCAGCAAGCATTTGTAACTTGGTCTCAGAGCACCCACCATGTCCTGGGTACTGCTCTGCTTGTAGGGCATGGAGCAGCCAACAAGAGATGAGGTCACAGTGAAATCAATGGGTGACCATGACTGTGGAAGTAACAGGCAGAGGCAGTGGTAGGCCCAGTGTGGAACTGGGGGCAACACCCCCTGTCCACTGTGTCCCCCAGCTGAGACCCTCCAGCCAGGAGAGAAGGAGCATCCCATGGCTGTGGTGGGGACCCTGTACCCTGCCCCTCCTTCACCAAACATGCCCACCATCCCTTACCCTAATCGTCACTGCCAAGCTCCCTGGCCCTACCAGCTGCCCAGCATCATTCTGTGCCCAGCAGCTGCCCAGGGAAGGCCACCTCAGTGTGTGCCACATGAAGAGGTCCCAGGATGGGCTGCCGTGGAGCCACTTAGAAACACATCTTTAAAGGTCACTGCAAGTGGAGGAACATGGCCACACCTGATCTACAGTAAGATGCCAATCTGGTAAAAGAAAAATGAAAATGGGAGGCCAGTGCTTTGGGAGGCTGAGGCAGGAGGGTCAGTTTGAGGTCAGGAGTTGGAGACCAGTCTGGGCCACATAGTGAGACCTTGTCTCTCCAAAAATATTTAAAAGTTAGTTGGGAGTGGTGGCACACACCTTTAGTACCACCCACTCAGGAGGCTGAGGTGGGAGGATTGCTTAAGTCCAGGAGTTCAAGGCTGCAGTGAGCCATGATTGCACCACTGCCTGCCGCCTGGGCAACAGCGTGAGGCCCCATCTCTAAAAAAATAAATAAATAAATAAAAAGGAAAAGAAAAAGGAAAACAACAAAAAGCCCACTGGTCTGTGAGCCCATGAGCAGTTTTCTGGGTGGTGGGTGGCTGTCCAGATTGTTTTTATGGTCACGGCTCTTTGGGGCCTTGGGCCCCTGGGAAACCGAAGTCAACCCTGCAGCTTCTTCTCACAGCTTCAGGTCAGCTGCCCCAGGCACCATGGGCCCGTGCCAGGAAGCCCACTTTCATTGTTTTGTGAGATTTGCCTGTCTTTTCCAAACTGTACACAATGAATGAGTTGCTTTTATAATTTCAAGCCCGATTCTCTTATTAAAATGTAGAGAAAAGTTTACAGTTCACCTTTAAAAATGATGGAAGCTGCTGGCAGCTGGGTGGTATGTGCCCCCAGTCTGCCCACCCATGCCACAGGGCCCCTTTGGCCAGAGCCTGAGCCACTGAGTGTTTGGTGGGCACATGGTGAGGGGGTTCTGATGATTATCACGGGTCTCTCAGTTTGGGCCTGTAATCTTCTTGGCCTCGGGGTCTTCCCTTGTCCTAGCCCCCTCCTATTTTTCTTTTTCCAAAATGACCAAAAGAAATACAACTTTCCACTTAAGTGAAAAAAAAAAAAATTCATCTAAGTAGCCTTTTAATAAAAACAAAGGCTCTCTCTGATCAAAAAAACCAATTAGTTGGGGGAGAATTTTATTAGTCAATCATGTAAGTAATTAAAAATATTGATTGAAGGGGGCGTCTGTGGCTGAGAGCTGTGCTCCTACAGCAGGGATGGCAGTGGCTGGCATGGGAGCTGCAGGGAGAATGTATGGAGTGGGGGCTTTAAATCAGTCCCCAGCATGTGTCTTCCAAGGTCAAGCAGGGCGCATTAGACAAGGGACTCAGCCCATCCTGGAGCTTCAGATTCCTCCTATGAAAAACACCAGTCCTGACTGCATGGGGTTCCCGGGTGCATGATCCTCTGAATGAGGCCGTTGAACAGTGCGTGTCTCAGCACTTGGCTCCTGGGGGGCAGGGCGCTGTGTCCTGAGGGCCCAGGCATTCTGGATTCCAAGCCTAGCCTTGTCTGGGGCCTCGGGATGGGAGGCACAGAATGGTCACCAGGCCCTGTCTCCTGAAACAGGCTTTTCTGAGTGGGCCCCGTCCCCTGGCTAGAGTCTGACAGAGATGGGGGCGCCGCAGTCATGTTGTCACTCAGCCGGTGCACCAATGCTCCGTCATGCTGCTGCTTAACAAACCACCCCGCAGCACAGTGGCTTCGCTGACAATATTAATTCTGCTCCCCAAACTGCACATTGGGCCTGGTGCTGTGGGGACAGTGTGTCTCTGCTCCACTTGTGTCATCTGGGTTGGCTGGAGGCATCTGAGGGCTCCTGGTGCTCGGGTCTGGCAGCGGAGGCTGCTGCTGGGCCCTCAGGTGGGACACCTGCATGTGGCCTTTCCAGGGCCCTGGGCTTCCTCACAGCATGGGACCGGGCTCCAAGGGGAACCTCCCTAGAGAGGGAATCAGGCAGAAATGAGTTGCCCTATCTGCCCCAGTCTCTGATTTCACTCTGCATGGCCTCTGCGGGCCCTACCCGCCACCTCTGCCTTGCACCCAGGTCCAGGGAAGGGGAAACAGGTGTGCTCCTGGAGAGTAGCAAGGTTCTGAGAATGCGTGGGATTGGAGATACGCTTGTGGCCATTTTGAGAAAATGCCATCTGCCACCCAGAGGCCCAAGGATGGTGTCCTCTGCTAGGGGAGGGCCTGCTTGGGTGCCTCGTCAGAGGGACTGGGGAGGGACCAAGTGTTCAGTGCTGAGCCGTGCCCAGACACCTCATCCTGTTCTCTCCTTCTGCACCGCATTGGCTAGAAACCACTTCCGTGCTCACAGGCGAGGAAATGGAGCTGGGATTCCAGCACAGCATACAGGACTCCAGAGCCCACGCCCTTCTTCCCAGGCGGTGCCCAGAGGCCCTGCCTTGGTGTGGAGCTGACTGCTGGCTTCCATCTCTGCTCCTTGTGGACCTGCTCAGCCTTGGCCATCCCACCTGCTGTGGGCTCACCTTTTCCACCCGCGGCCACAGATGCAGGTGGCTGCATGGAGGCCCCAAGGGCTGGGACCACCCTCACCGCCACCCTGCAGGCATCTGCTGGCCTCCTGAGGAGCGTCGGCCTACCTGGCACAGCCGGAGCCCAGTGCCTGGAAGCCCAGCCTCACTCTCCTGCACTGGCCCAGGCAGGGTCAGCAATTCTTGCACATGTGGCCCCTGCCTGGACACAACATTCACAGACGCTGAACCCACATGGAGATCCACACCCTGAAAATCTTTCTTGGCTGGGGAGGCAGTCTGGACCCTGCCCATGTTGCCCTGCACATGGAAGACAGACATGGGTCTGTCTGCCCTGCCAAGGAAGAGCAGGGATGCCATGGCCTGCTGCTCAGGCAGTAGGATCACAGGAACACTTGACCCCCACACAGATGCAGGCCCTGGATGCTGCCGGGGGCTGTGACACATATCTCACCCCTACCCCAACCCTGCCACCTCTGGGCCTGGGTCACATTTTGTCAGGCACGGGTTGCAAGTTTCACCCCATTATTGGACTTCTCACCTCCCCCTGGCCGACCTGGGGCCTCCCCAAGCAGGGGCCTCCCCTAACATGGAGCTTATGGACAATGAGGAGGATGGGGCTCCAGAAGTGGCTCCTGCAGCGGAAGTGGACAGCCACCCTGCACCCGGCTCAGGGCCTGCCCCTTCCTCCCAGGGGACCTCGCAGGCCCTGCCTCTTTGGGCTCAGTCACCACAACCCTCAGTGCTCGCCCTACCAGGAAGGGCTCTCACTGCCTTTCTGGCACACAATTTCCCAAAGCCATCCCGAAAAGCGGGCCCTGGAGGCTCTCCTATGCAGGCTGCTCATCCTCTGAAAACCTTGGCTATTTGTTTAGACTAGCTGACATTTCCATGGTGTTTTATTAAAGGAAATATCCTGGGGAGAAGGCAGGATGTTTGCACAGAGCTTATGCCCTCTGCCTTGGGGCCCGCGGCACCCAGGGCGGGTAGGTGAGGAGCTGGTACTCAGCAGAAGCCGTCCAGACATGGGTGTGGCCGCTCCCCTCCCCCTGTTCTGCAGAGGCCTAGGCAGCAGCCCTTGCAGGCACAGGGACCCTCCCAGTCTCTGTTTGGTCCTGTGCAGGGCTCTGAGGGGCTGCACAGATTGGGAGTGAGGCAACGCCCACCCCTTCCTCTGTGGGACTGCAGTTCTTGTGGCTGGGCCCTAGATGCCTGTGCTGGCCCGGAGGCCCCCAGCTGTGCCTCACTGCTCTGCCTCTGGCTTTGCCGCACTGTGCCCCTTCCTCTCCTTTGTGTCGTGTCAGCTTCTGCCAGGGGCCCTGGCAGCAAGCAGGCTGAGCGGCTGGAGTGCCATTTTGCATTAACAATCAATGTTGTTCACTGGGATCCGTCTCTATGGCCAGGCCCAGCTGAGACTGTGCTTCTCCCTCAGCCCTCACAGAGCACTTCTGAGGAGGGGTTGCCTGTCCTCACCTCCCTGGCCTCACAGGGCACTTCTTGGGAGGGGTGACTGTGTCAGGGAGTTGCCTCCCACCAGCCTCTGTGCAGCTGCTGGCCAGCCGGCATGAGGACTGTGGTCTGCTGGGGTGTGCACTGTGCAGGTTTTCACCGCCCCCAATCCGGGAGCCCTGCAGGTGTCTAGCCCTGCAGGTGTCTTGCCACTGGGCCTGGAGTGTAGTCCGGGTAGGAGGTCCTGAAATGAGGCCTGGTAAGCAGGGGGAGTGTGGGGCATGTTTCAGATGTGCCTGTGACCTTGGAGCTTTTGTAGAGGAGGAAGGAAGGGCCGCTTAGTCCTGCTGTCCAGGGAATTCCCGGCAGGGAGAGCCAGGGATGGTGGCTGATCTGGCCTTAATGACATCCCTCCCCAGCCCCCTGAGACAGAAGTCGGTGCTGGGCAGTATCTTGGCATTTGGGTATAAACATACTCTCTCCACTTCAGCTCCCTGGCAGAGGCGGGAGCCCCCACAGGGTGGCATTTCCATCTTAATTGGCACGATGATCCTGCTGAGACCGACTGCTGACAATCACCATCATACTCAGCAGGAAAGGCCACACATTTGTGGATTAGGAGGGGCAACTGCAGAGGCCATGCTACCTCCTTCCCAAGGTGAAAGTGGGGTGCCAAGGGGCCTCGGTCATGTCCCTGGCAGGTGGGGGAGGTGGCAGCCCAGTTCCACCCCACCTTTCCCTCTGGGGCTCTTTCCACAGGGACTGGGGGACCATGGGAGTCTCTGGAGCAGGGATGCCCTCGGGGGAGGGCTCGCAATAAGAAGCCATCCAGGGGCTGCAGCCCCTCCAACAGTGGACCATGCCTCACAGCAAGGTTGGGACACAGAGGCCTCTTCCTTAGGGTCTCTGCCCCTTGGGTCAGATCTGGGGACTCCCTGTAGCTGGAGGATGACAGCCAGGTGGAAGGAGATCTGCAGGCCTGCACCAGGCCCAGGCTCCAACCCAAGGTCACAGGCTCTTGGCCTGAGGGCAGAGACACTGATTGTTCTGAGCACACGTGGGGCAGAACTAGGACTCCAAGCAGAGGGGCAAAGGCACATCTGATGCGGGGAGGCCTTGCATAGTCAGGGCTCCCTGGAGGTGCTGAGCACCCCTGCCCACCCCGTGGGCATGCGACTGATGCCCAGTGTGGCTCCTGATCAGGAATGGAGCCCATCAGGTCGTGGCAGGGCCCATAGAGGTCTGAGAGCTGAGCTGATGGCACAGAGCTTTGCTTCTAGGCCCCATTTCCTCTTTGGGGTGCACTTATCGTCAAGGTTGTCAGCGGCAAGGCTGGGATTGTGAGAGCCAGGGATTGTGGCTGATCTGGCCTTAATGACATCCCTCCAGGGGCTGCAGCCACTGGTACTTGCTGTGGCCCCTGAAGACACCCAGGCCAGCCAGTCGGGGCACCCGTCCAGTGTGAAGCAGGCTGTGGGGAGGGCAGGAGGGAAGAATTGGGGGCCAGGTCCCTGACAGCTGGCTGACTCATGGCATGACAGCCCCCTCAGCATGGCCCCAGTCCCGAGAGGGGACTCCGTGCCTTGGCCCTGAGTGTCAGCAGGAGGCACCCTATGACTACCCGGCCCAAACTTCCCTGAAGCCCAGAGGGAGGGGTGGCTGGGCCTGACCTCAAAGGTGCGTGCCCAGAGCCCACTGGGAGATGGGTGAGGGTCCCCTACCCTGGCTGCAACCCCTCCTAAGTGGGGAGCAGAGACATGAATGAGGGAGTGTAGGCCATCTGTGTGACTTGGAGTGAACATGGGAGGTCTGCTTCAAATGCCCTCTTGGCCTTTAAGTATTGCATAGACGGAAGAAAAAAATGTAACTGTCCTCTCCTCCCAGGACAGGGAGCCACACCTGCAGATCGGTCCCATTTCTAAAAGTGACCCCTACTTTCCTGCCTGCACTTACTCTGGCTCTGCCCTGGGGAATGGTCCCATGGCCTGGCCCAAGGTTGAAGGACCCTGGGCTTCCCAGGCCCCCCAGGACTGTGGTCTTGGATAGCCACGCAGAGCCAGAAAACTGGAAGACCCCCATCTCTCCCTCATGGGGAAGGGCCTGCCATGGGGAGGCATCCCCCAGAGGGCAGGAGCTCATTCCTGGCTGGTCTCCAACCTGCCCATGTTCCCAAGGCTGGTATGGGGGCAGTCTCCTGGGGTGCTCCAGGGAGGGTGCAGGACCAGAAAGTGAGGAGGCAGAACTCCCTCTGTAACCTTTGAGGATCTTGGGTGATCTCCAGGCTGGCTGGGCACCTGGCTCAAGAGTGCTCATGTGGGGATTCCTGCTGGGACAGCCAGAAGGTTCCCTTGGGTCCTCAGGCTGTGTGGACACAGCAGCTGGCTTCAGGGGAAGTCAGTGCTACACCCACAGGGTCCCTCTGGTGACAGCAAAGCCTGGCATTGCCCCTGCCAGCTTTGAGCTTTGAGAAGCTGCCCCAGCTCTTGGGCCCTGATGGCTGAGACATTGAGGAGGGCTCCAGCTTTGGGAGGTGGGCTGAGTTGGGTGGAGGTGACCCAGGACACAGCAGTCAGTCTGTCTCTCCTTCAGCATGCTCTTCCGGGACTGCTGTCTGCCTGGGAAAGTCCAGGGGCTGCCTCCCTACTGGCCTTTGCATCCCCGCCTTAGTGGAGCATGCCCAGGAGGAGGGAGGAGCAGCTGGTCACTGAAACAGGGACAGGGGAAAGAAAGAAAGAAAGGACTTCAGGCCAGCTCTCAGGTGAGGGACGCTGCTGGTGGGACTCAGCCCCTGATGGGGAGCTGGCCCAGGGCCGGCCTCTGATGTCCTGGAACTGCCCTGCTCCAGCACTAACCCATGACATGGCTCTAGGCCACCCACTGGCCCACTCCAGGGTTTTCAATGTGTGTTCCATGAGGCCACGGGGTCCCCAGGGAGTGCTTCAGGGGTTATAGAGGGGTGGGTTATAGTGAATGGCGGTTAGAGGTAAATTCTGGCCTCTCATTTTACTTCAGGAGATAGAAAACCACAGGATCCTTCTCCGCTGGACTTTCTGAGATCCTTTGATTCTGATTCTACCCCAGAACTCTCTTCTCTTCCATGTCTACTTACAGCTTCCTGCACTAACCCAGCCTCCTCCTCACTCATGCCTGGACTTCATCCCCCACCACCACTACCTCCACCCTCCTCTCTCTGTCTTCTCCACCCTCCTCTCTCTGTCTTCTCCACCCTCCTCTCTCTGTCTTCTCCACCCTCCTCTCTGTGTCTTCTCCACCCTCCTCTCTCTGTTTTCTCCCCCTTCCCCTTCCTGAGCAGAGCAGGTCCTCTCAGCTCCGCCAGCGTGGCAGGTCCTGTCAGTGCTCCCTCACAGCATGGCAGGTCCTGTCAGCCCAACCCCCCACAGCATGGCAGATCCTGTTAACCCCCACTGACAACACGGCAGGTCCTGTCAACCGCCCCCAAGAGCATGGCAGGTCCTGTCAGCCCCACCCCACAGCATGGCAGGTCCTGTCAGCACCCCACCGCCCAACAGCATGGTAGGTACTATCAGCTCCACCCCCCAACAGCATGGCAGGTCCAGTTAGCATCCCCCCCACAACAGCATGGCAGGACCTGTCAGCCCCTGCCCCCACAGCATAGTAGGTCCTGTCAGCCCCATCCCACAACACCCCACAGCAAGGCAGGTCCTGTCAGCACCCCACCCCCACAGCATGGCAGGTCCTCTGTCCTTTGGACCCCTCACACCTCCATCTTTACCATCACCCCCTGGAGCCATCACCATTCTGTGCCCTCCCCAACACTAGCCAGCATGAACTTTCCAAAGGACGTGTGTGCATGTCACTGTCATGCACACCTTTTGGTAGCTTCCTGCTGCGAGTGGGATACAGCCCACTTTCTTTCTGAAGGCCCAGCCCTTTGAGACTTGTCCCCTCCTTCTCTGGCCATGTTTCCTCCTGGGCCACACTGCCCACCTCTCTGGCCGGAGCTTGCAGCCAGGGGCCCTTGCCGTTGTTTTCTCGGCCCCATGCCCTTTCTCCCTCCGATCTGACCTGCCCTCTCCCCTCAGCCTCAGCTCACATGTCTCTTTGGAGTGCCCTGCCTGAGCCCTCCAACCTCTGTAGGAATTTTGGAGTCCCCAGCAGAATTCTGGTCCCATGGGCCGTGGGCTCACTGGCAGTGTCACTTAAGAGAGTGGCACCCGTGTGTCCCAGGCCCTGAGTGAGGATGGAGCCTCAGGCACGTGGGTCTCGTATCCCTGAATGTGACCCTTGTGGGCAGAGACAGTGTTACTGTTGTCACAGACACTGTCCTTGTGCCTCTGCACCAGGTGTTGTGTGCCACCTTTCTATGCAGGGTCTCACTTACCCTCCCTGAGGGTGACAGGACTAACGTTGTCCTGTTGTAAGGACAACATGCCCCAGGCCAGGACACCCAAGAGGAGAAGCAGAGGAGGCTGCTCGGGCCCTAGGCCTCTCTCAGAACCACTCTAACCACCCTTGGCCTAGCAAGGAGGCCCTTCCCTGGCTGAGCTGCACAGAGCGCCTGGCTGCGCTCCAGCTGCGGGGACACCTGAGGCAGCTGGGCCTGGCCTGGAGCTCCACCACATGTGTTCTGTCTCGGCGCTCCACTGGAGACCATGATGATATGAGACTCACACCGCAGTTTCCTGTGATGTAATTAGCTCCCCGGAGCCAGGGGAATGGCTGGCCTGCTGGCGGTGGGGGGGGCTCCTGCAGGTGTGTGTGTGTGTATACATGTGTGTGCGTGTGTGTGTGCATGTGTGTGTGCATATGTTTGTGTATGTGTGAGTGGGCGTGTGTGTATGTGGCTGTGCGGCAGCTCCTCTGGGACCTAGAGGTCTGTGCAGAGAGAGGAGGCAGGCTTTGCTCTGCCTTTTTAAAAAGACAGCATCAGGGGCTGCCTAAGCACTTTGGAAACTCAGAAGCCCAACTCCATGACCCTACCCTGTGGCTCGATCTCAGCAGTCTCAGTACATTCATCGATAAAACAGGGACAGGAACCATTCCATGTTCTCAGGGTCCCTCTGAAAATTAGAATGCACAGTGAATGCTCAGGGCAGCCCCACCCGGAGAGAGTGGGGGTGAGGCATGCATTCTACAAGGCACTAGGTGGGTGGCAGGGGACCCTGGAGTCCAGCTGCTGGACACCAGCTTGGGTAGGGAGCCTGGAGGAGCTCAGGGAGAAGCCAGCAAGAGCAGTGGTGAGAAAGCTTTCCTCCTGGGTAGAGAGCTCCCTGCAGCCAAGTGCAAAATACCCCCAGCCCTGGAGATGCACTCAGCCAGGGACCTTGGGCAAGCTGCTAACCTCCCCTAGCTGACCTACTCCTTTCCAGCTCCCTCAGTTCCTGTGATGTGACTTGGGTCCGAGAGGCCTGTTCCGTGGCAGGAGTTAGAGGGACTGTGGCTCCCATGACTGAGTTTGAGCTCTCTTCAGGCCTGAGCGAGTGACTGGGTGTGGGCCTCTCTGAGGGACCTGCCTTTTCACCCTGGAGCTTTTCTGGCCCTGAGTGACAGCACAGCCTCCAGGGATGCTGCAGGTTCTTTGGAAGCTGGAGAGGAGCAGGGTCTTCAGAGCCCTGCCCACAGCTGCAGAGAGTGCGCACCAGCCTCCATGGGACCCGCCCTCTGCATCCCACTGCATCCAGGGCAGAAGGGCATTGTGGGGCCATGGAGGACTGGCCAGGGGCATAGCTGGGGTCACACATGGTCCTTTTGTGCTCACAGGCAGGCTGCAGTTCACTTGCTGCCTCCTCCAGGAGGCTGTGCCGTGCAATGCTGAGGGGGCTCAGGACCTGAAGCCTCTCCAGGTGCCCCTGGAGTGGGCTTGGGCCTTTGGGAAGCATTGGTGGCCAGAAAGCCTCTCCCACCTTGGGGAGTGCAGGTCCTTGGGTGGGAGTGGCCTCTGCCCTCCTCAGAGTATGGACCCTTGGATGAGGACCCCGCCTCCCTCCACCCTCCCAGCCTCCTGGCCACAGCTGTTTCATTGGAGCAGCTTCAGCCCTGCCTGCCCAGGGGGCCACTCAAGTCCCAGTGGCAGTGCTGTATGGAAGGACTGAAGCGATAAAGCCTTAAACACAATAAACACAGTGAGCTTGGGAGGTTATTTTGACCTCCACGTCCTGTCACCCTGCAGCTGGGGCTGGGCTCAGTGTCTCCGAGTAAGGAGGCAGCAGAACAATTTGCTCCCTGGTGAGCAGCGGCTCCACAGTCCATGCCCGTGGACACTCCTAGGCCTCTGGCTGTGGGCTGCTGCCTCGGTTTCCCTTTCTTTGAAATGAGGCGCTGGTGGTGGATATGCTGGTGTCTGTTCCCTGTACTTTTCTATAGTTTTAAAACTTCACGCATAAAAAACAAAAACAAAAACAAAACTCACAAAGGAAAACCAAGGGAATTAGCTGGGGGGAAAATATTTAACAAAAAAGGTGAGTGGAGTTGGAGAGAGTGGCAGTCTTTTCTGTATTAGGACAGTGTGGGCCTCTGTGGGCCGTGCCTGCTGTGGGCCCCTGCCAGGCACGAGGTTGGAGTTCAGATTCACAAACTCACCCCATCCCTTAGAGGACAGCCCAGTGGGGAGTCCTGGATTCTAGCCTTGGTCTCTTCCCAGAGCCCACTTGCTCAGGCCCCACAGGTCCTTGCCTCAGGTTTCCCTCTGGCCTCTGGGAACCCCCCTGGTCTCCAGCTCACCCTGGTCCAGGAAACTGCTTGGGGACCTTGCAGCTCTGGGCCCAGCCAGAGGTCAGCCTGGTCCACTCCCACCCATGCCCCACTCCAGCACCCAGGCCAGTTCTGAGCCCTATGCCATTCTCCACACCCCATGTCTGGGTTGGATGAGAAGTCAGGTTTACATCAGAGCTATAAAAATAACAGCACACAGATATCACAGGCTTCGAATTCACCTGGCCATTCTCCGTCATCTTCTCTTTACCATTCCCACCACCCTCTGTGACAGTGGACAGCAGAAGACCTGCAGAGGGCCCAGGGACAGCCGCATCTCCCACCTGGCTTTCCTTCCCACTGCTGTGAGAGTGCAGCAGGACCACAGACCAGGCAGGGCATGCATCCCAGACCCCAGCTCATCCCACCCCAAAAAGTAATTTGCATCCAGACCCCAGGCAACTGCAGCCTCCATGAAACCCCCTTCCCAAGGCCACACCTTCTGGGGGGCCACACCTCCAGCTCCTGTGGGTGCCTAGAGATGGGGACCAGGAGGTACATGGCTTCAGGCTATCAGCACATATGTGCAGAGCTAGGAGTGGGTCAGTGAGGGGCGGTCAAGGGTGGAGGTGCCTTTGAGGGCCCCCTGCTCCTGGCCAAGGGCCCAGTGGTCCTCCATGAGCACTCGATCACCTGAGCACTTTGGCTCTTGGTGCCAGCCAGGCTCACGCAAGCATGGCAACATCAGGCAGGAGCACAGGGCCTAGGGTTGGGGGGCTCAGGAGCCATTCCAGTGACTCAGGCCAGGTGTCCATAGGAGACAGCCCTCCTGGTAGGAGACCACATGTGCCAGGGACCTCTGCTCACCCTGGACCAGCCTCCAGGCCATTTTCTCCAGCTGTCCCAGAGTGGGCTGCAAATGCTGGTGGATGTTCTAGAAGGGTGCTCATCATAAACAACTCTGTCCTCAGCTTCCAGGTGGCGACCACCAGCCATGGTCTCCCTGGTCCCTAAAGCTCAGCTTGCTGTCTCAAGATGAGAGCCTCTCTTGCAACCTGACGCCTCTGCTTTCCTTCCAGATCATGCTGCTCCACCTCTGGCCTCAACCCCGGGGACATCAGTGGCCCACACAAGGGCCTCTCTTCCTGCTCTTGCACAGCTCTCCTTTTCTCTTGCATGGCTTTTATGTCTTGAAACCTTTTCCTGTGCAAATGTTCCACATCCCACATTCTTTTTCTTAAGTACTGATTCTGCACATTACTGCTTGCAGCTTAGTATTGAACTCTGATATAGCCTTCCTGACATATCCCATGTCTTGACTGGACCTCCTTGCATCTAGAGAGCTGATAAGCTGGACCCAGATCCCAACCCAGCGCCCTCTATAGTTCCTGTGAGTTCCTTGCTTTCTTATACTTCTCTCTGTCCCCAATCCATGTCTCATTCCCACTCTCATCTGTCCTGGATATAAAGTTCAAATCCTTCACTTAAAACAACAACTGTATTACATAATTTGTATAATAAAATGCACCCTTTTTAAGTGGACAGTTTGATGCATTTTGGCAAATGTCTATACCCGTGTAACCACTGCCATCAAGATCTGGAATATTTCCGGCACCCGAGAAAGTTGCTTTGTACTCCTTTGCAGTCAAGCCTCCCGCCCCATCCCTAGGCAACCAATGATCTGCTTCCTGTTACTGTAGTTTTGACTCTTCTAGAATGTCAGATAATTGGCTGGCTTCGTTTGCCCAACATCATGTTTCTGAGCTTCGTCCTTCTTGTGTGAGTTAGCACGTTGGTTCTTTCTATTGCTAAGCAGTATTCTGTTGGGTGGGCATATCACAGTTTGTTTCTCCATTCTGCTGTTGTGATACTTCTGGATTCATTTCAGTTTTTTTGCTGTTATGACTAAAGCTGCTATGAATATTCACGTACAAGTCTGTTTGATCATAAACTTTCTCTTTTCTTGTGTAAATACTTGGAAGTGAAATTGCTGGATTATAGGGGTGAATATATTCAGCTTTAGTAGATCCTGCCAACTGGGTTTCTGTTATAGTTGTACCAACTTATACTTCCACTGGCACTGTCTGAGAGTCCCAGCTGCTCCACGTCCCCGTTAACACTTGGCATTGTCAACATTTTTAGTTTTAGCTATTGTATGGCTAAATGGCTAGTAGTGGTTAGTAGCGGCATCTCCTTGTGGTTTTAGTTTCCATTTCCTCCAATAACTCATTATTTTGAGCTTCATTTTGCTACTTTTGTTCCAGGTTTAATTTAACCCTTTTGTCTCTTCTTTCTCTCCATGTAACCTCAGGGGTTGCATCCTTTCCAAAGTATGAACCTCAAATGTGTGACCTGCCTCCTTGGGTGCAGATCCCCAGTGGTATGTCTCTGCTCCTTGATCATTCTACTCCTCACCGAAGGAGGAGCTGTGCCTGCCCTAAGCCCCTTGGTATTGAGCAGAGAAAAGTCTTCTTTTTGTTTCATTAGAGTTGTTTCATCTTTTCCTTAGCTCAGCTGGTTTCCTTATCCGAGTCAGTCATCTAATTCATTTTTATCTTTTACTTCAAAAGCTGTTCAAAAAATTGTGGTAAATACACATAACATAAAATAACCATTTTGACTATTTGTAAGTATACAGTTCAATGGCATTAAGTACATTATTCATATTGTTGTACAACCATCACCATCATTCAGCTCTGAACTTTTTCATCTTCCCAAACTGATACTCTATACTCATTAAACAACAACTTCTCATTCTCCTTTCTGCCAGCCCCTGGCGACCACCATTCTATTTTCTCTCTGTGAATTTGACTACTCTAGGCACCTCATGTAAGTGGAATTGTGTGATATTTGTCTTTTTGTGTCTTGCTTATTTCACTTAGCATAATGTCTTCAAGGTTTATCCATGTTGTGGCATGTATCACAATTTACTTCTTTTTTAAGGCTGAATAATATTCCATCATACAGATATACCACATTTCGTGTATCCATTCATCTATTAGTGAACCCTAGGGTTGCTTTCACCTTTTGATTATTGGGAATAACACTGATATGAGTATAGGTGTATAAAAACCTGATGAAGTCCTTGCTTTTAATTCTTTTGAGTATATACCCAGAGGTGGAATTGCTGGATCATATGGTAATTCTTGGAGAAGGTGGGGGGAATTGCTATACTGTTTTCCACAGCAGCTGTACCATTTTACATCCCAGCTAACAGTTCGTATGGGTTTTAATTTATCCAAATTCTTGACAGCATTTGTTATTTTCATTTTTGCTTTTTAAATAGTAGCCAACCTAATGGGTATGAGATAGTATCTCACTGTGGTTATTGATTTGCATTTCCCTAATGATTAGTTGTGTTGGGCATAGTAACCACAAATAAAATATCTATAGAATGCATATAGAAGGAAATAAGAAGGTATTCAAAAGATATCAATACAAAAAGTCAACTAAACACAAAGGAAGGAAGGAAGGGAGGAAATGAAGGACAAAAAAGCTATAAGACATACAGAAAACAAACTACAAAACAGCAATAGTAAGTCCTTCTTTATTATTAATTACATTAATTAAATGTAAATGGATTAACTTCCCCCATCAAAAGACCTAGAGTGGCAGAATGGATTAAAAGAAAAACTGTGATCCAACTGTATGCTGCCTACAATACTCTAGATTTAAGGGCACAGGACATGTGTACAGGTTGACAGTAAAAGAATGGGAAAAAATTTCATGCAAATATTAACCAAAAGGAGCAAGCGTGGTTATATTAATGTCAGATAAGGTATACTTTAAGCTTATAACTGTTACAAGAGACAAAGATGGACATTATGTAATGATAGAAGGGTCAATTCAACAAAAAGGTATAACAATTATAAATATGTGTGCCATACATCAGGGCTGCCTTCTCATTTTTTTTTGTATGTATTCCATAGATATTTTCTTTACTATTACTATGTGAATTACATAAAACTCCTAAAGTTATTACAATTAACTTTAAACTGAAAACAAATTAACTTCAATTGAATATAAAAACTCTACAACCTTATGGCTCTTCCCATTTTATGTTATTGATGTATGTCACAAATTACATCTTCATATATGTTCCCATTAACATAGATTCATAATTATTTTATGTACTTTTGTCTTATAAACTCTATAAAATAATAAAATGTGGCATTACAAACCAAAATTATAATAATACTTGTTTTTGTATTTGTCTATGTATTTACCTTTATTGCATAACTTTATATTTTTGTATGGCTTTGAGTTACTATTTAGCATCCTTTAATTTCAACTTAAATAATTCCTTTTAATATTTTTTGTAGGGTAAGTCTAGTGGTAACAAGCTCCCTCAGCTTTTGTTTATCTGAGAATATCTTAATTTCTTCCTCATTTTAAAAGGACAGTTGTGCTAGGTATAGAACATTCAGTTGACAGCTTTTTCTTTCTTTCAGCACTTTAAATATATCACTGCATTGCTTTCTGGTCTGCAGGGCTTCTACTAGGAAATTCATTGCTAATCTTACTGTGGCTCTCTTGTATTTGGTGAGTCACTTTTCTCTTGGTGCTTTCAAGATTATCCCTTTGACATTGTCTTTCAAAGATTTGATTATAGTGTGGCTTGATTATAGTGTGTCTTTCTGTGGGCTTGTTTGGGCTTATCCTAATGGAATTTGTTGAACTTCTTGTATTTTTTTATCTATTTCTTTGGATATAAAAGTTTGTTAAGTTTTTGGCTGTTACTTTTTCAAGTAAACTCTTTTACCCTTTTCCCTCTCTCCTCATTCTGAGACTCCTATTATGCATATATTGGTCAACTTTATGATGTGCCATAAATCTCTTAGGCTCTGTTTACTTTTCTTCATTCTTTTTTCTTTTTGCTCTTGTTAAGTGACCTGTTTTCAAGTTCCCATCTGTTTAAGTTTGCTGTTGAACCCCTCTAGTGAATTTTTTCAATTCATTATTGCATTTTTCAGCTCTAGAATTTCTGTTTGGTTCTTTATAATTTCTATCTTTTTGTTAATATTATCATTTTGATTCTATATAAATTTCTGGATTCTTTTCAGTTCTTTATCTGTGTTTTCTTTAGCTCTTTGAGGATTTTATAGAATTGTTTTGAATTATTTGTCTACTATGTCCAATGCCCACGTTTCTTCAGAGACAGCTTCTGCCATTTTATTTTGTTCCTTTGAATGAGCTATGTTTTCTTGTTTCTTTGTATGCCTTGTAATTTTTTATTGTTGAAAATTGGGCATTTGGAAAGTAGTCACCTCTTTCTGTCTTTTCAAACTGACTCTTTACCAGGGCAGTCATTTCCTGCTTGGCTGGGTGTGCTCTGAGACTTAAGATCAGCCAGATGTGAAAGTTTCTCAGGTATTTTTTGAGCATGCATCTTGCCTGTGCCTGTGTGTGTGCTTCTGCACCCCCACCCCTAATTTTCTCTATAGGCACAGTGGCTTTTGAATGTCTTAATTTTCCAAAGAGTCTCACCCTAGTTTTCCTTGGGACCTTAGATGTTCTATTGTATGTCTCCACCTGTAATCTTTTACCCCAGGTGTCTATGGGTTTGTAGTCTCCCTGAAACCTTTATGGGTAATGCTCAATTGTTTTTTCCCTGCTTAAGTCCTGAGTTTTGCCACTTTTCCCTGCCTGAGATGTGACTTAGGCATGGAAGAGAGCAGTTCTTCAGGCAGCCCCTACACAGGTTAGTACATTGCAACTAGGCCGGGCAGGGTGGCTCATTCCTGTAATCCCAGCACTTTGGGAGGCCGAGGAAGGCAGATCACAAGACCAGGAGATTGAGACCATCCTGGCTAACACAGTGAAAGCCCATCTCTACTAAAAATACAAAAAAAAAAAAAAAAATTAACTGGGGGAGGTGGCGGGCGCCTGTAGTCCCAGCTACTCAGGAGGCTGAGGCAGGAGAATGGCGTGAACCAGGGAGGCAGAGCTTGCAGTCAGCCGAGATGGTGCCACTGCACTCCAGCCTGGGCTACAGAGTGAGACTCTGTTTCAAAAAAAAAAAGAAAAGAACATTGCAACTAAGATCTGTTCTGCTCCCTCCAGTTTGAGGGAGGAAACTGAGAATTGGGCTGCAGCCTCCTCCAGACCAAGACTGTGCTGTGCCAAGAAGGGAGTGAGGTGAGAGTGTGTAAAAATGCCAGAAAACTTCCTACTCTTTTGAATATGGCTATTATGGACCTTTTGCTGCTCTCCAAAGTGCCTATAAAGTTTTAAATAGCCAGTTTCTGGCTGTTTTTTGGTGTTTCTATGGGGGAATGAAGGCTTGGAGCTTCCTACTCTGCCACTTTGACAATGTCACTACTCCTAAGAGCTATTTTTAAATTTATGTTTTATTGGGAACATCAAATGGATGGTTTCTGAGATTTATTTCTGCTGTGGTTTAAATGATTGTGTTCTCTCCACAATTCATATTAAAATTTAATCCCCAATGCCATAGTATTTCGAGGTGATTCAGTCATAAGGGCTCTGCCCTCATGAGTGGGATTAGGTGCTCTTATAAGAGGGCTTGACAGACTAAAATAGTATAATTGGATTGCTTAAAACACAAAGGATAAATGCCTGAGGTGATGGATACCCTATTTACCCCCGATATGATTATTACATATTGCATGCCTATATCAAAATATCTCATTGAACCCATAAATATATATACCTACTATGTATATACACCTATTATGTACCCATAAAACTTAAAAATAAAAAAAAGAGCTTGATGGAAGGATTTCACCCTTTTTGCTCTTTGGCCTTCTGCCATGTGAGGACACAGCACCCAAGAAGCCATCTTAGAAGCAGAGAACAGACCTTACCAGACAGCCAAACCTGCTGATGTCTTGAGCTTGGACTTCTCAGCCTCCAGAACTGTGAAAAAATTCTGTTCTTTATAAATTACCCAGGCCGTGATGTTGTTATAACAGCACAAATGGACTAAGACAATTTCTGTTTCCTTTGGTAAATCATTTTCATCACTCTTCATCTATCTTTTGAGAAGCGTGTGTTTTTATTTTTCTTTGCAAAGCCTTTCTCTTTCTCATATCTGCTGTTTCCATTGATCTAGCATTGAATTGCAAGGGCTCTATGAAAGACTGGCATTTGCCTCAAACAAGTATGGCATTTCTTTACATCATTGCTTCTCCTTGCTGTCCACCCAAATAACAACAGAATCCGCTGCTTAGAGTGTTACATGGCCTAAGGGCCTCACAATCAACTCAGAGCCCAAGATGGAGGAGATGGTTCTGGTCAGTTCCAACAGGGTGTTTTGTCTCCGTACAGGGGAATTTCTTCCTTGAACCTATTTTTCTTATTAATTTTCTACTTGGACTGGTCCATCCCTTGTCTGTCTAGCCTGTTTCCTGGACTACTACGCACCCCTCAGGAAAAGTATTGCCCTGGCCCCCCTGCCCTGTTCTGCTTTTGAGACATGCTGACCCTCAGTGCTAAGAGGTTCCATGTGTCATGCCCTCATCATCTGCACCATCCTCTATAGCTAGGTTATTCCTGGGGCCTTTCTCAGGCCCCTGCAGTTTCTTCCCTTCCCCATGCCTGTACTTGCTCAGCAAGGAGGGTTGCAAGTTTCCTTCAGGCTGTTTTTTGCCTGTACTGTAACTTATGGAAATGACTCTGCATGTGGCATGTAAATGGTGCCCTGATGGATTTCCAAAATGGATACAGGTTTCTCCTTCCTTTTCTATTTCTGAAGTCATTTGGGCCAGCATTTGGGAGAGGCATTTGGATGCCCATGCTCAAGTGTTCTCTTACCTGAATGCCCATTAGATATTTCAGACTGAAGATTGCCATGATGCCACTTGTGTTTTGCACTTAGGTTGGGAGGAAATTGCAGAGGGTGAGACTGGAGGCAGGGAATCAATGTGAGGGCTCATGAGGGCCTAAACTGAGCAGCACAGTAAGGGGGCAGGAGGTAGGTGAAAAGCCTGCTCATTAGAGGGATTATGGAAGTAAAGTGAATGGGGCTTCATTATATGGAGTGTGAGGGAGAGGGAGGGGTCAAGGAGGCTGACTCCAGCCCAGGCAGACTCAGGAGTTAAGGCTGTGGTTTGTGCCACCACAACAGTGAGAAGGAGCTGCTCTTGAAGCTTCTAGCAAGCACTCAACGTGGACAGAAAAAAGTTCCAGGGAACCAGCTTCAGGCTGCCGCCTCAATGGGCTGTGACTCTGAATTTGAAGAATTCCAAGGAGCCCATTGACATCTGTAAGTCAGAGCTGCAGTGAAGAGTAGGCTGGGCTGAACTTTGTGGGGTCTGCATCCCTCACCCTCACCTCTACCCCGAGAAGCTGGCCATGGCGTCTGTCACAGTAGGCCCCAGGGAGAGAGGCTCAGCGTTGCCACTCCTGCTGGGGGAAGCTTGAAAGGATGGCAATGCAATCACTCCCACAGCCATAGACAGACAGCTTTCATCATGAGATCATGTTCATGCCTTGTGACCCCAGCACTTGGCTGGATGGAGACTGCAGTGGATGCTACCGGAGTCCCACCTGGGCGGAGGCCCTCCTGGGTCTAGCTGCATCCAACTGTCCTGGCTTGGCTGCTGGCTGGCTCTGCCCCCTAGAACATTTCTTGGCTCACCCTCACTCATTATTCCCTTCATACCCATGCTCCTGCAAGGTCCTCTGCACACGGTGCCTGTCTGGAGCCAGAGGCACTACCCATGACCACATCCTCTATGACGTCGTCTCCTCTGATGGCCTTGCAAGAAGTAAACTCTGATCTCAGACAGTGCCTCATCTACACTCCCATGCATCTCAGAGCAGCGTCTTCAGACATATACTTGAGAAGTATCTGTTAGTATATTCAAGTTCAGTAAGTAGTCATAATCACCTTCAGAAAAACAAAGTTGCCCTAATGAGGTAGGAAAAACAGACAGGTCAGTGGAGCACTAGCAGGTGTGCTACCAGATAAAGCCAGCAAGCTGTGAGCTCTGGGAGAAGATGCATGTTACTGTCTCACACACCTAAGCAGCAAACCAACAGCCATGTGGGTTAGCACTGAGAAAGGCCTGAGTGAAGCCAGACAAGGTGTGGATGGTGCGCCTGATCCAGGGGAAGGTGGCACAGGAGGCTGCCTTGGGGTCAGACCCATGGAGTCTGGCTTGTCTCAATGTATAGACCCAAGCATTGGTGTCTGAGACTTCTGGGGCACTCAGACCCCACAGGTCATTGGAACAGCACTGTGAGTGAATCCAAGCCCTGCACTCTTCCTGCAGGGCCTGTGACTTGAACTAGGCAGTGTCACTGTGTTGGGCCATGCCTCCAACTGGCACTTTCTCTATCCTTTCTGCTGCCAAGGAGGGTGCCAGGTCCTGGCCTTCCACGGCCCCAGGTGGCCTGTGAGTCACTCTGTGCTAGGCCAGGCTCTGAGCCCTGGGGTTGTGGAGCCTGTAGATTTGGGGCTGCCTTCTGGGACCACTGCATGTGCATGCGTGCATGTGTGCAGTACATGTAGGACTGCAGAGGAGTGTCTGCAGAAGAAGAGGTGGCACTTGAATGAAAAACAAGAATCCTTTTGCCAGAGCCTGAGCTGATTCCCGGCCTCAGATGACACCAAGGAGCAGTGGGTGCCTGAGTGCCCCGGGGACAGCACCCATAGGGTTCTGTGCTTCTCGAAAGGGAAGAAGGGGTAGGGCAGTGCTGTGCCACTAACCCATTCCAGGAAGGAAGGGCTTTCTGAGCATTTAGCGTTCATATAATAGATAATGTTCTTCCCATTTTCCAGAGAGAGTTGTGGCTTACAGAGCAGGGAAACTGCCTGAGGTCACATGAAGAGTCCCAGAGTCACTGAACTCAGCCACTTTCCTGCTGTGCTGGCAGCTTCACGTGCCTCCCGATAGGTCTGGGGGACAGCCCTCAGGCCCGGGCCTCAGCTCTAGAGGTGCCCCTGGAGCAGGGTCGGCCAGGACAAGCCAGCTGGGCACAAGGCCAGCCTGGATGGGCATCATTTGGCCCGGAGGACTGGGCCCTGACCCAGAGGGAGGCCACTCAGAGACAGCCCAACACAGACTAGCAGGCCTTATGATTTCAAGGAATCACAAGAAGCCAGAGTACACCCCATTCTCTGGCAAAAATCCACAAATAAAGCACGGTATGTTTACCATGGGCATCATCATGCAGCCGCCAGAGGGGATGTTAGGCGTTGTGGCAGCTTGGTGGGGTGCTGTGTGCAGAGAAGGTGAAGGCCACATGGCTGGGGAGGTACTGGAGGATGGCAGGGGACCTCGAGTGCCCGCTGTAGGCTGGTATGTGTATGGACGTGTGTGCACATATGTATGCATATGTACGTGTGCACATGCACGCGTGCATGTGTGTGTACGTGCATGAACAGGCACGCGTGTGGGGAGCATGAGAGCAGGGCACTGCGCCTGCCAGAATCATATGCTATGACTCTCTGAACTGTTCTTAATGAAGAGACAGGATAAGGAAATGAGATGTGTGATCTGGAGTCGGATCCTGCATTAGGGAAAAATAAGAGCTCTGAAGGACACACGGGGTTGGGACGATGATGAAATTTGAATATGGACTGAATATTAGAAAAGAGTATTGCATCATGGTTAAATTTCCTGATTTTGATTATGATGCTGTGTCCCGAAAGAGAAAGTCCTTGTCTTGTTAACAATGGGCGAATCTAAGTACAGGGCCCACGGGAATCCATTGTCCTGTTCTTGCAACTCCTCTGTAGGTCTGATGTTATTTTCACATAAAAAGTTAGAAAGGCCAAGTGCCTGTTACAGTCCTTACAATGCCATTCGTGTCATTTACAGAGAGGAAAGGGAGAGGAGCGAGATTGGTGGTGGTGGCCTGGCAGAGGACTCCCTCCGGGAGGGAGGAGGGGCCCCGCGCCCAGCTGGCTTTCCCCCTTGCTCCGGAGGTGTGGAGGCCACTGAGCGCTCTGAAGTGTAAAGTGGGAGGCGGAGGTCAATTGAAAATCGATAGTGCGGGAGGAGCAGGTTGGCTGCAGCGGCTCCCTCCTTCCTGGCAGCCCCAGGCGGTGGGGGAGGGGCCGAGCAGCGCGGTCCGCAGCTCCTGCCCGCGGCGTCCCGGACCTGGATCCTGAGGTCCAGGGGCAAAAAAGCAGCCTTGTCCTGCGTCTGCCCCGGCAACAGGTCTGCCTCAGCCAGTCTCATCTGCTCGGCCTCCGCTTGCTCGTCAGCAAGCTGGTCACCCTAAGGGCTACGCGCACCTCGGGAATGGCAAGGTTAGAAGCTGCACTCTCCTCGGCTGTATGTCTGCGCCCTCAGGGCGCCCTGCCAGTAAGTGCTCAGCAAATACTCAGTGGGTGATCGATGAGTTTATTCAGCAAATAGTTGTTGGGTGATGGTGCCAGGCCCCAAAACAGAACAACCGTGGTGACGGGGGAGGGATTCCTTCCTCCTTCCAGTGACACAGTAATCAGCCAAGGTAGACAGGCAGAGGAGCAGGCATTGGGTTCAGTGCTGGGCTGCGGCTACGCTGGAATTCTTAATGATTTCATGTCTGAACTTGTGCTAAGTGAAGCCCTGGGCCCTCTGAGCAGAAGGGATGTGTGGATGAGTGTGAGCCCATCCCCATTAGGCCTCCCAAGGCCCCAGCACGGGGTTCCGGCTGGAGTTCAGCCAGCTGGTGAGAGTGGCCAACACGTGCTGCCCTGCCTGAGCACTGTGGGGCAGCGGCTCCTAAGAAACACAGAGGAGCAGCCCTGGGCATCCTTGCCGGCTCTGTCACCTACCTGTACTGCACAAGCACCGACGCTGAGGATGACATGGATGGAGAAGGAAAGACGGTGGCCTTCCTCCCTCCCAGTAGGCTGAAGTAGAGAGGATTGGTACAATGCGCCTGCACCAGGAAGTGAAATTCAATCAGGTGAGTTAGTTCAGTGAAGTGTTTGCGCTTTTCTGAAAAGGACAATATATATATGCATGTACGAATTACAGAAATTTTGGTGTTTCTGCATGAGTTAAATGCTCTTACACAGCAATTTATGTTTAAAATTGGCATTGAATGATATAAAGATGAATGGTCAATTTTACTTTACCATTAAAATTAAAATTTCAATTTTTTTCTATAATTTAAAATTTCAACTTTTCTTGACTAGAATGCCATTAAATAGCAAACATAACCACCACAACACATCAAGAGAGACTGCAAAGGAAAGGGGAAGCTTTGCATTTCACTCCTTGTAACCACACATTGAACGAGGCTCTTCATTCTGCTGGGACTGCAGTGGGAGTGGTGGCAGGGCCACAGCAGGTGCCAGGGGCAGGTGGAGGAGGAGGGGTCAAAGGGGAGGCTGTGAGAAGGGTCGTCGGTGTGGTCTGGGCAGGATGGTGGCCGCCCACAGCTATGGTCACTGTAGGCAGGTTGGGGAGGGTGGAAGTGGAGCATTCCAATGTGCCATTTGGTGTCCTCCCAGGGTCAGCCTGGCAGGAAGGGAGAAAGCCCTCACCTGCTGTCAACCAGACCAGTTTTTACTCATCAAGCTTCCATATAACGAAAGTTTTGAGGCCAAGAAGTGTGCAGGGGGCAACGCCTGGGTGGAGCAGTTCAGGACTGTCCCCCAGCCTTGCCAGCCTGCACCCAGAGAGCTATGCAGAGAGTGGAGGTGCCCCTCCCCCAGGGTCTGCTGAGCTGTGATTCTGGGAGATGATTTGATTTCCAGCTGTTGGCCCCAATCCCCTCCCCAAGCCCTGAGGTGGCCTCCTTTCACTCATTAGGCCTGCTGTGCACCTCTAGTTGGAAGATGATGGCCCTGACCCATCCAGTGTCTGGGGAGCTCTGCCTTCCACTTGAAAGTGAGGATGATTAAAGGCTAAGCCGGTGGTGATGGAAGAGGTTCCATTAGCTCCGAGGAAAATGGCTCTCAGCTTCCCGCCCTGTTCCCTTGCCCCAGGTCCTCCACAAGGGCTCCGGGCAGGCTCCCAGGGGAGGCACCAATACCTGGAAATATGTGAGCGGGTCCAGGTGTGAGGGCCCCGAGGCATTGCCTTCAGGGTTTCCAGGGTCCCTCTGCAAACTTGAACCTTGTGGGAAAGGAGCCCTGTCCCAGGTTGGGACTAGAGAGCATCACGCTGAAGAGCCAGGAAGTCAAACATAACCACAGTTCCCAAGACTGGTCTTTCCAGCAGCAGCCATGCACTCACATTGTCCCTGAAGATGGTTGCCTGCACCGAGAGGGAAGACTCAGAGGGGCTGGGGGAGCTGTCCGTCCCTCCATCCATCCATATCATCCGTGTCAGGCCATCATCACAAAATACCACAGACTGGGTGGCTTAAACAATATACATTGAGTTTCTCACACTTCTGGAGACTGGAAATCCAAGGACAAGGTGCCAGCAGAGCTGGTTTCTGGTGAGGCCTCTCTTGCCAGTTTGTAGGAGGCTCCTCTCCTTGTGTCCTCACAGGGCCTTTCCTCTGTGCACACATGGAGAGAGAGCTCTCTGGTGTCTCTTCCTCTTCTTATAAGGACACCAGTCCCATTGAATCAGGGCCCTACCCTTAGGACCTCCTTTAACCTTAATTGCCTTCCTAAAAGCCCTATCTCCAAATACAGCCACATTAGGTATTAGTGCTTCAGTTTGAATTTGGGGGGACACAATTAAGTCCTTAATACCAACCCTCCATCCATCATCCATCCATCATCCATCTGTCCATCTATTTATCCATCTGCCCATCTGTGCGTCTATTTGCCTTTTCTTCCATATGTCTATTCATCCATCCATCCATCCGTCCGTCTGTCTGTCCATCCATCCATCCACCCATCCATCATCCATCCATTTATCCATTCATCCCTTCATCCGTCAGTCCATCTGTGATGGTTAATACTGAGTGTCAACTTGATTGGATTGAAGGATCCAAAGTATTGATCCTGGGTGTGTCTGTGAGGGTGTTGCCAAAGGAGATTAATATTTGGGTCAGTGGGCTGGGAAAGGCAGACCCACCCTTAATCTGGTTGAGTACCATCTGATCAGTTGCCAGCATGGCTAGAATATGAAAAACCGCCAGAAAAGTGTGAAAAGAGGAGAAAGGTCTAGTCTCCCAGCCTACATCTTTCTCCCGTGCTGGATGCTTCTTGCCCTCGAACATCAGACTCCAGTTTTTTGCAGTTTTGGGACTTGGACTGGCTCTCCTTACTCCTTAGCTTGCAGACAGCCTATTGTGGGACCTTGTGATCATGTGAGTTAATACTTAATAAACTCCCCTTTATATATATTAGTTCTGTCCCTCTAGAGAATCCTGATTAATACAGCATCTATCCACCAGTAATCCATCATCCATCCATTCATCCATTTATCCATCCATGCAATAAATATCAGTTGAGCCCCTGCCCTGTGCCAGTATTGTTCTAGGCACAAAGGATACTTCAGCAAGCCATTAATTCTATTTGAAGGATAAACAATAACTAAGCAAATCAACAAGGAAATGACAACACTGCTGTGCCATAATAAATAATGGATTCACATTGCCCCAGGACAGCACTACACTGCCTGCACCATGATGTACATAAAATGATGCCCGGGAGGGCCCTGAGCTTCGGGGCCCACCTGGCAAGGGCTCCACTGAGCCCCATCCGTCCCCACACTGGGATTCACATCCTGTCTACCCGCTGCTCAGGCTGGAGACCAAGAGTCCCTGGACTCTGTGCTTCCTCATGCACTTGCCGTGGCCTCAGTGAGTCCTGGGCAGGGGACATCATTTCATGCACCCAGTCTTCCCACGTCTCTCCAGCCTGCCCCCACCCCCAACACCTAGCCCATGTGGTCATGCCCACTTCAACCACAGCAAATCCCCCTAGTGCCCCTTCTCTTCAACCTCCATTCAACATAGCAGCTGCCCACATTTCTCAAGTGTGACCAGGGGACACCACTTTTGGGATTAAAACCTGCAACCAAAATAGAACTGGAAGCTGCCACCAGACCCCATGAGGCCTGGTGTGACCTGGCCCCTGGCGACCCTCCTCCACTTCTCTCTACCCCTTCTCACTCTCTAAGGTGAGAGCGGGTAGGACCGTCCCCCAGCCTTGCCAGCCTGCACCCAAGAGCTATGCAGAGAGTGGAGGTGCCCCTCCCCCAGGGTCTGCTGAGCTGTGATTCTGGGAGATGATTTGATTTCCAGCTGTTGGCCCCAATCCCCTCCCCAAGCCCTGAGGTGGCCTTCATTAGGCCTGCTGTGCACCTCTAGTTGGAAGATGATGGCCCTGACCCATCCAGTGTCTGGGGAGCTCTGCCTTCCACTTGAAAGTGAGGATGATTAAAGGCTAAGCCGGTGGTGACCGGCTGGGGTTGCCATTCACTCTTGGGATAGGTCAGCTCAGCCCCACCTCAGGGCCTGTGCCCCTGCTGCTGCTTCTGCCAGGAACACTGTCTGGCCTGATCCTAGCACAGCTCCCTCACCTCTTCATCTAGAGGAGCCAGCCCTGTCCCTCTCCTCTCCTCAGCCAGGAGAGCCGCCACCTGCTGTCTGGCTTCCCCCAGCCTCTGGGTCTTGGCAAACCAGAAACTCACCAGCGGCTGGGAAAATTGACTGTCCAGTGGGCTGAGGGTGGACAGAGCCTTGACTAAGGGAATAAGAATGGGTGGGTAATGTGAGAAAAACAGTTCCAGAAAATGCTCAGAAGCATTGAATTCGGGGGCAGTGGCAAGGTGGGGACAGACCAAGGCTGATGGCAGGAGGATGGGAATTGGGACCCAGTTGTCCCAAGGAGCCTGGATGCTGCGTGACTTTTCCTGTCCTCATTCTTCATTGGGAGCCAGGGAGAAATTAGCTCGCATGCTCTCTCTCTGGCTCCCACTGACTGTCTGTCTGTCTATGTCTGTCTGTCTCTCTCACACACACGCAGCTCCAAGACCTCCTGTGATACCAATGGTGACTCTGTGTAGCCAGTGAGTGGGAAAGAGGGCAGGGCAGGGCAGGACAGGGCAATGAGGGAACTGGAAACACAGAACCCAGGCTTCCTGTTCGGCGCTGCTGGTGGGGCTCTCTAAGTGTCTTATCTTGTTAGATTCTCACAGGCACTCCCTAGATAATAACCACAGCAACTGCCATTTCCATCAACTGCATTTGGGATCTTCAAGGTTTCATCTCAGTTCTCCATGGAGCAAGAGGTGTGAGTGCAGCGGGGAGCACACGGGCCCTGAGGCAGTCTTCCCAGCCACTGCTGAATGCACTCCAGGCCCTGAGCTTTCCTTCCTTCCTGTCTCACCTCCCGCCTCCCAAAAACTCCCCTCAGCTGATGGACACTGGGCAGTTTCCACTTTTGGGTGATTGTGAGCAGTGCTGCTGATGAACATCCATGGACAAGTTTTTATGTAAAAATATATTTCAGCTCTCTTAGGTATTAATAGATACCTAGGGTGGGGCTTGGTGGCTCACACCTGTAATCCCTGCACTTAGGAAGGCTGAGGCAAGCGGATCATCTGAGGTCAGGGGTTTGAGACCAGCCTGACCAACATGGTGAAACCCCGTCTTTACTAAAAATACAAAAAGTAGCTGGGTGTGGTGGTGTATGCCTGTAGTCCCAGCTACTTGGGAGGCTGAGGCAGAAGAATTGCTTGAACCTGGGAGGCGGAGGTTGCAGTTGCAGTGAGCTGAGATCATTCTACTGCACTCCAGCACTCCAGCACTTCAGCCTGGGTGACAGAGTGAGACTCCATCCCAAAAAAACAAACAAAAACGATACCTAGGATTGGAATTGGTGGATCACGTGGCACCTAGGCTAACCTTCTGAGGAACTGCCAGGCTCTTCTCCAAAGCAGTGGCCCCATCATCCATTCCCACCAGCAGTGAGAGGGTTCGGATCCCTCCACACCTTTGCCAAGCCTTGTTGTTGGCTGCTTTTGATTCTAGCCATCTTCGTGAATGGGCAGCAGTATTTCCTATGCTTTAGCTTTGCATTTCCCTGGTGACAAATGATGGCTAGCATCTTTTCACATGTTTATCATGTATATCTTCTTTGGAAAAATTTTGGAAACATTTCTTTGAAAAAATGAGTCCTTTGCCCATTTTTAAATTGGATTATCTTTTTACTATTGAGTTTTGAGAGTTCTTTATCAGATATATGACTTAAAATATTGTCCCCATCCTGTGGGGTTGTCTTTTCACTTTTTTGATGGTGTCCTTTGAACCCCCTGAAAATTTAATTTTGAGGAAATGAGAAAATCCAATTATCAATTTTTTTTCTTTTGTCACTTTTGCCTTAGATGTCATATTTAAAAAACCATTGCCTAATTCAAGGCTGGGTGCAGCAGCTCATGCCTGTAATCCCAGCACTTTGGGAGGCTGAAGCTGGTGGATGGCTTGAGGTCAGGAGTTTGAGACCAGCCTGGCCAAAATGGTGAAACCCCATCTCTACTAAAAATACAAAAATTACCTGAGCTTGGTGGCGTGGGCCTGTAATCTCAGCTACTTGGGACGGTAGGTGGAGGTTGCAGTGAGCCGAGATTGCGCCACTGCACTCCAGCCTGGGCAATAGAGAAAGACTTTATCAAAAAACAAAAAACAAAACAACAACAACAAAAAACCACCATTGCCTAATTCAAGATTATGAAGATTTACTCTCATGTTTTTTAAAAAAGAGTTTTATAGGCTAGGTGCAGTGGCTCGCGCCTATAATCTCAGCACTTTGGGAAGCTGAGGCAGGCGGATCACCTGAGGTCGGGAGTTCAAGACCAGCCTGACCAACATGGAGAAACCCTGTCTCTACTAAAAATACAAAAAAGATTAGCAGGGCGTAGTGGCACATGTCTGTAATCCCAGCTACTCAGGAAGCTGAGGCTGGAGAATCACTTGAACCTGGGAGGTGGAGGTTGTGGTGAGGCAAGATCATGTCATTGCACTCCAGCTGGGCAACAAGAATGAAACTCCATCTCAGAAAAAAAAAAAAGTTTTATAGTTGTGACACTTACATTTAAGTTCGTGATCCATTTTGAGTTAATTTTTGTATATGGTTGATGTGAGGGAAAGATATAAAATGTTACTTTTTTTTCCTCATTGAATCATCTTGGCACCCTTGTAGAAAACTTATTGACTATAAATGTGAGCACTTATTTCTGTGCTCTCAATTCTATTCTATTGAAATATTGACTTATCCTCATGCCAGTACCACAGTGGTTTGATTATTGTACCAAATATAACCAAATGTAGTAAGTTTTGAAATCAAGAAATACGAGTTCTCTAAGTTTGTTCTTTTTGTTCAAGATTGTTTTAGCTATTCTGAGTATCTTGTATTTTCATATGAATTTTAACATCAGATCAGCAAAAAAGTAAAAACAAACAAATTATAAAAATGAAAAACAAAAATCTGGTTTTATTTTTTAGGACATCAAATCTGTAGATCAATTTAGAGAGTATAGTCATCTTAGAAACATTAAATCTTCCAAGTCATAAATATGGGATGCCTTACTTTATTTAGATGCTCTCTAATTCCTTCCAGAAATGCTTTGTAGTTTTCAGTGAAAAAGTCTTGCAAATTATTTGTTGAATTTTTAATACTATTGTAAATGGAATTTTTTCTTTTTCTTTTCTTTTTCCTTCCCTTCCTTCCTTCCTTCCTTCCTTCCTTCCTTCCTTCCTTCCTTCCTTCCTTCCTTCCTTCCTTCCCTCCCTTTCCCTTTCCCTTTCCCTTTCTCTTTCCTTTATTTTGACAGAGTTTCACTCTGTTGCCCAGGCTGCAGTGCAGTGGTGTGATCACAGCTCACTGTAGTCTTGATCTCCTGGGCTTAAGCGATCCTCCCACATCAGCCTCCTGAATAGCTGGGACCACAGACGTATCACCATGCCCCGCTTTTTTTTTTTTTTTTTTGTAGAGAAGATGGGGTCTCCCTATGTTACCCAGGCTGGTCTTGAACTCGTGGGCTCAAGTGATCCTCCTGCTTTGGCCTCTCAAAGTGCTAGGATTGCAGGTACAAGCCACTGTGGCTGGCCTTTAATTTCATTTTCAAATTGTTCATTCAAAGTATTGAAATACTATGAATTTTTCTCTGATGATTTTGTATCCCACAACCTTGTTGAATGCATGTATTAGCTCCAATAATTTTCCTGTGGATTCCTTAGGATCTTCTGTATACAAGATTATATCATCTGTAGAGATAGTTTTACTTCCACCTTTCCAGTCTGCATGCCTTTTAATAGTTCCCTGGCTAGAACCTCCAGTATAGTGTTAAATAGAAGTGGTGAAAGCAGACATCTTTGTCTTGTTCCTTATCTTAGTGGGAAAGTATTCAGTCTTTTACTAAGTTATGGTGTTAGCTTTGGGCTTTTCGTGGATGCCCTGTAGAAGGTTAAGAGAATTCTCTTCTATTTTGTTTGTTGAGTTTTTTTTTTTTTTTAACAGAAAAAGGTGTTGCATTTTATCAGATGCTTTTTTTGTCTATTCCAAAAATTATTGTTTCACACTGATTTATATTTGGATGTTATGCCGACCTTGTATTCCTGGATAAATCCACTTGCTTATGATATATAATCTTTTTATACGTTGCTTGATTTGGTTTGCTAGTATTTTTATGTCTATTTTATAAAACATATTGTGTCCAATGAACATCGAAGGAAAAAATCCTCAATAAAATACTGGCAAACTGAATCCAGCAGCACATCAAAAATCTTATCAACAACAATCAAGTCAGCTTCATCCCTGGGATTCAAGGATAGTTCAATATGTGCAAATCAATAAACATAATTCGTCACATAAACAGCAGTAAAGATAAAAACCACATGATTATCTCATTAGATTCAGGAAAGGCCTTCGATAAAATTCAACATTGCTTCATGTTAAAAACTCTCAATAAACTAGGCATTGATGGGACATACCTCAAAATAATAAGAGCCATTTATGACAAACCCATAGCCAATATCATACTGAATGGGCAAAAGCTGGAAGGATTCCCTTGAAAACTGGCACAAGTCAAGGATGCCCTCTCTCACCATTTCCATTCAACATAGTATTGGAAGTTCTGGCCAGGGTAATCAGGCAAGATAAAGAAATAAAGGTATTCAAGTAGGAAGAGAGGAAGTCAAACTGGGTCTGTTTGCAGTTGACATGATCCCACATCTAGAAAATCCCCTTGTCTCAGCCCAAAGCTTCTTAAGCTGATAAGTAGCTTCAGCAACAAAAAGTACCCTCAGCAAAATAAACATGCAAAAATAACAAGCATTCCTATACACCAACAATAGACAAGCAGAGAGCCAAATAATGAATGAACTCCCATTCACAATTGCTACAAAGAGAATAAAATACCTAGGAATACAGCTAACAAGCGAAGAGAAGGACCTCTTCAAGGAAAACTACAAACCACCCCTTAAGGAAATCAGAGAGGACACAAATGGAAAAGCATTCCATGCTATTAGATAGGAAGAATCAATATTGTTAAAATGGCCATACTGCCCAAAGTAATTTATAGGTTCAATGCTATTCCCATTAAACTACCATTGACATTCTCCATAGAATTAGAAAAAAACTACTTTAAAATTAATATGGGACCAAAAAAGAGCCCGTATAGCCAAGACAATCCCAAGCAAAAAGAATGAACATGGAGGCATTACACTACCCAACTTGAAACTATACTATAAGGCTACAGTAACCAAAACAGCATGGTACTGGTACAAAAACAGACACATAGCCCAGTGGAACAGAATAGAGACCTCAGAAATAAGACTGCACATCTACAACCATCTGATCTTTGATAAACCTGACAAAAACAAGCAATGGGAAAATGATTCCCTATTTAATAAATGGTTCTGGGAAAACTGGCTGGCCATATGCAGAAAATTGAGACTGGACCCCTTCTTTACACCTTACACAAAAATTAACTCAAGATGGCCTAAAGACTTAAGTGTAAAACTCAAAACTATAAAAACCCTAGAAGAAAATCTAGGCCTATTCAAGACATAGGTATGAGCAAAGATTTCATGAAGAAAATGTCAAAAGCAATTGCAACAAAAGCAAAAATTGACAAATGGGATCTAGAAGAAAAAGGAACTAACAGCAAAAGAAACTATGATCAGAATGAACAGACATCCTACAGAATGGGAGAAAATTTCTGCAATCTATCTATCTGACAAAGGTCTACTATCCAGAATCTACAAGGAACTTAAACAAATTTACAAGAAAAAACAAACAATCTCATTAAAAATTGGGTGAAGGACATGAACAGACACTTCTCAAAAGAAGACATTTATTCGGCCAACAAACATATGAAAAAAAGCTCAACATCACTGATCATTACAGAAATGCAAATCAAAGCCACAGTGGGATACCATCTCACACCAGTCAGAATGGTGATTATTAAAAAGTCAAGACACAACAGATGCTGGCAAGGCTGTGGAGAAATAGGAATGCTTTCACACTGTTGGTGGGAATGTAAATTAGTTCAACCATTGTGGAAGACTCCTCAATGACCTAGAACCAGAAATACATTTGACCCAGCAATCCTATTACTGGGTATATACCTAAAGGAATATAAGTAATAATTTATGATAATATATAAATAATTCTTTATAATATAAAGATATATGCATGTGTATGTCTCTTCTTTCATTTCTGATTTTAGTAATTTGAATCTTCTTTTTTCTTGGTCAGTCTAGCTAAAGGTTTGCAATTCTGATTATCTTTTAAATGGAACAATTTTTTGTTTTTGTACTGTATTAGTCTGTTTTCATGCTGCTGATAAAGACATACCCAAGACTGAGAAAAAAAGGAAGTTTAATTTGAGTTACAGTTCCGTATGGCTGGGGAGGTCTCATAATCATGGCAGACGGCAAAAGGCACTTCTTACATGGAGGCAGCAAGAAAGAGAATGGGGAGGAAGCAAAAGGGAAAACCCTGATAAAACCATCAGATCTCGTGAGACTTATTCACCATCACAAGAATAGCACAGGAAAGACCAGTCCCCATTATTCAATTACCTCCCCCTGGGTCCCTCCCACAACATGTGGGAGTTCTGGGAGATACAATTGAAGTTGAGATTTGAATTGAGACACAGCCAAACCATATCACGTACTTTCTCATTTTCATTCATTGCAAAGTATTTGCTAATTTTTCTCTCGATTTGTTCTTTGACCCCTTGGTTGTTTTTAGAAGTGCATTGTTTATTTTCCACATATTTGTGAGTTTTCCAGTTTTCCTTCTGTTATTAATTTCTAGTTTAAGTTTATTGTGGTCCGAGAAGATACTTTATATGAGTTTAATCTTTAAAATTTTATTGAGATTTGTTTTGTTATCTAATATATGGTCTATCCTGGAGAATGTCCTTTGTACGCTTGAGAAGAATATGTATTCTGCTGTGGTACGGTGGAGTGTGCTATAGACGTTTGTTAGGTCTAATGGTTTAGAGTGTTGTTCAAGTCTTTGGGTCCCCTGTTGGTCTTCTGTCTAGTTGTTCTATCCATTATTGAAAGTTGAGTACTTAAGTCTCCTGCTATTATGTTGAACTGTCTATTTCTTCCTCCTTTCTTTCACTTTTATCTTCATATATCTAGTAGCTCTGTTGTTAGATGGCAAGACATAACCACTTTGGTTATGTCTTTCTAATAGGTAGACTCTTTTATCATTATACAAGTATTTCTTTGTCTCTAGTAACAATTTTTGCCTTAAGGCCTATCTTGTATATTGGTGTAGCCACACCAGCTCTGTTTTGTTTACTGTATGCATGGCATATCCTTTTCCATCCTTTCATTTCAACCGATTTGTGTATTTGAATCTAAAGTATGTCTTGTTGAAGTATAGTTGAATCACACTTTTTAAATCCATTCTGCCAATCTCTGACTTTTGGTTGGAGTGTTTAATTCATTTAATGTAATTCCTGAGAAAAATGAATTTATGTCTGTCATATATATATATATGGTTATTTTCTTAGTGGGCCTCTGAGGACTACAATAACATATTAATTAAAACAGTATAGTTGATATTAATATGAATTTTATTTGAATACTATGCAAAGAACTTTGCTTCAATATAAATCTATTCCTTATCTCTTCTTTTTGCCATTGTCATGACATTACATCTTTATACATTTTAAACTCATCAACACAATTATTGCTTTGTGTAGTTGTCTTTTAAATCAGATAGGAGAAGTGTCACAAAACAAATTGTCATTTTTATTTACATTGTAGATACCTCAATTGGTGACTTTTATTTCCTTATGTGAATCTAGTTATTGTCCAGTGTCCCTTTCATTTCAGCTAAAGCACTCCCGTTAGTATTTGTTTGAGCCATTATGTGAAAGTCTGCTAATAATGAATTCTGCCGATTTTTGTTGATCCAGGAATGTCTTAGTTTCTTGCTCTTTTTTGAAAAACAGTTTGGCCAAATATAGAATTCTTAGTTAAAAGTAATTTTTTTAGCACTTTGAATATGTCATTCCACTGCTTTCTGGCTCCCATGGTATTTGATGAGAACTTAGCTATTAATCCTGTTGAGAATCCCTTGCACGTGATGAGTTGCTTGTCTCTTGCTACTTTCTTCTTTTTTCTGAGACAGGGTCTTGCTCTGTTGCCCAGGCTGGAGTGCAGTGGCTTGATAATGGCTCACTGCAGCCTCAGTCTCCTGGGCTTAAGCGATTCTCCCATATCAGCCTCCTGATAGCAGGGCTCACAGGCATGCACCACCACGCCTGGCTAATTTTTGTTGAGACGGAGACTCATTATGTTGCCTAGGCTGGTCTCCAACTTCTGGGCTCAAGTAGTCTTCCTGCCTCAGCCTCCCAGAGTGCTGAGATTACAGGCATGAGCCACTGTGTCTAGCCTCTCTTGCTACTTTCAAGACTCTTCTTGTCTTTGTCACTTTGACAATTTGATTATGATGGATCTAGCTGTGGATCACTTTCAGTTTATCCTACTAGGAGTTCATTAAGCTTCTTAGATACATAGATTAATGTTTTCATAAAATTTGGCACATTTTCAGCCATTATTTCTCCAAATATTCTCTCTGATCCCTTCTCCCTCCTATCCTCCTTACCTCACATTGTCTGTATGTTGGCACACTTGATGTTGTTCCACAGATTTCTGAGGCTTCTGTTCATTTATTTCATTAATTTTTCATCCTATTCTACAAATGTATCATTTTATTTCATCTATTTTCTGGTTCACTGATTCTATTTTCTGTAAGTGAAAATCTTGTGTTGAGCCCCTCCAGTGATTTTTAATTTCAATTATGTACTTTTCAATTCTAGAATTTTATTGTAGTTTCTATGTTTTTATTTATATATCCACTTGGTGAGACATCATTATCATACTTTCTTTTAATTATTATACATGATTTTCATTAGTTCTTTGCACATATTTACAATAGCTGATGTAAAGTCTTTGTCTAGTAAGTCCAACATCTGCTCTTCTTTAGAACAGTTCTGTTGACTGACTTTTTTCCTGTGTATGGCCCATACTTTCCTGTTTCTTTGCCTATCTCCTATGTTTTCTTGTTGAAAACTGAATATGTTAAATAATATAATGTGGCAACATGGAAAATAAGATTCCCCTTCCCAGCCAAGCTTTTTTGTTTGTTTATTGTTGTTGTTATTGTTGCTTCTGCTTGTTTGTTTGGTGGATTTCCTGGGTTAATTCTGTAAAGACTGTATTCTTGCTTATGTGCAGCCACTGAAGTCTCTTCTTAGTTGGTATAGTGGTCAGCTAACAATTGGACAGACATCTCCTTGAATGTCTTGGACCAATGAGTCTCCCAGTCTTTGCTGGGAACTCTGTGTATATGTTGGAGCACACTATCAACGCTCAGGTCTGCAGTTTATACATCTGCCTTAACTTTCACTTCCTGCATATGCAGAACCTCAAGTTAAGCTATAAGTGAGAGAGTAGATCTTTATCAGGTTTTTTCCTGAGCATGTACACAGCCCTGCACTTGCATATGGTGTTTAGATTTGTAGGAATATGTCATCACTTTCCTAAGCCCATTATGGATATCTCATTTTTCAGTTTTTCCTTTTGTTGATGAACATAAACCAACCTCTGTAAAATATTTAAAGAGGTTTATTCTGGGCTAATATGAGTGACCCTGGCCCAGGGAACAGTCTCAAGAGGTTCTGAGAAGTGTGCCTGAGGCAATCAGGTTTCATTTTGGTTTTATGCATTTTAGGGATGCAGAACTTACAGTAAAGACATACATAAATACATGTAAGGTACCCATTGGTTCAGCCCGGAAAGGCAGGACATTTCAAAGTGAGGGCTTACAAGTCCTAGGTGGGTTTTAAGGATTCTTTAGTTGACAGTTGGTTGAGAGAGTTAAGCTATTGTCTAAAGGCTTGAAATCAGAAAGAAATGCCTGAGTTAAGATAAGGAGGTTGTGAACAACAAGGTTTTTATTATGTAGATGAAGGCTTTTAAGTGGCAGCCCTCAGAGAGAATAGATAGTAAATGTGTCTTTTTAAACTTTTAAAGTTGTCAGACTCTCATTCTCTCCTAGATCCAGGAAAGGCCTAGAAAGGGAAGGCCTGGCTGCATTAATGGAGATTCTCTTCAGATGCAAATTTCCTCCACATCAATCTGCTGGCTTGTGGCAGCATTTCAAAATATGTCAAAGAAATACATTTTGGGATACAATATTTTTATTTCCTTCAGGGTCTGCTATCCGTCATGTGATACTACACCAAAGTCGGGTTGCAATTTGGTATCTTATTGCCACAAAGAGTCTGTTTGGTCAGTCTTATGATCTCAGTTTTAATGTTAATGTCGGTCACCTGTGCCTAAGCTCCAAAAATGCAGGAGTATAACGAGGCAAATCCAACCTCCCTTTCCATCATGGCCTGGAATTTAGTTTTCCAGGTTTCTCTGGGTTCCCTTTGGCCAAGATGGGGTTCATTCAGTCAGTTGGGGGCTTAGGATTTTATCTTTGGTTTATACTTTAAAGGTTTTTAGTTAGCCTTTGTCAGCCACAGCTCTTATTGTTATCTCAGGCAGCTACAGTGTAGAAGAATTGGTCATTTTTTTCAATAAACACCTTAGGTATAGAGCTGTTTATACACAGTGAGCTCTGAGTCAGGTCAAATAAAGGCAAGCCTTGAGCATGCAGCTTTTTAGGGAACTACCAGACAACACAAATAGTGATAATTACTCTGGGATGGGGCATTTTGCAGAGATTAAAACCCACTCTACCCACCCAGTTAGTAGTAGAGTGAAATATTTAAGGTGTTGACAGAAAAATGTCCAACAACCTAGATTTCTATATCCAGTGAACTTATTGTTCAAGTGAAAGACAAAGACTCTCTCAGAAAAGTAAAAACTAGGGGGCTTTATCACCAGCAGACCTGCTTTCTTAGTCCATTTCAGCTGCTGACAAAATACCATAGATTATGTAGTTTACAAACAACATAAACTTCTTTCTCCCAGTTCTGGAGGCTGTGAAGTCCCAAATCAAGTTGCCAGCAGAGTTGGTGTCAGGTGAAGAACCCTTTTCTGGTTCATAGATGGTGCCTTCTTGTGATGTCCTCACATGGTGGAAGGGACAGGGGGTCTCTCTCAGGCCTCTTTTATAGCGGCATTAATCCCATGTATAAGGGCTCCATTTTCATGACCTAATCACCCCAAAAGACCCCACCCCCAGATACCATCATTTCAAGGGTTAGGATTTCAACATATGAATTTGGGAGAGAAACAGACTGAAATAAAATATTTTCAAAACGTCTATCTGATAAATTGTCTATATACAAAATATATATGCAAACCACAGCATTCCACCCTGGACTTCCAAAATTCATGTCCTTCTTAGGTGTAAAATACATTAATCTCATCCCAATAGACCTGGAAGTCTTAACTCATTCTAGCATCAACTCGAAAGTCTCAAGACCAAAGTTTTATCTAAATGTCATCTAAATAGGATGTGGATGAGATTCAAGGTATGATTCATTTTAAGGCATTGTTCTCCAGCTCTCCAAATTGAATATTTAAAATCAAACATGCTACTTGCTTCCAAAGTACAATGGTGGGACAGTTACAGGACAGACAGTCCCATCCCAAAAGGGAGAAATAGGAATAAAGAAAGGTGTGAGAGGTCTCAACAAGTCCAAACCCTTAAGGCTCAAGATAAATATTCCTTGACCTGATGCCACCCACTGGGGTGGAAGACAGCCTTCTGGACCTATTGGGAAGGTGATCTCTCCTCCTCAGCTTTGCCTGCCCTCATGGCTTTGGACAGCCCCACCCCCATGGCTTTGCTGTGTACAGCCCATGCCACAGCTCTTATGGGTTGGAGTTGTGGAACTGTTGCTCTCCTGGGCCTGGAATTGCATGGTAGTGGCTCCAGCAGTCTGAGGTCAAGCCCTCATTGCTCTCTGGATATTTTCCTAGTTGGGAGCTCTCTGCAGTGGCCCTGCCCTGTGGTGGTTCTCTGCCTGGGCCCCAGTGCTCTCTAGGGCATCCTTTGAAATCCAGCTCTGCCCCCCACAGCTTTGCTTGGTGCAGTGCATGCTGCAATGGGGCCCACCAAAGCACACATGGGATGACTGGAGAGTGTGGTGATGGAGAGCAAAGAGCACAGCCTGCAATGTGAGGCTGCTGGGTAGTGGTGGTCCCTCCTTTGAAGCCCTGTGATGGGAGGGGCAGCCCTGATGATCTCTGCAATGTCTTTGCGGGTATTCATCCATTGTCTTAGATTTTAGGTCCTGTTTTCTGTTTAGATGACTGATGAATCTCCCCATTATTTTGATGTATAGCATGAGGCTTCTGGTGAGATGGCTGATCCATAGTAATCTCTTTACCATAAGGTGTCCTGAACAGGCTTTTTCATTATTTCCAATATGGATTGGCTGATAATTTTCCAAATCTTTAAGTTCTGCTTCCCCTTTTGACAAACAATTTCATCTTTTAAATTATTTCTTCTTTTTGCATTTTACTTTGAGCAATTGAGAGGAACCAGCCTACCTTTTCACTACTTTGCTTAGTGATTTCCTCAGCCAAATATCCAGTTTCATTGCTTGCAAGTTTGACTTTCCAAAAAACACTAGGACATGAGCACAGTTCAACCAGATTCTTTGCTACTTTATGATAAAATGGCCTCTCCTCCATTGTCCAACAATAACATGTTCCTCATTTCTGTCTGAGACTCATCAGAATGGCTTTTATTGTCTGTATTTCTACCAACATTCAGCTCACAACCACTTAGATATTCTCAGAAGATTGAGTCTTCTTCTGTAGCACTCCTCTTCTCCTGAGATTCCTCCTCAGAATTTCCTCTTATGAACCACTCACAGCAATGCAGGCTTTTTCTAGTACGTACCTTAAAATTCTTCCAGCCTCTACCTATCACCCAGATCCAAAGCTGCATCCACATTTTAGGTATTTATTATGGCAACCCCCTCCACTTCTCAGTACCAAGTCCTACCTTCGTGACCTAATCACCTCCCAAAGGCCTCACCTCCTAATATCATCAGCTTTGAGGTTAGAATTTCAACATATGAATTTTGAGGGGACATAAGCACTTGTATTATAGTGTCTTCCCTGCAAGAAATGTTTAAAAATTTTCTTTAAGCAGGAGAACATTAGGTCATAAACTTGGATCCACAAAAATAAAGAAAAAGCAATATAAGATCTTTTTTTAATTCTTAGTAGATCTAAAAGATAACTTTTAAAGTAATAGTGGTAACACTGTATTAGTGATTACAGCTTTCAGATAAGTGAAATGAAAGACAACAATATCATAGGGACAGAGGGGAGGAATGGGAATATTCTATCATAAAATACACACACTACCTGTGAAACAGGATAGTGTTATTTGAAGATGGACTTCGATTAGTTAAAAATGATTACTGTCAATTCTAGGGAAATCACTAAACAAATTTTGAAAAGAAGTTTAATTGACACCCTAAGGAGATAAGATAGAATCACATAAAAATGATAAATGAAAGCCAGACCAGGCAGAAAAAGAAGCCACTGGCAATGAACAGAAAATAGTTGCAGCTATGAATAATAATAATTCAAATACATCAATAATCATCTTAAATGTAAATGGTCTAAACCAGAGGTCCCCATCCCCTGGGCTGTGAACCAGTCCACAGCCTGATAGGAACTGGGCTGTGGACCGGGCCAAGGCCTGTTAGGAACCGGGCTGCACAGCAGGAGGTGAGCAGTGGGTGAGCAAGCATTACTGCCTGAACTCCACCTTCTATCAGGTCAGTGGTGGCATTAGATTCTTATAGGAGTTTGAAGCCTATTGTGAACTACACATGCAAGGGATCTAGGTTGTGCACTCCTTATGAGAATCTAACTAATGCCTGGTGATCTAAGGTGGAACAGTTTCATCCCCAAACCATCTCCCTCAACCCTTGGTCCGTGGAAAAATTATCTTCCACAAAACCAGTTCCTGGTGCCAAAAAGGTTGGGTACTGCTGATCTAAACACACAATTAAAAGACAGAGATTTTCAGAGTGGATTAAAGAAGTAGAATGAACACCTAGCTTTTTGTTTTCTACAAGAAACCCTTTAAAAAAATAAATAAATATATATATATATATATATATATAAATATATATATATATATATATTTTAAGACACAGTCTCACTCTGTTGCCCAGGCTGGAGTGCAGTGGCGTGATCTTGGCTCACTGCAAACTCCTCCTCCCAGGTTCACACCATTCTCCTGCCTCAGCCTCCTGAGTAGCTGGGACTACAGGCACCTGCCACCACGCCTGGCTAACTTTTTGTATTTTTAGTAGAGATGGGGTTTCACTGTGTTAGCCAGGATGGTCTCAATCTCCTGACCTCATGATCTGCCTGCCTTGGCCTCCCAAAGTGCTAGGGTTACAGGTGTGAGCCACTGTGCCTGGCCCCCTTTAAATATTAAGACTCTGATAGGTTAAAAGCAAAGGAATAGAGAAAATATGCCATGCTAACACTAATTGAAAGAAAACTGGAGCAGTTATATTAATTTCAGACAAAGCAGATTTCAGAACAAGGAAACATGAGGGATAAATAAGAGCACTATGTAAAAATAATTGGCTCAATTCTCTAAGAAGACATAACAATATTAAACTTATATGCACCTAAATAAATATATATGCAAAAATTAATAGAACTTAAAAATAGGCACATCCACTATTATAGCTGGAGACTTCAGCAGCTGTCTATCAGTAGCTGATTGATAAAGCAGGTGTAAAATAAAGGCTAAAGTTAACCTGAATAGCAATTTCAATGAGCTTGATCTAATGGACATTTATAGAAGACTCTATGCAACAACAGCAAAATACAGGTTCTTCTCAAGCTTGTGTGGAGTATTCAACAAGATACATCAAATTCTGGGGCCATAAAACACACCTTAACAAATTTAAAAGAATAGATATTGTATAAAGTGTGTTCTCAGACCACAGTTGAAATAAAGTAGAAATCAATAATGGAAAGATAGCTGGGAAATCCCCCAAGTATTTAATATGGAAATTAAACAAGACACTTCTAAATAACACATAAGCCAAAGAAGAATTTTCTTTTTTCTTATTTTTTTTTGAGACAGAGTCTTGCTCTGTCGCCAGGCTGGAGTACAGTGGCGCAATCTTGGCTCACTGCATCCTCCAACTCCTTGGTTCAATCGATTCTCCTGCTTCAGCCTCCCGAGTAGCTGGGATTACAGGCACGTGCCACCACGTCCAGCTAATTTTTGTATTATTACTAGAGGCGGGGTTTCACCATGTTGGCCAAGATGGTCTTGATCTCCTGACCTCGTGATCCACCCACCTCGGCCTCCCAAAGTGCTGGGATTACAGGCATGAGCCACTGCACCCATCCCAGTCAAAGAAGAATTTTCAAAAGAAATTTAAGCCAGGTGTGGTGGCATGCACCTGTAGTCCCAGCACTTTGGGAGGCTGAGGCAGGAGGATTGCATGAGCCCAGGAGGTCAAGGCTGCAGTGAGCTATGATCGCACCACTGTACTCCAGCCTATGGAGTGTCAGAGCAAGACCCTGTCTAAAAAAAAAATAAAATAAAATAAAAAGAAATTTAAAAATATTTTGAAATTTTGAACTAAAGGAAAATAAACTATAATTTATCAAAATTTGTGGGATACAGTGTAAGGAGTGGCAAAGGGGAAATTTATGGCATTAAATGCATATATTAGAAATTTAAAGCCAGGCACGGTGGCTCACATATGTGATCTCAGCACTTTGGGAGGCCAAAGCAGGCAGATCATTTGAGGTCAGAAGTTTGAGACCAGCCTGGCCAATATGGCAAAACCCTGTCTCTGCTAAAAATACAAAAGAAATTACCTCGGCATGGTGATGCATGCCTGTAGTCACAGCTATTTAGGAGGCTAAGGCACAAGAATTGCTTAAACCCAGGAAGCGGAGGTTGCAGTGAGCTGAGATCGCGCCACTGCACTCCAGCCTGGGTGACAGAGTGAGACTCTGTCTCGGAAAAAAAAAAAAGTAATAATAAATATGTAAAATTAATAACTTAGGCTTTCACCTTAGGAAACTAGATAAAGAGGAACAATTTAAGCATGAATCAAGAGGGAAAAATGAAATAATAAAACATAGAACATACATCAATGAAATTGAAAAGATGAAAACAACAAAACTATCTTTTATAGAAAAGACCAATCAAATTCATAGGACACTAGCCAGGTTAGAGAAAAGACACAAATTACCAATATCAGAAATGAAAGAGGAGTTATCTCTAGTGATTCCACAGACATTTAAATGATAATAAAGGAATACTATAAACAATTCTATGACCACAAATTTGATAACATTATTAAATGAACCAATGCTTTGAAAGACACAAGCTGCTAAGATTTACAGAAGCAGAAATAGATCATTGGAATAGGCCTATACCTATTAAAGAAATTGAATCAATAATTAATAACATTCCACAAATACAAGAACCAGTGAATTCTACCAAACATTTAAGATATAAAATGGAAGAGGGACTATTTTCTAATTCATTCTATGAGGCCATGATTACCCTAATTAAAAAAAAACAGACAAAAACATTACAGGAAAAGAAAACCACAGATCAGAAATTCTCATGAATATAGATTCAAAAATACTCAACCAAATATTGGCAAATATATCCATTAAAAATAGGTCCTGGCCGGGCATGGTGGCTCATGCCTGTAATCTCAACACTTAGGGAGGCAGAGGCAGGAGGATAGCTTGAGCCCAGGAGTTCGAGACCTGCCTGGGCAACATAGTGAGATCCTATTCTCCACAAAATGGAAAAAAAAAAAAGACCAAAAAAAATGGTTCTGTTGGACAAGAGGTTGTTGGAAAAAAAAAGAAAAAAATTGGTAAGTTGGACTTTTATTAATGAAGCAATTCTGCTTTCCTAAAAGACACTTAAGAGAATAAAACAACAAGCCACAGACTAGAAGAAAACTTCCGCAGAACATCTATCGGATAAATTGCCTGTATACAAAATATACAAAACAACTCTTAAAACTTAACAATTAAAAAAACCCAGTTAAAAATGGTCAAATGATATGAACAGACACCTCACTAAAGAAGACATACAGATCATAAAATAACATATAAAAGGATATTCATCATCATTTTCCTAATTTGCATTAGGAAATTGCAAATTAAAACAACGAAGAGATACTAATACACACCAATTAGAATACCTAAAATCTAAAAATGAACAATCCTAATGCTGGTGAGAATAGAGAGTAACAGGAGCTCGCGTTCATTGATGTTGAGAATGCAAAGTGGGCCAGTCGCCTTGGAAGATAGTTTGGCAGCTTATTACAAAGTTAAACACAGGATTACCATATAATCCAGCAACCACACTCCTAGGTATTTACCAACTGATTGAAAACTTAGGTCCACAAAAAAATCTATGTGAATGTTTATAGTGGTTTTATTCACAATTGTCAAAAACTGAAAGCAACCAAAATGCCTTTCACTAGAGAATGGATAAACCAACTATGTTATATCCATGCACTAAAATGTTAATCAGCAATAAAAAAAGAACCATCAAGCCATGAAAAGACATGAATAAATCTTTAATAAATGTATATTGTTAGTTTGAAAAAATTGCATACCATGTGATTCCAATGATATATTCTGAAAAAGGCAAAACTGTAGAGATGGTAAACAGATTGGCGGGTGCCAGGGGATTGGGAGTGGGGCATTGAACAAGTGAAGCACAGGAAATAGCTTAAGGTCGTGAAACTATTCTGTATGATTTTGTGAAGGTGAATACAAGATATTAAACGTGTGTCAAAATACACAGAACTTGACACAAATGCATATATATTTTTAAAATGTAGGATGTTGGAGATCCCAGGATGGTATGCAGAATGTGACAAAATAATGTAATTGCATTACAAATGTATGAAATAATCTCATATGAAGAGGGTGGGAGAAACGGTGCTGACCTAAGTAATTTTGGGAATTAGCAGATTTTTCTAAGACTAAAGACAAACAGAATGGCACGTAAGCACTGTATTATTTTTGGTAAAGTTTTTCCCCACAGAAGTATGGGTTAACAATTCTGAAACCACTATACATGTGGATCAGACAATTTGATGTGTCTGGTGGATGGTGGGAACCAGTGTCTCGCTATTTGAGTGGGAGGTTACAGAAGAAGCAATGGTGCTGGAAGGGGAGAATGATCCATGCGATAGTGGATTAGAGGGGGAGACATCATGTGGACTAACATTTAGCTTAATACAGATATGGAGACATGGATAGAGACACAGATATGTGTTATACTAGAGTTCTCCAGAGAAACAACACTAATTGTGTGTGTGCGTGCATGTATACACACAGAAATTTTTAAGGATCTGACTCGTATCATGTGATTGTGGGACCTGGTAAATCTGAAATACATAGAGCAAGCCTGCAGGCTGGAAGTTAAGGGAAGAATGGATGTTTCAGTCTTGAGTCTGAAATTTGCAGGCTGGAAACTCAGGGTTTCTAGGCTGCAGTCTGGAGGCAAAATTGCTTCTTCAGGAAGCTTCAGTCTTTACTCTTGGGGCCTTCAAATGATTGCATGAGATGAGACTTACCTGTGTTGTAAAGGGTAGTTCCTTACTCCAAGTCTACTGATTAAAATGTTAATTATGTATAAACAATACTATCGCAGTAACAGCTAGACTAATGTTTGGCCAAAAAACTTGGCACCATAGCCTAGTCAAGCTGACATACAAAATTAACCATCACATGGATACACACATGTGTGTGCTCACATGGGTGAGCATCCATACAGATTTCCTTGCTCTGTCCACTGAGAGGGCCTAGAAGCAACAATGCCCCCAGTAGAAATGAGCATCCCCAGCACCCATATCTTGGTTTTTAATACCATTGTCTAGTGAAAGAAACCAGAGATCCTTGGAGAATGGTTGTTTCTAGGAAGGTGGCAAGAAATATTGAAGTTGAGCCTAGAGCACTTTGTAGCACCAGAAAGTAAGAACATGATAAAACAAATAAACAAAAAACCAACCCACAATGATAGGACTATGCAAAAGAGACACAGGAGTCAACTGAAAGAGCTCCCAACAGCCAAAACTGGAATAGTTTAAGCAACAAAATAAAGTAGTATCAGATTATAACCCAAGTTATACAATAAATATCCATGAGTCAATATTGACATCAATAAATTACTGAATAAATAAATCAATGTGGGGGAGGAAAGACAAATATTCTGTGCAGGAGAATTCCAAGCAAATTATATAGATACCCCACCCTTAAGGTCAGGTAGCGAAACTCCCCACTCCCGAAGTGGGAGTTGTGCTTAATGACTTCCTTCCAAAGGGTGCAGTGTGGAAGAGTAACTGTAGCAGAGACACCTGACAAGTACCACCCCAGCCAGGGGGTCAAGGTCAGCATCCACAGTGATAAGCCACAGCACCATTCCCAGTAGCAAATATGGAATCAATCTATGTGCCCATTAACAGTGGATTGGATAAAGAAAATGTGGTTCATATGCACCATGGAATACTATGCAGCCATAAGAAAGAGTAAAATCATGGCCTTTGCAGCAACATGGATAGAGCTAGGATGCAGGTCATCATCTTGAGTGAATTAATACAGGAACAGAAAGCCAAATATCACATGTTCTCACTTATATGTGGGAGTTAAGCAATGGGTATACACAGATATAAAGATGGAAACAATAGACACTGGGGACTCCAAAAGGGGAGGGGTGGGACAAGAGTTGAAAAACTCCCTGTTGTGTACTGTGTTCACTATTTGGGTGATGGGTTCAGTAGAAGCCCAAACCTCAGCATTATGCAGTATATCCACGTAACAAACCTGCACATGTACCCCCTGGATCTAAAATGTAAAAAAACAGTGATAAATTATGTTAAAGTAGCAAATATCCTTGGTGTGACATGATGAGAGTGACACTTTGGCTGTGGTCTTCCTCCCCAAGACACACTGTCTTCATCTTATCAGACATCAGCCAAATCCCAGTTAAAGGGCATTCTACAAAGCACCTGGCCAGCACTCTTCAGAACTCACAAGGTCACCGAAAACAAGGAACATTCGAGAAACAGCCACAGCCATCAGGAGCCCAAGAGACATGACGAGCAAATGTCATGTGATGTCTTGGAACTGGAAAAGGAGACTAGGTCAAAACTAAAAACATCAGAATAAAAGATGCTATTTTGTTAATACCAACACATCAACATGGTTCATTAGTTGTGACAAATGCACCTTACCAATGTAAGATGTTAGTAACAGAGGAACTGGGGTGGTGTGTGTCAGAACTCTCTGTGCCATCTTCATAATAGTTCTGTAAATCTAAAGCTCTTCTAAAACAAAAAATTCATTTTTAAAAAATGGATTGGAAGCTTCCTTTAGGGAGATGTGATGGATGAGCCAGCATTTTAATTAAAGGTTCCCCTTCACTGTCTCTTCTTTGGGCTTGTTCAGTTTCCCTCGAGAAAAGTCCTCCCACTTCTGATCTGAGGAGCCCATGACTGGCCGCTGGTATCCGGGCTGCTGCCTCCCGGAGAACAGGAGGGGCTGTGCTGTGTCTTTGCTTCCCAGACAAACGTTCACTCCCCTGTCCCCAACCTGGTGCTTCCCTCTTCTTGGGATGTACCTGATATGCCCAGAAGCAGGGCCTCTCTGGCTCACCCTCTCCTGGGAATGAGGCTGCACCTCCCACAGGCTGGGCTGGGGGCCTGCGTTCCAGCTCTTGGGGGTTCAGTCACTTTGCTCCTCCAGTTCCCTCTGTGGCATTGAGGGCTGTTTCCTCGAAACCATCTGCCCTCCAGGTCCACAGGATGTGCTTCAGCCTCCTAGGCTTTGACTGATTCATTGTTCATTTGCTTGTATTTTTCTTTGTAGGGTTTGGAATTCTCTATTTACTAATGATCATTTGATAGGATTCTGGGAGAGAGTGAAAATCAATGAAGGGTTCAATCTGCCAAGTTTAGGTGGAAGTTTCACTGAGTCTTCCACCATGCTCAAATGTCTGCAGGAAATCCGAGGCATGGTTTTTCCTACCCTAAGATCCTGGGGGCTTAGCACGGTCCTGAGGCTCCTGACAGACATAAACTCATCAGAAAATGTGCAGGAAAAACACAAGAACTGATAAAAGTCAGTCAAAGATCAAAGTCAGAATCCCAGTCTCCCCAGAGCCCTGGATTCCCCTGGAAACCCATGGCCCCATTACCTGGAAGGAGGGATGAGGACACATGGGAGCAGCTCTGAGCATCAACTGCTCCAGGCAGGAGGTGGCTCTCTACCCCCCATGTCTGACCTTTTCAGGGCCTAAGGGAACCTTATCACCCCCTTCACCATCAAGAAGTGGCCACCACCCCTCCTGCTCCCATTGCCCCTGATGGACCCCTGGAGCTCCCGGGGAGGCTCGCCAGGGTCACCCAGACAGTCCCTGACCCACTTTGTCCTGGCTTATGATACTTCAACCCCGGAGGAAATAGGAAAAGAAAGTCAATCCCATGGCTTTCTCCTAGCACAAAGAAAGCTAAATGCTGTCACTCAGGTGCAAAGTGGCCTGAACATGGGCTTGGAAGCTTTGAAGAAAAGCTTCCAAAGCCACAATGCCTCCTGGAGTCTTTGCTGCTCAGGGCTCTGTCCTTCCCTGGAGCCTGAAGGATGCTCTGTAGAATTCTGCTGTCTGCTGCTGGCAGGTCAGGACTGCCACCTCACTTTACCCAGAGTGACAACCTGGCCAGATGAGGCTGGCTTGGGACACGCCCACCATGCAGGGGCCTGTGGGAGGCAGCGTGGCTCCCTGGGGCGGGGCTGGGTGCCAGCCTGAAAGGCCCATCTTCCAGCAATGGCGCCATCTCCTACTGTCAGAAATACAGAAAAACAGGGGTCCTCTGACAACCTTGCAGCTGGGCAGCTCTGCTGTCTCCTTCAGCCCCATGGGGTCCTGGGAGGTGGGCATGAACCACGCAGCTCTGCAGCCTTGCTGGGTGGAGCAGCAGGTGCAGGTGTGGGCAGCCTACCAGGGGGTGCAGGGCACTGACGGCACCACGTAGAGACCCTTGCAGGGCTGGGTGTGCCTTGGGTGGTCTCTTGAGGAGCCAGGGAGTCTGCTCAGGTCCTGACCTGCTCCCGAGAGACAAGCAGAGCCTCCCCCCGTCGGGGCCTTCTCCATGGAGTCCACTTGCCCTTCAGCCCCCACCCCTCTGCCAGCTGCTCCATGCCCAAAGCCTGACTCTGTGACAGCAGCAGAGGCTCCAGTGCCCGGGTGGCCCCTCAGTTCATCCAGGGTGGTGTACAGGGGGAGGGGAAGGGAGGTTTCCTGGCTGTACTCCTTGGCCGAGCCTGGCTCCTGTTGGACAGTTACCTCCCCTGTGTTAGGTCAGCCGCCCCCACCCCCACTGCCGTCATGGAACTGTCATTGCCACAGCCCTGCTGTCATCCCCCTTGGAGCCTTCCTCCCCTGCTGGGGCCCCACCACGCTCCTGAAGGGCACTGCACATTCCTCCTCTTGTCGCTGTGTTCCTCCATTGACATCAGCCTTCCTGTGTCTGTAAGGCACTGCCCATACTGGGAAGGACATGGGGGCGCTCCTGGAGGGCAGAGGGCCCCGAGGGGCAGGCCTGGGGCCCTTGAAGGAGGACTGTGAGGCCACGAGAGAAGGTCACGTGGCCAGGTGTCAGGGCCGGTGGCTACACCAGCACCAGCTCCCCAGCCCCGTCCCCTGCAAAATCCAGGCCAGGCGCAAGTTGGGGAGGGGGTCTCAGGGTGGCCAACAGCCAGCTCCCTCCAGAAGAGGCTCTGTCTTCATGGATTTTTGGTGGCCTCCCTTGTCTTTTGTCAACCTGTGTTCTCTGTTTATCAATAATACCAATGACACAAATCCCAAGCCAGGGGCTGAATTGCAGCGTCTGCTGGGAAACCCGTCCTTCTTCCACCTGCCCCTTCAATGAACGCTGTCTGAAAGGAAGGAGTGCAGGAGCCTGGGGATGCAGAGGGCCATCGTGCTGCCTCCCACGGGCTCCTTCACGTCTGCACCCCCAAGTGGGTTGCAGGGATGCCTGACTGAAGGGGTGCACCACAGGCATCCTCACACAAAGGGACCCCTGCTCACAGAGCACTGAAAGGATGAGGGCTCGATGGCCTGGGAGGCCTAGGCTGGCTGTGGGACCCAGGCCCTGATGCTTCCACCAACCCCAAACCACCCCCACTGCCCCTGGCCCCGTGGTGCAATCATGGCTGGCTTGGGTATGTATTGGGGATGTGCTGGGCTGGGCAGCATGGACCAAGGCTCCCCCTAAAATCTAGACTAGAGAGGGGTGGGCACTGAGCACTGCCCAGTGGAGGGGCCTGGGGAGCTTCTAGGTGAGGCTCTGGGGCTACAGAGCCTAGGCAGGGGTTCTCAGGAGAGGGCCTGTGGCCAGTCTGAGGTGGGCTGGGCCACAGGTCCTGGGATGGATTCCAGGGAGCACTGCACCTGCCCAGGAGCCCCACAGGTGAAGCAGCCTTCCAAGCCCTGTGTCTCCCAGGGACTGCCCTGGCCTGGGCTCTGGCAAGTCCCGTATGTCTCACGGAGACACCAGCTCCCGTCTGCGTGGCCAGGCGGACTCATGGGCATGGGCCAGCACAGGGTGTGGCAAGAGAGGTCGGCTGGGAGAGAACTGGGGACTGCAGGCCTTGGTGCCTGCTGACCTCCACCCCTCTGAAGAGAGCCTGGCTCAGGGCTTCTGGACTCAAAGGAGGGCAGGCAGGACCTCCAGGTTGTCCGGGGCATGTGTAAAGGTCCCCCTGGAGCTCCTAGGGGTCGCCAGTGCACAGCCAGGCAAGTGGCGCACTGTGGCAGCTCCAGGGAGAAAGATGCACTGGACCATGAGGCCGGGCAGCAGGGCTGCGATCAGCAGGAGGGCAGAACAGAGGGGCTTGGAAGTGGACATCCTCTGTGGTTTGGCTTGCAGGATCCGGGGACCCCTCTGATGCTAGGGGACATGCTGGGGCTGTGGACAAGGATAATGGAGTGGGCAGCCCTTGAAGGCGTCTGAGACATGCTGATGACACGATGGGCATTGGGGGCTGACAGTGCAAGGCAGCCATAGGCCTGTGGCCAGTTCTAGGGCAGCTGTCACGGACAGGCACAGAAGTCCTGGCTGGGGTCCTGAGAACCTCCTGAGAAAGGTTTCCATGGGCCCCAGAATCCAGGCTGTGTCCCACAGCACAGATGCAGGCCCTGCGCATCTTATCCTCCTGGGTGACCCTGGAGGGGCCGAGCACAGGTGGGGCCTGCAGAGGCACTAAGGCTTCAAGGCCAGGGCCTCGTGGGCTGCATCCTCTGTATCCCCAGGGCTCCCTGGAGAACACTGCTTTCCCACTTCCAGGAGACACATCTGCTAGCCAGGTGTGGTGTTCTGGGCCAGGAGCCTCCCACTTGGCATGTGGTCCTGGGCTCTGGGCTCTTCACCTACAGGCCAAGCCTGGGACCTGTTGTCCATGGCCAGGACTGGCACAAATCTGATCCTTTTGTGGAGGTCAGCAGTCTGTCTTCCAGCTTTTCTGCCACCAGCTAATGCTTATCTGGTATGAGCTGTGTCCGGCATTTGCTGGGCTCTTTACACCCTGGGGAGACTGCTTTCACACCCCTGTTCTACAGGGGGAAACTGAGGCTCACTGGGGGTTTGTGGCATGCCCCAGGCCACAGCAGCTTGAGTGTCTTAGGTTTACAACCCACTGGCTGGATCTACAGCTCAGGGGGCCTTTCTCCACAGTGACGCAAACTGTGGGGTCACTCCCTCAGCTCATGGCTATGGACCTCACGGCCCCTAAGTGCTGGCTGAGGAAGTACGACCATCCCACCTCTCCATGAGGGTCCTTGCCCAGAAGCACAGGGAGCACAGATGCTTCCTGGGTGCAGCAGCCCTGAGCCATGCCCCACTCTCGGGCTCTGCCTTAGTTAAGGTTTTACTGAGAAACAGAAGTGATAGGATGTGTGTGTGTTTATTAAAGGAGATGGATGGTAAGGAATTGCTTCATGAGATAGTGGAGGCTGAGAAGTCCCCAGATCTGCTGCTGGCCAGCTAGAGCCCCAGGAGAGCTGATGGAGTTTGTCCCAGTCTGAAGGCCAGGGGCTCGACACCCACGAAGAGCCTGTACTTCGGTTCAGGTCTGAAGCCTGGAAAAGACCAAGCTCCCAGCTCAAGGCAGCCAGGCAGAATGAATTCTCTCCTACTTGGCCTTTGTGTTCAGCTCAGGTCTGCGATGGATTGGATGGGTCTACCCACACTGGGGAGGCTGTCTGCTTTGCAGTCCATGGATTCAAGTGTTAATCTCACCCAGAGCCCCCCTCACACACACCCAGCATAATGTCTGGCCAAACGTCCAGGCCCCCTGTGTGCCAGTCAAGAGGACATGTGAAATTAACCAATGTGGGCTCTGAGATTCCAGGCCCAGGAGACCCACATCTTCCAGCTTCTGCTGATGTGCCCTGGGGTCCCTGGGGACAGGCTATGGCTTGGTGCCTGGATGGGGTTGGGGCCACTCAGCAGCATGTCACCTGGGCACGTCCTTCACACCCCAAGCCCCCCTCCTCCTCTGTAAGTGGGCTGTACTGCCTTAATTGATGACCCCTGCAGCTGCTCTGAAAACTGGTCCCAGTGGAAGTGACATGAAGACCACCCCCCCAGGTGTGTCCCTGTTAGCTATGACCAGATGAGGATGCTGGGACTGGGTAGGGTCAGCTGACTGCCCAAGGTTCTGTGGCCAGTCAGAGGCACCGCTGGGATTTGAACCCATGTGGTCTAGCTCCAGAGGCCACGCTCCTACCCTCAGGCCATCCCACTGCCAGCTCCTCATGGCTGTTTCTGAAGATGATGGAGGGACCCACCAGCCCAGGTCCCCAGGACCGTCTGGGCTTTGTGGCAGGAAGCTGGGGCAGAGCAGAGGCCTCTGGGTGGGAAGGACAACCCTTTCCCAGCAAGACAGGACCTCGTCTCTCACTAGAGCCCAGCTGGGGTTAGGTTTGGGATAGTGTGCTCAGGACATGTGATCAGAGGGAAGCTGGAAAGCTCTGAAGGGGGAAGGCTCCCCACACATGGATAATCCCTCATACAGAGACCCCAGACTCAGCATAAGATCCCAGACAGAATGGCCTTCACATGCTGCCTGGCTCCTTCCAAAATCAATATAGGCTGTTAAAATGCTGAAATAGTTCTGGTGCATGCTGAGATTTGTTGGACTGAGTTTAAAATCCTGGTGTGTGTGTGTGTGTGTGTGTGTGTGCATGCTGAGAGTGCTGGTGAGCTTGGAGAGGTTCCAGTCTTAAAAAGGACCCTGGCCCCGAGAGGCCACCTGACCACCAAGAACAGCCTGTGTAATTCTGGAGGGTGGATTTGAGATTCCTACTCTCATGCCCTGAGGACCTCTGAGGGCCACTGAGGGCTCAGGACTGAGGGAAAGAGGCTGCTGGGATGAAAAAGGTGCATCCCTGGCTGGGAAACTCCAGGCTTGGGTGGGCTTCTGCTGAGACCCAGCTCCACGCAGAGGTTCATACCGCCTGTGCCTCAGGGATCAGCAGATCCACTTCCTGTCATCCAGTTGAGGCCTCAGGGCTCCCAGGGAAAGGACCAGGGTCCCCCTAAGCCCAGGATACCAGGACCAGCCAGGCTCCAGCCCTGCCCCTCCTTGTGTATTTCTGCCCTCCCAGGCTTCCCTGCGCCTTCATTACCAACCTTGTCCTCAGCAACCACGGCCTGTAAACCATATACCACGTGCTTGGGTTTTCTCTCTGGACACACAGGCTCTGAGAAGATGGTTTAGGCAGTTCCCAATTTCACGATCACAGCAGGTCCTGCCAACCCACCCCGGACCGTCCCTAGCCTGGACCAGCGACACCCCACCCAGGGGAGGATGGGTTGGAGCTGTCCTCCTGGAGCTAGGCTGGATTGGGCCCTGCAGCCTCCAGACAAATGCCTTTTCCTTTACAAAGCTGGTAAAGTGCTCTAGGTCACTCACCCTCGGAGGCTGTCTCTGCTGCTTCATCATCTGGGAGTTGCTGTCTGCATTCCCAGGGATTCTCTGTGTCTTTAAGTCTAAGTTGGGGATTGGCCCCGCCACACCAACTTTCTTCCCATCCATATTTGCACTCCATGACTTTCCACACCGTCTTGCCTTCTACCTTTCTATACTTCACTGTGACCTCTGTAAGCAACGTCTGACACAAGACTTTGCTTTTGTGTCCAATCTGACAGTCTCTGTTCAGTACATTCATGGTTACTGTTTTTACTGGATCTAGGAGAATTTATTTCCACCACTGATTTTTTTGTCCTGGCTTCTAGACTTCCATTTTCTCTCTCCTTTCCTAACTTCTATTAGAAATACTCAATTTTCTGTATTCTTTTTCTTCTTCCCAATCGCTTGGAAGTTACGGTAGGCTGATCATGACTCCCACAGATACACCCACGTCTAATCTGGAACCTGTGAATATCACCTGTATGGCAAAAGACGTGATCAAGTGAGGGACTTTGAGAGGAGGAACATGTCCTGTGTCATCCAGGGCCCTAAATACCATGTATCCTATAAAAGAGAAGCAGAGGGAGTTTTGACCCAGACCTGCACAGGGAACAAAGCCCTGTAAAGACAGAGCAGGCCTTGGAGAGACACGGCCCAGCCCAGGAATGATGGCAGCTGTTAGAAGCTGGAAGAGGCCAGAAAGGCTCCTCCCCTGAGCCTCAGAGGGAGCATGGCCCTGCCTCCTCCACACCTTGATTTCTGTCTTCTGGACTCCAGGATTGCAAGAGAATACATTTTTGTTGTTATAAACTACCAGACTTGTGGTAACTTCTTATAGCAATCACAGGAAACTAACACAGAGATCATATTTTCTATTTTTTACTTTTAAGAAATTGTCCTAAAGTTTTAACACCTGTGCTAGAAAGGCATGCTCCTTGTGTAGACACAGCCAGTGTCTCCCCCTGCTCTTTGCCTGGTACTGGGAATGCTAGGCTTTGCTGTTTGGAGTACTAGCCTCACACTGTTTGTATGGCCATGAATTAATTATTACTTTTCTTTGAATTGTCAAGGCTTTATTGGATCTACCTACAGGTTTACCAACTTTGCTCACCATTGCTTCTTTAAAAAATGGTTCTTTTTGTAGCAAAAGATATACATCACAAAAATGCCATTTTAACCACTTTAAGTGTATAATTCACATTAATTACATTCACGATGTTGTGCAACCATCACTGATATCTACTTCCAAAACTGGAACTCTTGTGCACTGCAAACTTTTTCACCATCCCAAACAAACAATCTGAACCCATTAAGCAATAACCCCCCATCCCCCACCCGTAGCCCTTGGTAACCTCTAATCTGCTTTGTCTCTATAAATTTGCCTAGTTTAGATCTGGAATCCTGCAGTATTTGTCCTTTCGTGTCTGGCTCATTCTACTCAGCATAATGTTTTCAAGGTTCATCTCTGTTGTCATGTGTGTCAGAACTTTGCTCCTTTGTACGGATGAATCATATTCCGTGTGGTGGAGCACACTGTATTTATCCGTTCATCTGTGGGTGGACTTTTGCCTTGTTTCCATCTTTTGGCTTTTGTGGATGATGCTGCTATAAACTTTGGGACACAAGCATTTTTTGATTTCCTGTTTTCAATTTTTTTGAGCATATACCTAGGAATGGAATTATTGGGTTACAATTCCATGGTAACTCTACATTTAGCTTTTTGAGGAATGACCACACTATTTTACACAACAGTTATACCACTTTCCATTTCCATCAGCAATGCACAAGAGTTCCAGCTTCTCCACATCCTCACCAGGAGTTGTTACTTTTAGCTTTTCTGATTATAGCCATGCCAATAGGTGAAGTGATGGTGGCTTTAATTTACATTTCTCTAAAGAGTAGTGATGTTGAGCATCTTTTCATGTGCTTATTGGCATTTGTGTATCTTCTTCAGAGAAACATCTATTCAAATCCTTTGCCCATTTTTATTTTATTTTAATTTTTATTTATTTTTTTGAGACAGGGTCTCACTCTGTCTCCTAGGCTGGAGGGCAGTGGCATGATCTCACTACAACCTCTGCTTCCCAGCCTCAAGTGATCCTCCAGCCTTAGCCTCCAGAGTAGCTGGGATTACAGGCATAAGCCACTATGCCTGGCTAATTTTTATATTTTTTGTAGAGATGGGGTATCACTATGTTGCCCAGGCTGGTCTCAAACTCCTGAGCTCAAATGGACCCGCCTGCCTTGGCCTCCTAAAGTGCTGGGATTACAAGCATGAGCTACATGCCCAGCCTGCCCATTTTTAAATTTGGTTGTTTTGTCTTTTTGTTGTCGAGTTTTAGAAGTTCTTTATATATTCTGGATATTAACCTATTATTAGATATATGGTTTGCAGGTGTTTTCTCCCATTCTGTGGTTGTCTTTTCACTTTCTTGATAATGTTGTTTGATGCACAAAAGTTTTAAATTTGATGAAGTCTAATTTATCTATTTTTTTGTTGTTATTGTTATTCTTACTTGAGATTTTGATATCATATCTATGAATCCATTGCCATATCCAAGGTCATGAAGATCTACCACTATGCTTTCTTCTAAGAGTTTTACAGCTTTTGCTCTTATATTTAGGGTATTGATCCATTTTGAGTTAATTTTTGCCTATAGTGTGAGGTAGGGGTCCAACTTCATCTTTTGCATGCAGAAATCAAGTTGTCCCAGAAACATTTGTAGAAAAGACTGTTCTTTCCCCATTAAATGAACTTGGCATCCATGACAAAAATTAACTGACCTTAAATGACTCTGAATTTTATTCCATTGATTTATATGTCTATCCCTATGCCAGTTCTACAGTGTTTTAACAGCTGTAGCTTTGTAGTAAATTTGAAATCAGAAAGTGTGACTCCTCTGACTTTGTTCTTCTTTTTGAAGGTTGTTTTTGCTACTTGAGGCCCCTTGCAATTCCACATTGATCTTGCTCACCCACTTGGGCTGCCCAGTTGTGGTTGCCTGCAGTACTGTGTTGAGAGAGATCCTGAGGACATATCTAAGTTTGGAGGGACAGGGGTTGCCGGTGACTTCCAAGGCCTGCCACAGGTGGAGGGGAGGGTGCCGTGGTGTAAGCGCCAGCTGTGCTACCCACCCCATGTACACAGAGTGGGGAGATGGAGGTGCAGGGAGAAGGACAGGGCCTGCAGGCTCTGCCTCCCGTCCCAGGCCACTTCTACGTAGCCGCAGATTCCGGATTCCGGGGCGGGGGCTCTGTCCACCCTGAGAGCGCAGGTTAATGTGGTGTTACATATTGCATGAGGCCGCCTGCTGATGAAGCACACTGGCGAATCTTGCTTACAGGCAACCTCGCCTCTGAACTCAATGCCCAGAGGAGCCCATTAGCTGGGCTCAGCAGGTCGATAGGCACCTCGGGAAGGCCTGGGGGTGCTGGTGCAGGCTGAGCCTGCATTGCCACCCTGAAGTCTTTGTGGGAGTGTAGCTCAGAGGCACAGCCTTGTCTGAGACCACGTTGGCCATCCGTTCTGGGAAGTAAAGCACAGCTGTGTCTTGGCCGGGCACACTTGGGGCCTCACAGCTCCCACCCTGTCCAGGCCTGCATCCCTTCTGGTGCCTCCCGCTAGTCTGGGTCTGGTTGCCCCAATCACCCGCTGAGCCTCACCTCTGCCTGAGCGAGGTCAGATAACATGCCCAGGACTCTCCTGGGGGTGGCTGACATGCTGACACTTGGGACTGATCTCACCCGGGCAGGAGGAGAGTTGCATAGGTGTGTCAGCCTGCAGCCTTTGTCTCATCCAGAACCAGCCAGGTGGGTCCCTGTGGCCCCCAAGAGCAGCACAAGCTCTCATGCTCCCTGACTGGCCACATTTCTCGGGGGTGTAATTGCTTTTTTCCTGAACCTGTTTGGATGAAGGGATAGGTGCAGGCTTATTGGGTGGTGCCATAGGCAGTTCTCAGGTCTCTGTCCATCTCGTGTCCCCCAGGCCTGCCCTCTTTCAGCTCCCTGGAGCAGCCCCAAGGTGGTGTCCCCAGGAGCAGGTGAGTGTCCCCATACAGGCTGGTGAGCCCCAAGGTGGTGTCCCCAGGAGCAGGTGGTGTCCCCATACAGGCTGGTGAGACATCCGCAGGGCTGCAGAGCAGACCCATGGCGGGGACGCATCACCTTCTGCTTGTAGATGCTCCACCATGCACCAGGTCTGGGCTAGCTACGGTAAGGGGTGACGGGCTGGAGCCTGGCAGACAGCATGACCAGGAATGGGCTCTCCTTCTTCCTCTTGGACTTGTGACTGCAACTCAGGTCCTACTGAGACTGCAGTTTTGGGGTTCATCTATCAGGCAGGGGTCTCTGGGCTGCTAGTGCAGAGGAAGTGAGGTTGGCCTCTGAATCCTATGGGGCTGGCCCTGGGGCACAGAGCACACAATGGTGTGAGCTGGAGATGCAGGGAGAAAGCCTGCAGCTCAGCAGGGCCACTCTGGTGCTGCAGGTGGTGGGAGGCAGCTCCTCCAAGGGCTGAGTGGCACCCATGGCCTCGCCCCACAGCTCTGGGTAGCTGCTCCCCATCACCTTGCATATCCCCTGACTTCTCCACCTCTCGGCTTGGCCTGAGCCTCAGTGCAGGGTGCAGCCCACCTCTCTGCCCGGGGCCCGAGCCTTCTGTCAGGCCAGTGCAGGGGCCTGTGGGCCTCCTGCCCCAGACTGCCTGGAATCAGGAGACCCAGAGGCAGCCTCTGCCCTGCCCCACCCCTCCCTCCCAGCAACGTGAAATGAGTGCACATCTGCGGACATAACCATGCAGGCTTTTCTCGGAGCTCTGTGAAAGCAGATACCAGCCCTGGTCTGGCCATCACTTTCCCCAGGCTCCAGATAGGATCATCGCCAATAAAAGTGTTGCCATATTTCACTAAAATGAATTATGGAGGCCATCTGGCTGGAGGCTGCAAAGTGAGACATGAACCTCCCCCACGAGGCCCCCGGCCCTGAGGGTAGAGCCTGGCCTGGCAGGGAGGGAGACCCCAGGGACAAAGGACGAAGGCTCCACAGGGCAGATGCAGCAGGGTGGGATCAGGCTGCAACCCTCACGCCCTGGCCGGGAGGTTGACCTCTTGTGAAGGGCTTGCTCAAGCCGGCGGCAGGGGCTGGGCCAGGCTAAGGACCCAAGTCAGGCCAGCTGTCTCTTTGCTGCCTGGCCTGGGGTCCACACCTGGTCAGGGGTGCACCTTCATCGGGGATGAGTGTGTGTGTGTCACAGGGCTGTGAGTGCCTGCAAGCAGGCAGGGAAGCTCTCCAGCTCCCTGGGCCTAAGGGCAGTTGGGGGTGGGGTGAAGCTGGCCCCTGAGGCTGGGATGAGCACCCCAGCCCAGCACAGGCCATGAGAAGACCAGGTTCTAGTCTGGAAACTGCCATTAGCTGGTTCTTTGAGGGGCAATGTCAGTGCTCTGGCCTCAGAAAAGCACTGCGGGCCCTTCCCCACTGACACGGGCCGGAGACCACACAGACAACATCTGTGACCACCCTATGGCTCGGTACTAGCACACGGGTGCCATCACCAAGAGCCGTGTGTGGGGAGCACTCAGCACAGAGCGGCAGTCAAGTCAGGGCTGGTGGGGCTCAGAGAGGACCTCACCCTTCCCCAGTATGCCCCATGTCCCCCCATGCAGGAGGGCTGTAAGACTGGTGTCTGGAGGGCCGCAGGAGGGCAGGCCTATCGCTGAATCTTCTCTAGACCTCCCACCCCTGTCTCCTTCCTCTGGGCTCAGATCTGAGGCTCCTATCTTCCCCTGGCTGGCTCCCCTCCCAGCCCCATGCTAATGGGAAGAGCGTGCATTAAGGCTGGTGACAGGAACCCTGAGGAGACACCTTTTGATCTCAGGGCGGCAGGAAGCAGAGGGGTCAGGAAAGGGGTGACCTCTTCTGACACCAGCACTGACGGGCTCTGAGTCTCCCAGCCTGGGGGTGGCAGGTGGGATCAGGCCCCTGGACCTGCATGGGCTATCTGCAGAGGAGGGTGCCCCAAACGTGCTCAGTAGGCCCCAATATTCCTTGGGCAGTCACAAGGAGGGCAGGTGCCACTCATTTTCCAGAGTTCCCCCTGGAATTCTCGCTGTCCCTGCAACAGATATGTCTTCAGGAGACCGCCCTCGTGAACGGGCTGCCTCCAGCCCGTGCCTAGTGAACGTGGCGCCTCCAGAGGCCCCCTCTGAGTTAGAGGCCATGACCTTGGGTTGCCCTGCCTGTGGGACCCCCGCCAGTTCCTCAGAGGCCCCCTCCTCAGCTTCTTTCTAGTGAAAGCCGAGGCCCTGCCCCTTGCCTGAGGCCTGCATGCCCTCCTGAGGCAGTGTGTGTTGGCAGAGGCCCTCAAGGTGGCCTGGAGGAGCTTGGGGACCTAGACTCCAGGCTATAGGGCCCCAAGGCATGGACTGCATGGACCCCAAGATCCTGGGGTGCTCCTCTTCCCAGAGGTGCAATGCCACGCGCAAGCATCCCTCTCTGTTCTCTCACCAAGGCTTTGTGTGAGTGTGAGGACAGCACCTCTCCCAGCTGGTCGGCAGCTGGATGGAGGGGGTGATGGCCTGCAGCCCTCTGATGGTCCCCATCACCCCTCACCTGACCTGACCTGTCCTGGCCATCCGCAGCCAGGAGCGGGTTGGAGCAAGGTGGGGAAGGGATGCTGTGAGGTGGGGCACCCTTGGAGTCCTCTGGTGTCCTTGAAATCATGGCCAGCACCGAGGTCTCCTCCTCCCCACTGCTGGCTCCAAGATGTGGCTCATGGTAGGGCAACCAGCAAGACCTGCAGGGCCAGGAGGGACTGCTGTGCACCTGCTCTGAGAAGAGCTTGCCCCTACAGCCTCCATCCCCCTGGGGGAGTGAGTGTTCTCAAGGGGAGCCTTCCCCAAGTTGCCAGGCAGGGCCCAGCACCTGGACCTCCTCTTGAGACCTGGGCATGAGCCTCACCCACCCTGATCCAGGGAATGCTGGACATGAGTGGTCATGGGGGTGGCCAGACAACCAGAATATCAGGATTAGCAGAGAAAGATCAGAAAGAGACAAAGAGAAAGGGAAAACAGAGGCCAGCAGAGAAGAAAATAGAAACAAAGAAACTGACAGAGAAGGAGGCAAAGACAAGAAGAACGAGACAGAGAGGAGGTACAAGGCAGGAGCCACGGCAGAGAGAGGCATGAGGAGTGAGCTTGCATCCAGTGCAGAGGTGTGGGAGGGTGCAGGGCAGACGACATGGATCAGCGGGGGTGGACGCCACCACAGCCACTTCCCAGCGTGTCGGAGGCTCTGTTTCTGTTAGGCACTGGGCATTTCTGAGGGGCTGGCATGTGACGTGGGGTCTGTGGTTTGGACTCTCTGACCCTGTTCTGCTGCTATGCATAAAGTCAGGGCTGTAGGGGCCTTAGAGGCCAAGGCCAGAGCTCATTTCACAAAGGCAGCCATGGTGGCCAGAGAGGAAGGGGGTTCTGGACCCCCTAGACGCTAGCCCTGGACGAGGTCCAACCCAGAGACCCCAACTCCTGCCACTGCACTCACTGCCTCAGTTGTCGGCATCTCCCACCTCATCTGCAGAGCCACCCCATCTCATCCACCAGCCCATCCCTGCCCCATCTGCAAGTGGCCCCACAGAGGTCACAGGGTTCAGGCCTCTGCTCCTAGAGCTGGGCAGCCGAGGAGAACCCTGAGCAGCTGGCAGTGAGCTCAGAGTCCTGCTTCAAGATAGGACTGACTCTCCCATGGGACCCTGCCACTACCCAGCAGACAGGACAGGGTCCCAGGCCAGATGCACAGCCACAGGCTCACAGTAACTGGCAGGCTGGGCCCAGGGTGGACAGGAAGGCTCCAAGGGCAAAGCCATCTTGCTGGATGCCAGGGCTGGTGGGTGCTCCAGCAGAGCCTGCTGACTCCCTGGCCTCCTTGGGTACCTGGACAAGACCCCGTTAGGGAGAGCCCACGGCATCGGTGGCAGTGGGTCCAGCTTGTTACATGGTGGGTGATGCCAGCCCCGACTCACATATCTGAGAAGGAAAGTGCTCAGCCATCGGCTGGAAGGCTGGCCCCAGCCCCCAGCATCTGGGTGACTCTGCAAGGTGGAGCAAGAATGCCCATTCAGTAGGGTCTTTGGGAGGGTGAACAAGAGGGTATGCACTGAGTGCCCCAGCTCCTGCTCCATAAAAAGCCGGGTGACCAAGGGTCTCTAGGGCGGGCCTGAGCCTGGGGTGTTAGGCCCAGGGTGGCTGCAGAGCCCCAACCAAGAGCACCTCCCCAGTACTCTGTCGAGTCGATACCCTAGTCTCCAGGAAAAGGGAGGATCAGCAAAACTGGGCAGCTCGGCCCCTGTGGAGAGGCAGCAGAAGCGTCCCAGGAGGAAGCGCCCAGCCATAAACGGAGAGGGGAGATTCGGTAAGACCAAGTAATGGTCCTTCAGTGGGAGAGGCAGTCAGCTGGAATTCACAGACCGGCTTTCAGATCGATACTTCTGTGCTGATTTGCTGAAGAGGCTTTTATGAAGTTTAAGCAGAGTTCATTGTTAAATACTCTTATGTACAAAGGATGTGGGCGGCCGTATTAATTCCTTTTCTTTTACAGATCAATAATTACATTGCTGATTTGCTTAAAAGGCTTAGGTCGAGGCAGGGGTGAGGGCAGCCCGCCTCACTGCTCCAGGGAGCTGAAGGCTGACATGACAGAGGCTGCAGTGACAGGGGACGAAGGTTGGCATGTGGCAGGTGTGTGGCTGGTCCTCTGCTGCAGCCAGGTAGGGTCACCTCCAGCCCCAGGGCTTCCCTTTGAACTCAGTCCTCACTGTCTCTGAAGCTCCTCTCTCTGAGCTGAGCAGACAGTAACGTGATCTCAGGGAGCTCTCCCAGCCTTCTCTGCTCTTCTCTACACACCCAGCCTGCAGCCCAGCTCAGAGGAGCTGGGAGAGGAGACCTCGTAGGAGCTCTGAGCAAGAGACCTGCTAGGGAAGAAGGGAGTGGAGAGGCCCAGGTGGCCCAAGGCCAGCACCAATACTGCTCTCAAGGCAGGAACAACAGGGAGTCTGGGACTCTGTACCCCGAGAAAGTGTCACCGTCAGGCCAGTGACCAGACCCCTCGCAGGGACCAAGGTGGTGGTTGTTCACAGCTCTTTTCAGCTATGGCTGTCAGCCTTGATGCTTCCTCTTTGATATTGTGACAGGGTGGAGCATGACTGGTGTGTGGGTGTGTGGTGGATCGGGCAGGGCCCCGGGTCTTCCCATGATCGCCTGTGTGCTGCTGCCTGCTAGCAATCCCTGCCTTTGTCCAGCAAGGTGCTTTCATGCCTAGGAGCTCAGGAGGCTGACACAATAGATCTCCCGTGAGGTGGGAGCTTGGCAGGTTTGGGGTGGTCATTCCTGACTCTGGAGTAGGATCATGGGCTGTGCCCACTGAAGCAGCCTGCAGGAGGCTCAGCGGGGGGGATCCTGGTCACCTCATATTACCCCTGCTCAGAGGCCACCGTACACATAAAAAAAAGAAGAAACAACAGTGTGGCGAGCAGCATCAATTAATTGTCTCTCATCTGGATGGCCAGGAGGTTTCCTTGCCCCGGCCAGGACATGTATCATGTGTGATGGCTGTGGAGGGAGCTACATCTGAGCTCAGTGGTGAAGAGTGCCTGTAATTGATTAATAATGTCTACCACGAACAGGGCAAGGGCAGTGGTGGCTCATGAGTCATATATATTCAGCCTCACACAGACCATAGAGTATGTTTGGCACTAAAAGCCCCATATGGATTGAGATTTGCAGAATCTCTTGGAATAAAAAGATACATCCTGGCTGAGCAGATCCTAGGGTCTCTTGCCTGACCCTGCACATGTACACAGGTGCACAGATGCTGCCAGGAGGCCATTATGAATTCTATTTTATCTAATAGCCTGGTCAGGAAATGGAAGGGTATATTACAGATCATTAAGTGGGTGAAGGAATTTGACAACCTTTGATCTGAGTCAGTGAAATAGATGGCATGAATTAATTCCCTGGCTTGTGGAGAGAAGAAAAGTCATCCTTCAACAGTGGTGACAGGCAGGGAGTTCACCCCCTGTGGGACAGATTCTAGGGAAGGCGTACAGCAGCTTCCCTGGGAGTGAAGGGCTGGGATGCGTGGGGTAGGGGGCAGGAACCTGAAGGCCCCAGGCTGCCCCTCCAAGCCCCTGCTCCAGCCAAGGTATCATGAGAGGCACTAATGTGTCCCTCACTTCCCCTTGGCCAGGGGACAGCTCTCAAGGAATGTTCTCCTAGACCAGGGGACAGCCCTTGAGGGCAACATGGGCACCAGGTACCCCTGAGGGCCAGGCCTGGGTCCCTAGGACTGACACCTGTGCTTGTGCCTCACTGACCCTGCAAGGGGGCCGGGGATGGGGGCTCAGGGCAGGAACCTCAGGTCAGGCTCACAATGTCCAGTTACAAACAAGTCCACCTGGACATCCAGTAGGTATTCAAAAGGCACTTGTCCCCATTTCCTTCCCCATATGCCTGCCCTCGCCCCGCTCGAGCTGATGACAGCTCTGAACTCCCAGTTTCTCAGGCCACAGGTCCTGGCGTCTCCCTGGATGCTGGCTTCTCTCATTTCCTGCACCCCATGCACCAGCAGGTCCCGTGGTCCCAGAATCTGACCCCTCACCTCCTGCCCACCTGCTGCATCTCTGCAGTGGCCCATTCTGCACTTTCATGTCCACCAGCACTGCAGCCTGTCCTCCTGTTCTCTGCCCGAAACAACAGGATTCTCCTGAGATTTAAGTCAGAGCCCACTGTGCCGCTGCTCTGGCCATGTGCTGCTCTCTTGGGCATCTCACTGATCCACCAGGGACCCCTAGCCAGGGCCTCGATACTGGCACCCCCCATGCCTGGCATGATCTCCCCCAGGTGTCCACATGGCTCAGCATCACCTCGGCAAGTTCTGTCCTCAGTGGATATGTGGGCCCTCGGGGACATGGGTTTGGTCTTTTTGTCACTGCTGTGTCCCAGTGCCCACTCTAGGCTGATTATCTGTGCCCCCCATTCATATGTGAAAGCCCAAAGCCCAGCATGATAGCAGTGGGTGTGAGGGCTGTGGGAGGGAATTAGGTCATGGGCGTGGAGACTTCATGAATGGGATTAGTGCATCTATAAGGAGGCACCCGAGGGAGATGATCTCACTCCACCATGGGAAGATGTCATGAGAGGACAGCCGGCCGCAAACCAGGAAGAGAGGCCTCACCACCACTGACCCTGCTGGAATCCAGTCCAGGGGCCGGCCTCCAGAACGGTTAGAAATGACTGTTTGCTCAAGCCAGTGTAACCTATCTTGTTATAGCAACCCACAACAGGGCCTGACAGGCAGTGGGACCTCAACTGGTATGTGCTGAATGAATGAAGGAGAAGGCTGGGCAGGCCAGGCCTTGTGGCCCCACAGGCTGCCGGAGGCTGCACTCTCTCCAGCGTTGGAGAAGCCTCTCCCCTCCGCTCAGATGAGGAGCAGACCCAGGAGCAGGACCTTGCATGGACGTGGCAGGTACTGTGGCAGGTCCAGGCTCAGGGAGTGACATTGACAGGGAAGAGGTGCTCAGGCAGAATCCTCTTGAATGGGTGAGTGGCTGTCACCTGGATAGGACACGAGGGGTGGGGGGAGCCTTTCCCTCACGAAGGTGGCTCTTGCCAAGGCTAAGTGTGAAGCCCCCAGGCCAGTACGGGACGCTTCAGGGGGTGCAGTATGGCTGGGCCAGGGCTGCCTGCCAGGTATGATTGGCCAGGAGATGGGTCTGAGGTAGAGGGGGCTTGTCTTGGTGGCGCATGCACATGCACTGGCATCCCAGAGCTCCAGCGTCTTCTGAAGGCCTTGGAAAGACGGTGAAGAATTTTGTGGGAAGGTGTGGCATCATCATTTTTGCATTTAGAGTTATGTTGGCAGTGGGTGCAGCACCATGAGCAGGCAGAAAGTGGGAAACCGAGTCAGCAGAGGGTGAGCAGAAGTGGGGGAGCATCCGAGCAATGTTCTGGAGGGTTTCCAGCTCCCCCTCACCAGCTGTGTGGATACGGACATCCTCCTTTTTTCTCTTATTCTCAGTGACTTCACCTGTAAGATGGACTGATAATGGGAATGGCACCGGGGCAGGCTGATGTTAGACCAGGTGGGTGTACAGAGCACCTGCCGGAGCCCGAGTTCCCCAGGCAGACCCTCTGCCCCGTCTGCCAGTGCCCAAAGGAGCCCAGTGCACAGAGCACCTCTGAGTCTGCACCTCCCCTCAAGCTCATGTCCTCAGCCTGGCTGCTAATAGCTCAGTGAGGGCAGAGCCTTGATGGGGAACAAGACCTTTCTTGAAAAACACCCTGTGCTTGGCTGAAACGCGTCCTTAGTATGCAAGGATGCTGGGTCCATTAACATCGAGTGCACCGTCATACCGCAGGAGCGATTGTTTCTCAAATAGAATTACTTCCTCGATTATCCTCTAAAGAGACAGGCCGGGGGATATGGGCGTGAGGTTCTGGGAGGCCAGAGCCAAATCCAATCAGGGACCTGGCTCTTGGGAGATGGGTCTGCACTGGGGTCCGTGTGGCGTGTAAGTGGGGACCCTTGGGACCCTCAACAAGGCCTCTTCTGTTGCTCCCCTAGCCCCCACTCCACAGAGAGCCTGAGCCCCAGCCAAGAAAGGCATGGGCCAGGCAGAGCACAGAGACCATGTGTGAGGGAAGACGGCAGGCAGGCTATTTGGGGGGCCTCTGTCTCAGTGCCCTGGAGAGATTTTGCTCCAAGCAGAGCTGGGTGTCCGTGGCCTTATGGCCTTGCGCCATCTGCCCTCCCTGATGGCATCATCCCAAGCAGGTTACACAGCTCACCACGAAGGGAGTGAAGAACCATCACACCCAGCATGTCCTAAAGACCTGGGTGCATCCCTCACTGAGCCCTGGGAGTGGGCACAATGATCCCCCATCTTACAGATGAGCAGGCTGAGGCACAGAGAGCTATCCAGCTGGTGTGGCTGGGGCACTGGGTGGCTCAGAGGCCCTGCTGTGGGTGTGGCGTGTGTAATGGTGGATGAGACCGAGTGGAGCAGCTGGTGTGGGGCAAGGGGCATGTACACAAGCACGAGAATTGGCTCAGGGTAAGCGCCTTACAGAGAGGAGCTCTAGGCAGGAGTTGCTGCAGCCGGCCCAGAGGGAGGCCCCAGGGGCAAGGTCTGCATGGAGGGAGGAAGGTGACCAAAAGGAATGCAGGATAAATGCTTCCAGACAGAAGGCACAGTGCGTGCAGAGGCCTGGAGATAGGGTGAATGTAAGGAACCTGGTGAGGCGGCAAGAGCTGCATGCGGGGAGCTTGTGACAGGTGAGAGAGGAGATGAGATTGTAGGGTAAGCAGGGGCCGGCCAGGGGTGTTTAGAGGAGGGAGGGGGGTGGGTTTGGCCTGGCTGCCATGGTGGATGCCAGCAAGACCAAGCTGGCAAGCAGCAGGACCCAGTGCACACTCTAGAAACTTCTGCTGCTGTGGGAAGGGGCAGGGCAGGGCTAGGAGACTCGGGGGAAGTCATCTCCAGAGAGCTGTGGAGGATGACAGCTGAGGGGATGGTGCCAGGGAGAGAGCTAGGTGAGAATGTGTCTAGGTGAGGAAGGGTCAGGTGGGGGTGCATGCAGTTGAGGAAGGAATGCAGGTGAGGGTTGCCTGCATTCTGAAGATGGGCAATAGGGGATCCTTGGGTTAAGTGGGGGATGAGGGAATGATGGTGGGGGGGTCGCAAAGGGTTTTATTTATTTATTTAGAGATAAGGTCTTGCTCTGTTGCCCAGGCAGGAATGCAGCGGCACGACCTTGGCTCACTGCAGCTTTGACCTCCTGGGCTCAGGCAATCTTCCTGCCCCAGTCTCCCAAATAGCTAGGACTACCAGTGCACGCCACTATGCCTGTCTAAATTTTTTAGTTTTTATGGAGATGAGGTCTCACTTTGTTGCCCAGGCTGGCCTCAAACTCCTGAGCTCAAGTGATCCTCCCACCTCAGCCTCCTGAGTAGCTGGGATTACAGGCATGAGCCATCATGCCTGGCTCATTTTTTAGTTTTTTTTTTTTTTTTTTTGATAGAGATGACGTCTAGCCATGTTCTCCAGAGTAGTCTCCAATTCCTGGGCTCAAGAAATCTGCCCACTTCGGTCTTCCAAAGTGCTGGGATTACAGGCGTGTGCCACCATGCCCAGCTCTCAAAGGGTTTTAGACCCAAGTAGCAGGAATAAGCCAGTTTAAACAGGGAGGAGATCAGGATTGGGTTTTGGAAGTTCTGGCCCCCAGGGTACCAGGTGCCACAGGCCTCAAGCAGGCTTGGAGTGTGTGGTTGGCGCGTGGGTGGAGGGTGTTGCAGTCACTGGCCCGTGGTGGCACTGGCCATGCAGGGGCCGGATGACAGCACATAATTGTCACGGGACAGAGTCGGGATGCCCTGACTTTCCTGGTGAGGGAGAGGGGAGGCATCTGCAGATGAGCGGGTGGGAAGGCTCCAGGCAGGGGCCATCTGCAGCAAGTGCTGGTCAAGGCCTTGCTCCCCATGGCTCGGCCGGGCCTGGGGTTTCCTCCAGGCAGCTGCACATACCCCCCTGCCCTTCCCTGCCCAGGGGATTCAAGGACATACATCCCCTTAGCCTTCTGACCCCACCAGGGCGAGGCCCTGTGCCTGCTGTCAGACCAGAACATGCTGGCCTCTGTCTCCTTGTCTCTGGGCCCCCCAGCACTTAGCAAATCAAGGTCGCTGGGAGCGACGGTTGCATTAAATTGAATCACCCAGGGCATGTTCTTATCTCGTTCCTGCTCAGGCTTGGCTCCTCTCGCGTCTGAACCCATAAGTCAGCGCGCTGTGTTCTGTGGGGCTGAGAGGCCCAGCTCACCCGATTAGAATCATGGTCAATATCTGCTTTATTGTCCTTCCACACCAGCATGGGCCACGTGATCGATCGCCCTCCCCGCAGCTGATAAGGAGGCTCTCTGAGGTCAGACGGGCCCTTGGGCTCCCGGGCAGGACTACCCGGCCTCCCAGCTCCAGAAGCTGCACCTCCTCCAGCTCACCCACCCCCACGCTGCCCAGTGACTCTCAGGAGGAGAGGAGCTGATGTTCCTGCACCCATGGTGGGTATGGCTGGTGGAGACACTGACCTGGGGGCCTGTATGGGAATGAGGTGGCCCTGGTCACAGCACAGAATACCAGAGCATGACACTGTCTACCACCCCCGGGGGGCTTCCCAAGCAGAGCTGAGTGAATGGCACCTGGTGCCACTTGCTCTCATGTGTCACTTGTCACCTTTGGGCTCACACCTCAGCACACCCCCCAGAATGGCCCAGCCTCCACTCACAGGTCATCCTTCCTGAGCATTGTGGGGTCAAAACCTGGATGTCCTGGGGCGCCCCCAAAGGTGTGTCCTGCCCTGGCAGGGTGAGGAAAGGTGGGTGCGCTCACGGTGGAGGGGAGAGCGGGGTGAGCCATCACGTCCCTGCTGCACGTGGCGCTGTGGCTCAGACGACCCGGCCCCAGCACTGGCAGTTGCAGGGCCCCGCAGCCCACAAGTGCTGTAGTGTGAAGATGTACAAGTGCTGTAGTGCGAGGACGCACAACTGTTCCACGTTTTCTATTTCATTTGAGTTTGGTTTTCTGCTTCACTCCCACCCCAACCTGCTCCTGGCTGGTCAGACCTGCCCTCCTCCAGGAGCGGAGAGCCAAGCCCTCTGGCTGTTTGTCCTGCTCTTTCAGAGCCCGCCCTTGCCCTGTGGCCCTGGGTGCAGACAGCAGCTGACTGGCGAGGGTCCCTGCCCCCCATGGCTCCTCAAGGCACACCCACACCACTAGCAGGGCCGCAGAGGACGTTGGACCCACCATGCGGTTTCTGTCAGTCCTCAGAGTGACTCTGAGAGAAGGATGCTTTCATTCCCATTTCACAGATGAGGAAATCAAGACTCGGAATGTCCTGTTCCCTTTCCACAAGGCCTGGCCTTATCCGCTCCCACAAAGGGCTTACCTCTTCAGGAGGACCTGGCCCCATAGTCAGAGAAGTGAGTGAATATTAGCTGTGGGGCACCCAGAGCAGTTGCCATCTTCTGCTCTGTCTAGCCTGGGAGCCCCTGCAGCCTGAGTGCCTCCCGAGCCAGCTCCTCTCCAGTCCAGCACCTTGGCCCCCGGGTGTCCCAACAGACATTCAGCACACAAAGGCAGGTGACATGCGGGCGTCCCTTTACCTGGCCCCTATGTGGGAGGGGAGGTGAGGGGCATTTATTTGACGTTTACCCGAGGCCTGCCTTGGCCCCTGCACAGCTGCCCTGCTCAGAGGTGGGGCCCCAGTACACTCCAGGGTGAGTGGCTGCTGAGTCTCGCCCTCTGCTCTGTACTGGACCATTGAGTCCAGATGGCACTGGCCATGACAGCCTTGGCCCAGGCACTTAGAGACATGACTCTTCCAGCCACAGGGATGGCAACAAAGAGGCAAGACCTCCCTGGAGCTCACGGAGAAGCCTGGTCTTTCCACCTCACAGCTCTGCCCTCCTGCAGAGGCCCCTCTTCCCACTCCTGTCCCCTCCTCATGCTGCTTCTCACACTGGAACAATCTTGTCCATTAGTTGTCATAGCAACTGAGGCAGGGCGAAGTTATCCTCTAGAAGGGGCCCTGTGCAAATTATGGCATTACACCAACTTATTGCCAATCTTTTTAATTAAAACATTTTGCTTTCAACTCAGCTAATGGCAGAGATCAGTAAACAGGGGGAGATTGAATTACCAATATTGAAGCTCCCCCAGCTCTTAAAAGGCTTAATTACTGGTGGGACCACAGAGAGGCAAGGAGGGGCTGCCAGCGAGCAGGTGGGCCTGACCCACCAGGGCCGTGTGAAGGTGATCAAATGGAGCTCCGGCATTAAAAAATGTTAAACTCTTGAAGGACAGAATGAGCTACTAGAATTGTGGCTACAGTTCTGCTTCCAGGAACTATGACGTCATGTTGCTGGCTGCTGAATTTCTGTTTAATTAAATTGCCTATTTGACACCTGGAGGCAGAACCGGGTGTTCATGGTGTGGCTGACTGATAAGCCAGGACCCCACTGGCCCCAGAGACCCAGCCTCTTACCCAGGAGGGGAGGAGGGGAGGGAATGCTGCCCCCACCCAGGCAGTTCACATCCTCCTGACAGGAGCCCAGGGATCCCTTCCCCTAAGGGTGTCTGGTAGCTTCACAGCAGGAGGTGCCCTCAGGTGAGCCCCATTTAGGGAGGAAAACAAAGGCTCCTAAGAGATGAGTCTCGCCCTGAGGGTCACAAAGGGACTAGAATCCAGCCCTTGCCAAGGCTTCTTTGCAAATCATGAATTTCGCTAATTACAGTCCTCTCCTTCCTCTCTTCCAGGTTACCTGATGCCCAGGTAGGAACTGCAGCTATTTTTAAACTGAGATTTTCTACAAATTAAAATTGCTTTGAGTATGTGTGAATACATGGATGTAAGTGTATGTGTAGTTGAGTGTGTTGTGTGTATAATAAGTGTGTATTTGTGAGTGTATATGTGTGAATGTATGTTGTATGTGTAAGTGTGCATGTGTGTGATGTATGTCATGTGTATATGTGTTCATATGTGTGTATATTGTATGTGTATATGCATGAGTGTATAAGTGTGTATGTGTGCATGTGTGCAATGCAAGTGTATATGAATGTGTGTTATGTGCATAAATATGTATGTGTGTGAGTGTGTGAGTGCATGTCATGTGTATATGTGTTTTTGTGTGTGTTGTGGTATAAGTGTATATGTGTGAGTATATATGTGTTTGTGGGTGTGTATGCGTGAGTATGAATGTATGTCATGTGTGCATGTGTGAGTGTGTAAGTGTATATGTGAGTGTGTATATGTGTGAGTGTAAGAACTGTGTGAGGTGTGTGTGGGCATGTATGTATATTACATGGACATGAACATAGATACTTCTAGGCTCCTTGTTCCTAAGGGTTGGGGACCAGCTAGGGTCCCTGTAACAGAGCAGAATTTGATTCCTCATGAATGAAATTGACGTTACAGAAGCACCTAAACCAAATTACAGCAAAAGGCAAAGGGATAAAAGACATACCCGGAAAATACGAGACCAAAACTTTAGAAAAGCTGTCATGGGATTACTAACGACGGACACAACAGAATGAAGGCAGGAAGCACTCATGAGGATGAAGAGGGACACTACAATGCATTTACCAGTAGGACTCACTAACCATGAACTTGTGCGCACTTAATAACAATCTTGCTGCAAAGAGAAACTGACAAATTTGCCACCTCAGTGTAAGCTTTCAAACATTTTCTTATCAGAAATGGATAGCTCAGGGCTGGGCGCGGTAGCTCACACCTGTAATCCCAGCACTTTGGAAAGCCGAGGCAGGTGGATCACTTGAAGTCAGGAGTTCGAGACCAGCCTGACCACATGGTGAAACCCCATCTCTACTAAAAATACAAAATTAGCTAGGCGTGGTGGCACACGCCTGTAATCCCAGCTACTCAGGAGGCTGAGGCAGGAGAATTGCTTGAACCTGGGAGATAGAGGTTGCAGTGAGCCAAGATCGCTCCCATTGCACTCCAGCCTGGGTGACCAGAGCGAAATGCCGAAAAAAAAAAAAAAAAAAAAAAGTAATGGATGGTTCAATGAGATAAAAAATTAGGAAGATCAGGAAGTAAAAGGAAAGGAAGTCTCATGAAATTTAAAAAAATGATATATATAGTACACACTCTTTGACCATGTAATAAATTGAAAATCAACAATTAAGAAATACATAAAAATATGCTTGGAAATTTACAAATATCCTCCTAAATGACTGAAATCAAGATGGAAATTTCAAATCATTCAGCATTGTAGGATAGGAAATTACAGCAAAACCTGTGGAATGTAGCTAAAGCAGTATTTAGAGGAAAACGTATCACCTTTCAATGTATACATTAATTAAACAGCAAGAAAGACTTAAGTGTATTTAAATTGAAAAGCAAAAAGCAGGTAAAGAAGTTCTAAAGAGTAGACGTTAATAAAGCAATTTTAAAAAACCAGGAGCATAAATAAGGCCCAAGCCTATTTCTCTTTTTTTAATGCTAACAAAATAGGTTAAGTGAAGAAAGGATTCTGCTCTGAGAATGTGAGCATCCCCGTCTCCCTTCCTCTACTACACCTGGTCTCTGACCATGAGGCCAGGTACTCCCCTCTGGTGCTCATGGCACCTGGATGCTCTCTACGGCCCTTGCAGTTGGGCAGCCTGTGCTCTGTACAACGGCGACAGCAATCCTGCCTGCCTGTGCCCAGCATTCCTCAGCTATAAGGGACAAGCAAGGAGAGTGAAGGATGACAAGTGCTTGGTCAACCACGAAGCTCTGCAAGATGTACAAGATTCAATACACAGTGGCATGTGAGAAGTTCAGTGAAGCTTAGTGCCAGTGAGCATTTGTCCAGCTCTCCATTCAGCATGAATGAGCACCTACCACATGCTGTGCCAGAAAATGGAAGAGGGAGGTGAAACCTGGGTTTTGCAGTCCTGCCCTCTGAAATGTGCAGAAGAGTCCTCATGGTGGGGGAGTATTCTGCCCCACAAGATAAAGGGCTCTGTGAGTGCAGAGGCTCTTTGGACACATGGCTCCAGTGTCCCACTGTGGCCCCCAATCATACCACTTCCTTTCCTGACCCCAGAATCCACTTGGGCACTCCAATTCTGGAGATCTGCTCAGCCACCTGCCCTCTGGGGTCTTCTGAGGAGCAGAGCCCAACACCCACGGCCACAGTACTCCTTCCCTCAGGCCACCTAATCACAAGTGCACCATCTCTGTGCCACATGTGCAAGCTCCTCACCACGCTGTTCTCAGGCGCATGGGTTTCCTTCTCACACACAATCACCCCTGTCTCATGGACGACAGAGTGAAGACTCAGAGAGGATAAATAACATAACATGGAGGGAGTCAGGGTTTGACCTGGGCATTCTAATGCCAGCATCCACCCCAGGCGCCACCCCTGCCTTCCCCGGGGGCAGCCTGGCTGTCTCCCAACCCAGAGAGAAAGGCAGCCCCTGCCCCTTGGCGGGGACAGGTAGTCACCCACATGCCCCCTCAAACCTCTCCACCAGCTCTGTCTCTCGGGGCACATCCCTGCTGCCTCAATCTTACCTGCCAGCAGGAGCGGGGCTGGCAGTGATTTACAAAACAGCCCCTCCCAGAGGAGCTGGGGCTGAGGAGGGCTGCATTACCCCGGATCTGTTTCTGCCTGGAGTTATCCTCTGCTTTAGGGCCTCAGGAGGGTGGTCACAGGGACAGTTACAACCTCCATCAACTGCCCTTCAGCGGTGGCTGTTGGCAGGAAGGCTGGGCAGGCAGTCGGTGTGGGGAATCCATCTTCCTCTCCTTGATATATGGGTAATGGAGACCTTGACCATCAAGCCGTCGGGAATTTCTCGTCTGCCCGCGATGCATCCCCAAAGGGAATGTTAATCCATAGATCCAATCCTCCACCCCATCCTTACAGGCAGCCTGGTAAAAATGGCCTCACTGCACTCCCAGGGACGGTTGTATTCACGCAGCTGCTGTTTAAGATGGGATGGCCCTTCTTGAAAGCAGGGGTCATCAGGCTGTGGTCCACTCTGAACGAGAATCGCTACCTCTAACAGGCGAACAGGCGTCCCTGGCCAGCAGGTGGCTTGCCAGCTCCCACCCACTTGGAGTCGCTGCTGTGCTCACATTGGGCCCTGCGGGTGCTGACGTGGCTTGACAGTAACTCTGCATGTGGCCCCAGGGGTGGGTGAGCCATGTGGCATCTTCCGTCCTGCCCTGCGGGTGCACCCTGGCTCAAATCCTGCTCAGGGTCATCAGCAATGCTCCAAGCTGTTTCTGCACCAGGAAAATGATGTAGAGCACCCCTCACCGTAGGTGTGAGTCTCTCCTGCTCCTGACCCTGTAGTCTCTTCTCTGGACCTCAAAAGGACATAGGGGCTAGCCAGTCTGTCACATGCCAGCCTTGGTGTTTCCAGCCCCCTCCTAGGGTAACTGTGATGGAGCAGTAGGTTGTGTGGCTGCAGCGTGGGGCCTGGGAGGCCTGGAGAAGACTGCACCTCATTCAGGCTGAGCCGGCACAGGTGTGGTGTGGTGGCTCTCAGAGGTTCAGGGCCTCAGAGAGGAAGCGGCTCTGGAGTGCAGGGCTCCCAGGGTGATGCCGCCTGCAGGGGGCGGGCTCTCGGGGTTCGGTGACTGATGGCCCATTTGGTGGCCGAGGGCTGTGCTCAGTTCAGCTCTGGGCCTGCACTGTCAGGAAATCCCAGGGGGCTTTTCAAATTGCCTGGGGCCAGCTAGAGCAGCCTAGAGGGATGCTGGAGCCTTGGCTGGAGAGGATACCCTCCCCTGCCACTGGGCACAGGCCTGGCCTCCTATGGGAGGGTCCAGAGCCCTGGCAGGCAGCCCCAGCGGGGGTGCAGCATCAGCCCCTCACCCAGGCATGCAGAGCCCAGCAAGGAGGGGCTGGCAGTGTGTGCAGGGCGTTCTCCCCTCTCCCACTGGACCTGAGGCTCTTTTGTAACCTGGATGAGAACAGGGGTGCCTCTGGGTGAACAGTCCTGACACCCTGGCCCCTTCACGAGCTCTGAGCCTCTCCCAGGTCATTCTTGGAGCCCCAGTGGACTGGCCCCAAGCTGGAGCCCCTCTGCTCCTCTCGCTCACCTCAGGCCCTCCATCTCAGCCGCAGCCTACCAGGAGCTGCTTTGGACAGCTCAGGGGTCCAGGCCTGGGGTGGGGTGAGGGCCTCCCCAACTCCACATCACTTGTGGACTCCAAAGTTGCTCTGCCGGACCCCTGGGCTCCTTCCAGGTCCCTCTGAACAGCCCAGTCTCCCTGCTGCTGCCTCCAGCCCCTTCCCCAGGGACCCAGGGGGACCTTAGCCCTCCCACTGCTGCCCTGCCTGGCTCTACCCCCTCCCCGCTGAGAAGCCCCTGCCTCTGCCGGTGACAAAGTCTCCATGAACATAGATGTGTGGTGTGTCTGTGCCAACAGAGCCCCACAGACACCTAGAGTTCAGGCCACAGGGCCAGGGACTGGCCTCTCGTTAGTCAGCACCAACTCCCATGTCCCCAGCCAGCCTCCCCACCTTATCCTCAGAGATGTAACAGGGGCATATGCCACTAGGTTTTTGGGGGAGCTGTTTCAGAGGGCCCACACACTGCCTGCCAGAGTCAGCTGGTCATCCCCACCCTCACGGGCCCAGGGGTCTCCAACTGCCACCCAACTCTGGTCCCCAGGATCCAAGTGGACAGTAGGATGTTCCTCAGCACATCCCCTGCCAGGAGTACCCCCAGCTCCTTCCCCAAACTGAGGCCATTCTAGCATCCCTGCTCCTGGGGATGGAGAATGAGCCAGCACCCACCATGGCCACGGGCCCCTTCATCAGCAGAGAAACCACTGGGCTCCCAAGCCTGGATGGCACCGGGCTGGAGTCTGACAACACCAGACAGGCACAGACCCCCAGCAGCCCTCCTGGGGGACAGAGCCAGACAGGAGAGTGACTGTTGCCTTCCAACAAAGAGATGGGCACTCCTACCACGGAGGAAGAAAAGTGGAGTGGCAGTGCGGCATGAGAGAAAAGCAGAAATGAGTAAGGAGAAAGAACCACAGAGGCAAAGAAATGGAAAAGATGCATCAGGGCCTGCTTTGCAAACTTCTGGACAGAAAATTTGGATACTTAGGTAAAAATGATGATTTTCTAGAGCTATATAAATGATTAAAATTAACCCCTGAAGAATAAAAAACATAAAGTTTCACAAACGTTCCAAAGGTCTTTGGCAGTTCAGTAGCCATTAACCCTGATGATACAGAGAAGAGGAAGGTGCGTACAAGGGGACATCAGCCCAAAGGCTGCAGCCCCCACGGCCAGAGAGTATGGCAGGACTCTGATTGTGAACTGCTGATGTCTTGGAGACAGGGACACAGGAGAAGAGAGGAAGGGAAGATGGGGTCACACGTAGGTACAGGGCTGGCCAACGAAACCCAAAGACTTGGCTGAAAATAAGAGCATTCTGCAGAGTTGCTACTAACAAAAATAACATGCAAAGATCGAGGGCTTTCCCATGCATAAACCATGACTAAATAAAGAGGTAATGGAATAAAAGATTACATTCACAAAAGCAATACATAAAATAAAAATATATAGAAGTTATCTTAACAAGTGTGTGGAACCTACGTGAAGGAAACTTGGAACTGCTACAAGAGGACATTAAAAGGCTGGCACAGCGATAGTGAAATGGACTCTGTTATACAACCACAGTTAAGATGGTTCGATATTGCATAAGAAATTTACAAGGCAGAGTCCAAACATAGATGTCACAATGGAAATTTCACAGGCAATAGGGTGGCCTTAGACTAATGGGGACAATGAGGGACCATTCAATAAATAATGACGTGACTCGAGACCCCCCACAAGGAAAAAATAAGGCTACTTTTGATAAAGTTATTTGACGCTAAATCAATTCCAGACATAAAGTATGAAGCCATAAAATTACTGGAAGTAAACATGATTTTTTAAAAAAAATAAAGACCTTTCTGTGCAACCCAAACCAAATGAATTTTAAAATGATCAATATGTTTGTTTACACACTGTAAGACTTTGGTATGATAAAATAAACAAACAAATAAATTGGGGGGAAATATTTGCAGCACATATGACAGCTAAGGGCCCTATTTCCTAAATGGACTAAGTGCTCTCAGGCACCAATAAGAAAAGTTACCCTAAGGGAGAAATGGACAAAAATGTAAAAAAGAGTACTTGACTTCACTCATAACTAAATAAACACAAAATAGAATGACATTCTTTTTTCATTGGAAAGTGGTGATAACATCATACGCTGTTGAAAGATGTGGAAATCTTTTTGAAAACAATTTGGCAAGATCCGTTTAAAAATTTCCTTGCACAGATGTTTTGGCCCAGATTGTTTTTAGCTCATTGTTTTGGGTTGTACTACCAGAAATTTATCCTAAGAACACACTTGCAGAGTTTTCCAAGTAAAATTTGAACGAGTAAAATTTCCTGGAGCATTGTCTGCAGGGGCCAACAGCAGGGCACTGGTCAGCCATGGCCCACACACACATCCACACGTGGGCATCCATCCCATTACACCTAAAAAAAGGCGTCACAGAGGCAGCATGCCTCAGAAGCGTGGACAGCATCATGCTGTTTGCGCACATGCTGAATTTGCATAAGTGTTTTTCTGAGAGTATGCACAAGAAATGGTCAAGAGCAGTCATCTGGGAGAGAGGAAATATTGGGAGTGGGCTTTTACATTTCATTGTGCACATTTCACGTAATTTAATACTGTTTGAGATGTATGGTGTGCAGGTATTACTTTTAATAAAAACCAAATCAACAACAGCAACAAAACAACTCGCAGGCAAAGCAAAAATAAATAAACAACCCAGCTCACTGCTTTAACAGAAGGTGCCAAAGGTATGGACCTATTTATCCTGAGATGTCTGTACATATTACATCATTTCGAGAGTGATGGAGTGAGTGAGCTAAGAGCAGCAAGACCATGGCCCAGTGGTGTCCTAGTGCGCTGGGGCAGACCCCTACCAGTGATGCCATGCCTTCTCTCCAGAACGTGCCTCGGAAATTCAGTGGGACTGAGTGAGTTACGGGAAAATACCCTGACTCAAATGATCTATAAAATGGGTATTGGCCAGGCCTGGTGTCTCATGTCTATAATCCCAGCACTTTGTGAGGTTGAGACAGAAGGACCGCTTGAGGCCAGGAGTTCGAGACCAGCTTCAGCAACATAGTGAGACCCTGTCTCTACAAAAAATAAAAAAAATTAGCCAGGTATGGTGGTGCACGCCTGTGGTCCCAGCTACTGGGGAGACTGATGTGGGAGGATGAGGATCACTTGAGCCCAGGAGATAGAGCCTGAAGTGAGCCTTGATCATGTGTATCAAGCAGTTAAAAAAAATTACAATGCCTTATCCTTAATAAGTCATAATTGGCTCATGTCTCTGAGCCTCCCGTCACAGCTGGACTTAAGCCCCTTGGCGGGGCCTCACATCCCAGCATTGGATGGGTAGGTTTGGGCTTGGTGGTCTCTGTAATCCCTTTGAGTGAACCTGGAGGTGCCAGGCCTCTATGGGTCTAAGACTTGAGCTCAGTTAAGGAACCCGTCCAGGCTAGGTGTTGAGGGACACACAGGATGTTTGGGACACAGCTGTGGGCTGGGACCCCATGAGGGAGGCCATATAGGTACGCTTTTCCATCCCTTCCCTCAGCAGGCTCTGCTAAGGCCTGAGCCCAGGCATGCAGAGTCCCTCCTGCACTCTTGCCTGCAAAAGCCCCGCAGCTGACTTCCATCTGCCCCTCCACCTGCCCTGGGGCATTGTTCAGAGCAAGAGCACCCCGGGGAAGGAACAAGCTTCTACAAGACCTGGAAAGCAGCCGTGGGCCTTCCTTTGGGATGACAGGCCTGGACGGGCTGTGGCACTTCCCCTACCCCTCAATGGCCACAAGTTTCCTTCCCTCTAGGGCAGAAGCCCTGAGGAAGGGCACTTGCTGGGGGAGGCCTGGTGCCAGCAGCACGGCCCTGGGAGCTCCTGGTGGTAGGGGTGGCTGGGGCCTGACTCGGGTCTGTGCTGAGCGAGCAAAATGCCTGGGTGATGCTGGCAGCCGGGCTGCAGAGCAAGGCCTTCATTGGATTTGGGAGCGCCTCTGCTGGCCCAGGCCTGGGTGGCTGCTATTGAATTAGTCAGCTAAGCAGAGCAGGAAGGAGCTGTTCCCCTAATTGGACTTGATGGATCTCTTAGTCCTATGCAGATGCCAGACGCAAGATAGCTGCCCGACCTCTGCTTTGGGGTGGACCGGGAGCTGCCCCTCCCCAGGAAGCCTCTGCAGCTGCGGGGCTGGGAGCCGGGGGCCGGACTGGGGTCGGGGCTGCAGAGGGCTGGAGGGCAGGCTCTGCCACAGCAGGATGGGGAGGAGATGTGGAGGTGGGGCGTGGGCTGAGCTGTGTCCCCGGCTAACAGGGGTGAAGGCTCCTTGTCTGCGCAATTGTCCCTCGTTTAGTTTCGGTGACTGAGTGCACCTTCCAATGTGCCTTCAGACCCCGATGACATCTTCAGAAGGATGGCCTCCCTCCTCACAGGCACCCAGCTCCAGAGTCTCTCTCTGCCTCTTTCCCACCCAGCCCCCACCCTGCCTGCCTTGAGCACAGTTGAGGTGAAGGCCCAGGTGGGAAACAGAGGCTGGATGGAGCTCCCTGCCCCTGGGCCGGAGCCGAGGGGCTCTCCAGGGTCCTGCAGTGCCATGGAGCCACCACCCAAAGGGTGGCAATTCCTTTTGTCTGGGAACCCTGCTGAGCACTAGGAGGAGGCCACTCCAAGGGTCTCACCCACCTGCAGAGTGAGGGGTCACCCATGGTCAGTGCCTAGGTGAGGCTTATCTTCCCCTCTACAGGGAGAAAGGAGGACTCTGCAGGGCGCTGGGTGGGGGACGCCTGGGTAACTCTCCGCATCCTCCTCACCTCCTTTCCCTCAGGAGACCCTGGGCCTCTTGTGCAATCCAGCAAATGCAGAGGGCTGGAGGGACTTTCCTAGGGTGCCAGGGGCACACCCTACCTGGTGAGAAAATGGGATCCCCCACCCCTAACCCCCAAGTGCCTTCCAGAGCAATTGAGTTCCAGTGTTAGCAAAGAAACCATAAGATGCTGAATGGGAGGGTGGAAAAGACTTTCCAATCAGGAAAGCACAGTGAAAGCAAACAAACACAGGAGGCTTCAACTGGCTTTAAAATTAAAAAGCAAAGCAATGCACAGGCACAGCTCGCAGGCAAAGTTCAAGAGCAAATAACGCCTCCCTTGGGGAACCGCTGCCACACACACTACAACTGGAGGACCACTGTCCTTCCTGTACAAAGCGCTCTTATCAGTCACGAAAGAGCAGGAGAACAGGGAGACACACGGGAGGAAAAACCTGTGAACCCAGGAGACTGGCTGTGCAGCAAGGTGATTTCTGAGTTGCTGAATGTATGTTGTTTTCCATTTTGCCCTCTCTGGAAGTGGGAAGAGCCCAGAGGCAGGCCCTCCCTTAAAAGCCCAGTGCCCTGAATGGAGGATGCTGGTGTCCTGGGGTGGCCAGGGAGAACATCTGAGATTCAGATGGGGCTGGGGCCTTGCAGAGCCCGGGAGGGCTGCCAGGGGCTGGGGCTGCACCTGTGACTCCGGGCGGTGGGTGCTGCAGTTAGGGGTGAGAGGGCCTTATGGCCAAGGAGGGAATGGGAACATCAAAGACTGCAAACCTGAAGGGCCCATTTTTATAGTTTCTGGTCTGCAGACCAGAGCCACAGGGTCTCAGCAGTAGCCAGGGCCAGTGGTAACTGAGCCTAGAAAGTCTCCATAAAAGATCCCAGAAAAAAGACCACAGAAAAGGTCCAAGGAAAGGATGGGGGCTTGGAATTGTCCAGAAAGAGAGAAATAAGATTGTTCTTTACATCTATGATTGGACATTGAGAGTCACACTTGCTTTACTAGCATGGAATGCAAGTTAAAACAATAAAATATAATATTTCATTCACAATAAAGGCAAATACAATATTTAAAAAATAACTGAATACTCCACATAGAGGAAGGTTGGGCATACTTCCAGGTGGAGTAGATTTGTGGACATATTTTCTAGACAGTAATCTTAAAAATGATCATAGTCTTTGACGCAAAAATTCCCCTTCTAGGAATCTGTCTTAAGGAAAAAAATCAGAGACATGCCCAGAGATGTATGAATTTGTTCACAAAATTCAACTGATAATGACAGAAATTAAAGCTTAAATATATATCAGCTGTGGAATTATGGCATATCCACGTGTTAAAATCATATTTTAGAAAAATATTTGATAACACAAAG